>NW_020954672.1:354659-406698 GCF_900497805.2 Vombatus ursinus
CCTACTGGACACATGCACCTGGCAGGTAGGAGAGCCATGGGAGGAAGGAGTGAAAAAGTTGGGGGAACAATCAGAATCCACAGAATGGCTCTTATAAACCAAGTGACAACCAAATTCACCTTGGGATGATGTCACTCCTGCCTTTTAAACAGATTCATCCCTAGAATCCTGAGGGAGAGGAGACATGGACTTTTTAAAATAATTCATCAATCAGTGAAAGTGATTGAGCAAGTGACAAATGTTAAAAAAAAAAAAAAAGACTATGGAGAGATTCAAAGGAGAGTAAGATATGGTCCCTGAATTCCAGGGTGTTATGATAGTGTAGGACTATAAAAAAATGACTAGTCCTATATGACAATACAGTAAAGATGTATAATTTCAGCACTTTGTGGGTATTCCTTTTACTGAGGCAGTTTGTGACTTTGTGCCTTCTCAGCATATAATTGGTGCCCTTTCCTTTTTTGAGATCATTGTCACATCCCAATGAATCTTCCACTTCTCCAACATCCACTCCCCCTGACATACACGCCATAGTCCCAGGTCCAATAAAACCCTGTAAATAGTCTTCTTCAGTTGCTATGGCCCATAATTATGTTATTCTATGGCCAGCCTTCTGGTGATGGATGAGCTGCTCCAAACTTAGCTAGGCTGGTCCTCAGAGGATTCAAATGAATTCAAATGGACATTTGTCAAGTGCCTATTATATTCCAGGCATATACAACTATCAATGGGTCTATATTTGAAGTTCTAGAATGATAGGACCTACTTGGGTGGAAATGGCCATGACATGTTGAGGGGACAATGAGTGAATCTGGCTGAGTACAGTGAAGGGCTCACATAAATAGGAGAGAAGACTGGCAAAATGGGTAGGTCCCGGGGTCTTGGTTCAGAGTTTTTATGACCACTGTAACTTGAGAGAAGACCTAAGATTCTTAGAAAGAGGAGTGACCTAGGACTGGGCTGAGGATCCTTTAGTCAGGACAGTCATCTGAGTACAGAGGAGCTCAGAGTGCCCTGGTACAGAGAGTTACTGTGCTGTCTCAGATACCTTTTTTGGTTAGGACTGAAAGTCAGGAGTGTGAGAGAATGATAGTATGAATTAAGCTGAGCTTTGGTGTATCCACAGGAGGAGAAGTCCATAGTGAGTGGCTGTGGTGGAATTGCTTCTTGTCTGTGCCCCTCGAATACCACTCTTTTCCTCGCAGCCTTGGATGGTCTCCTGGAGCTCTGGGACCTCCAGGGTGGTTGGCGGTAGGACTTCCAATTTCCCCAGAGACCAGCCCAGAACCTTACTAATCTAATCCTCCTCACTTTTAGTCTTTCCTTCTCTAAAGTATAGACTGCAATTACCTGAAGATTGGCAGTGGGAGGAGGCCAGGGGTTGGGGGAGAGAAGCAGTAGAGCCAAAGAGCTCAATGAGGGAGGGGAGGAGATCCACAGGCCTGACTTGAGTTTCCTGGGTTCAGGGTGTTCCAGACCAAAGCCCACCAGCTTCAGATCACTGACTGCTGCCTGAACCCTGATCGCCGGCTACTGGCCACTGTGTCGCTGGATAGACATCTGAAGGTAAAGTTGAGGGTCTTGGGTTGGAGATAGAAAAAGATCTAATTGTCCCAGGGGATAACAAACTGACTGGGAGATAGCCTGCAGAACTGATCTCTTGGTTCAGAATTAAATGCTTCTTCTGGGCCAGGTGTGGCCAGATTTCAAAGAGGCAAGGGAGTAGATGGAATGACCTTTGGATCCTCTGAGAGCTCAAATTAGGAAAGTGTGTCTGGATGTGGGGACCTCAGGACCTAGTGCATTGTACCTAATGCCTATTGTCCCTGTCTGCAGCTGTGGGACACAGTTCATGGAAAGCTAGCTGCCCAGCACTTGTCCCAGAAACCCCTGAACTGCATTGCCTTTCACCCTGAGGGGCAGGTGATCATCACAGGAAACTGGGCTGGGCGCTTAAGTGTTCTGCGACTGGACAGCCTCACAGTAACCAAGGTGAGAAAGTATTAGTCTTTGTGGAGAGAGAGAGGAGAAAGAAGGACTAGTATGGGAGGGAAGAGTGGATCTGAAGGTTTGGTATACTAAAGGGGTAGGGTGGAAAGTACTCCCATGATACCCTCTTTCTTTTCTTCCTAACATTGCAGGAGCTGGGGGGCCCAGGGTCCTCAGTCCGTGCTGTGACATTTGCCCCTTCTGGGTCAGTCTTAGCTGCCAGCCATCTGGATGGGACTGTTGAACTGTGGGCTTGGCAGAAGGGAGCACGACTGGCTGCCTTCCCCGCCCACGAGGGATATGCTGCTTCTGCTCTCTTCCTGCAATCTGGACGCCAGCTACTAACTGCTGGGGAGGATGGCAAGGTCAGCCCCAGGATGACCCAGATGGAGGGGCAGGGAGAGGAGAGCCCCCAAGAGGGAAAGCTGAATTTTCTGTAGGCCTTGGGGGGCATTAGGGAGGTAAAGCAGGATCTTTGTGTCTCTTTTTATTGGGCAAGAGTCTCTGCAGTTTCAGTAGGAGAATCTCTGTGGAGATGTATCCCTGAGTGGGAAAGGCCCCTGGGGAGACAGGCAGATTTGAAAGAGTGCCTCTGTTGGAGAAAGTGACTCAGAAGAAATGGAATCTGTGGGCAAGGACAGGGTTTGTTCCAAGTAGGTGCCCAAAGAATTTCTGATGTATAGGTATGGGGAGCAAGCTTTCTTTGTGTATTGAATAATCTGTTGGTGTCACTTTTTATATTGGGCTATAGGTACAGGTGTGGTCAGGATTCCTGGGCCGACCCAAGGGGACTTTGGGCTCCTTGCCCCTCTCACCTGCCCTCTCTGTGGCAATCAGTCCAGATAGGGCTCATGTGGCTGTTGGTCACCATACAGATGGCATCATAATCTACAGTACCTCTTCAGGTATTGGGATTTGGGGTAGCAGGAGAGTTGAATGGGGAAAGGACAGAATATACTTGGCATAGGAGCCTGGGGAGGGGTCCAGCTTTGGGCCCCACTCTAGCTGCTCTCTGTTTGTCCAGGTACTGAGGAAGGTCGATGCCCAGTGTCAGATGTGGCAGTATCTGCACTGGCCTGGTTGAACCACAGGGTCCTGGTGAGTGGTGGAGAAGATGGGAATCTTCAGTGTTGGGCGCTTGGAGATGTAACTCCCCATTGTCTCTGGCTTCTACCTGCACACCAGAAGGCTGTATTGGGTTTAGCTACCTCCCAGAAACTCTTTGCCTCTGCCTCAGGTAAGCCAAAGGAATGGGAAGAGGAAATGTTCATGCACCAAGCATATGATATCTGGAATAGTCATGGATATGAAGGCCAATCCAATCCTGGAGACCTATTCTTGATCCCCATAAGTCAGGTAGACTTATACAAATGGGAAGAGGTTAGTTTTGGGAAGGAAAGAGAGCTCGTCTTCTAAGGCAAGAGGGAAGAAGAGAGAGGATGCTATAGTCAAGATAAAGGTATAGGAGGCATTTCATGCCCTATGGCTTCATTCGTCTCAATGAAGGAAGAGGCATCTGCTAAGAACAGAGTGATGTTGAGAGTTGGCATTGAGAGTTTGAGGATAAACTCTGGAAGAGTCACTGTAGCATCAATGACTGAAGAATTACCAAGTTGTAGTGAGGATCTAGTTGAAGTGGGACAGCATAAATATTGATAAGGGCTGGGTGGGTGTTACTTGTAATGTGTTCGTAGCACTTACCCAGTTCAACACATTTATTAAATACCTTCTGTGGGCATGGCACTTACTGTGTCTTGTCTTTGAACCTAGCAGTCTAGCTACGGTGCATAGCTGTGTCCTTTCCACTTGCCTCCATAGAACTACTCTAGTCTGTTTTATCCAATTCAATTCATTTCAGTTCCATCTACTTTAATTAAGTACCCATTGGGTGCAGAAAACTACAAGATTGTGGGGGAGAACAAAGTTTGGAAAAGTCGTAGTTCCTGACTTTTCAGGATCAGCAGTGGGTTAGCATATATACATAAATAACTATAATACAGAATAATAACTGATAAATATGTAAGAGAGGTATAAAGTACCTTTGGAGGTCATATGGGCATATTATCTGAAAGATTAGGGAAGGCTTTGTGAAGGAAGGGGTATTTGAGTTGGACTTGTAAAGATAAATGGAGTAGTAGGAACTCATACCTCACCCTTGCTCCCTGACTATCCTTGTTCCCTATGCCTTTAAATCTTTTCTCAGTCCCTGGAGACTTAGTACATGTTTTTCTTTATCTGCCCTTTCCTTGGGCTGGGGTCTGGTATTGTGGTCATCCTTTCCCTCCCTCTTCTCCTAAGAGTTTATATCCTCTCTCCCCATTGCCTGCTGCAGATGACTTCACTGTGCGGTTATGGTCACTACCATCCCTGACCCAGCCAGAGATGGCAGGGTCATCTCTCCGTCCTGGTACAGAGCTCCGAGGACACACAGGCCCTGTCACCTGCTGCAGCTTCAGCCCTGATGGGAGCATCCTAGCCTCTGGCAGCAGGGATCAGGTAAACCTCAAAAGAATACCACATTGGCCTTCCTACCATTCACTCTTGCTCTGCCATACTAGTCCTTTGTAGCCAACTGATGTTATTAGATTCCTCAACTCTTAGCCATGAGTTTCCATAATACTAAACAGTTTCCATAACATCAAACAAACCAATTCTGAGTTTTTCCCAAGATAAACTTTGACAGTTCTAATTCCTTCAGTTTTTATCAAAATACAAAAGAAAAACAAAAGCAAAAAAGTCTTTTTTTTCCCAGATGGCAAATTTGACCCTTGTAATATGAGATATACTAAAGGATATTTTACACATATACAGAAAGAGAGATTGTTCCAAAATGGAATCAGATACTTCTAGAATAAAATGACTTCCCAAGCTTTCATGCTCAATTTATTTTCTCTCAAACCCTAGATACTATAGAGAAGTTCTGTCCACACATCTATAGTGACACCTACATCTATATCTATGTCTACATCCATGTCTACCTCTACATCTATGTTTATGTTTATTCTGTCTCCCCATTTTGCCCCTAATATTCTGTCTGGTCTGGGTGCTGGCAGTCCCAGACGTCTGATTCCTTTCGTACTACATCTGCCTCACTCCTTTGCCAATCTCCTTTCTAACCTTAACACACCTGTCCCTTGATTCTTGACTTGACCATAATCCTAATGTCTCTCTCACAGAGTCTTCTGTGTTGGGATGTGAGGACACCCAAGGCTCCTGTTTTGATGTATTCTCTTCCTGCCTGTCACCGTGACTGGGTCACTGGCTGTGCCTGGACCAAGGATGCCATGCTGGTAAGTGAAAAATTCTTTCTGTAGGAAAGGATGCTATAATAGGGCAGGTGTTAGATTCCGTAACACCTTCAGCCATTCTCATGTTAGTTTGGCCCCTGAGTTCCCACTACTTCCATGGGGTTTGAAGATTTGTGTCCAGTAGCAATGAATATAGTTGTACCTCCTATGGGTTCATGATGGAAAGGAATTTGCAAATAAATAGAGTGACTAAACTGTATGTCATGTATACAGTGGCATCAAAGTTAGTGGGCATGACATGGATGATGATCCAGGGCTGCAACCCAGGACTCTTGCCTCCAAGTCTAAATTCTCCCATGGCTTCTTTGAGCAAGGGGAGGGGGAGGAGAAGGGAATAAGAAGTTACATGAGCCAGGCACTGTGCTGTGTTTTTTATAAATATCATCTCATTTGTGCCTCGTACCAAACCCTGCAGGGTAGGTGCTGTTATTATCCTCATACAGTTGAGAAAACTGAGGCAAACAGAGGTTAAGTGAATTGCCCAGAGTCACACAGCTAGTATTTGTCTGAGACTAGATTTGAACTCAGATCTTCCTGACTCTAGGCTCAGGGCTTGAGATGAGAGTACCCTTACAGGAGTTCATTTGTTCCTTCCTGTCTCTCGGTAGCTATCTCTTCTTCTTTTGGATTGATACCTTTTGTTTTTACATTAGTCACTTCTTGATATACTCTCCTTGAAACCATGAGTTCTTCCTTATCACCAAGAAAGACAATTAAAACCAACTGACCAGCAAGCATTTATTAAACACAAACACTGTCTAGTCTGTGGCTAAAACATATTAAAAACAAAAGCTAAATATTCATTGCCCTCAAGGAGTTTATATTCCAGTGGGGGAGATTTCATTTTCATATGCAAGTATATGCAAATCACACATAGAGCAGATAAATTGTAACCTTAGAGGGAGGGGAAGGCACTGGCGTCTGGAGCAGGAACAGGAAAGGATGGGAAGACCAGGAAAGGCTGTATGCAGAAGATGGCATTTGAGCTGAGTCATGAAAGAGACTAAAGATTTCGAGAGAGCAGAAGTGAGGAGGGAGAGTATGCAAGGCCTGGGAGTAGGTCAGTCAGCACAGAGATAAGGAGAATGGAGATGTGGAGCAGCGTGGAGAACAGCAAGGAAGCAGGCATGCTTAGACCACATAGCATGTAGAGGGGAATTTTTAAGAAGGCTGGAAAGTAGAATCAGGGCAGGTTATGAAAAGTTTTTTTGTTTGTTTGTTTTTTTGTGAGGCCCAGAGTCACACAGTATAAAGTTTTAAATGCCCAACAGAGGAGTTTATATTTGATCCTAGAGGCAATCAGAAGCCCCTGGAGTTTGTTGACTTAAGGGGGGGTAATGCAGTCAGATCTTCACTTTAGGAAAATCACTTTGGTGGCTAAATGAATTGGAGTGGGAGAAACTTGAGGATGGCTCAATGAGGAAGCTACTGCAGCAGTCCAGGTGAGAGATAATGAAGCATGAATTAGAGTCATGGCTGTGTGAATGGAGAGAAAGGGGACCTATGTGAGAAATGTTGTGAAGACAGAGGTGGCCAGACTTTGCATCTGATTGGATGAGGCAGAGAACCTGGGAGATTTGACAGATGGTAGTGCTCTCAACAGTAATAGAGAAGTTTGGAAGAGAGGTAGGTTCCAGGGAAAAGATAATGGTTCTGTTTTGGACATGTTAAGTTCGAGTTGTCTGTGGAACACCCATTTTGAAATGTCCAATAGGTCGGTGGTGATGTGGACCTGAAACTCGGGAGAGGGAGTAGATCTGAATATATAGATCTGGGAGTCAGCAACATAGAGATAGTAATTAAACCTATGGGAAATGAAGACGTTACTGAGAGAGAAGACAAGAGGCCACAGGACAGAGCCTTCACGTGTACTGACAGTAGACACGACAGGGATAATCTATCTAGAGACTGAGAAAGAGCGGTCGGTCGAGTAGGAAGAAGACCAGAAGAAAATAGTATCATAAAAATCCAGTTGAGAAAGAGAAGAGAAAATATTCAGGAGGAGATGACCCAGCAGTCGTGCTAAGTCAAGTCAACAAACACTTATTAAGCGACTACCATGTGCCAGGAATTGTGCTGAGCACCAGGGATCCAAAGAAAGGCAAAAGACAACCCCTACCCTCAAGGAGCTTGCAGTCTAATGGGAGACAACATGCAAACAACTATGTATAAACAAGATAAAGACAGAAGAAAATGGAGAAAGTCAACAGAGGGGAGGCACTAATGACAACAGAGATCAAGAAAGGCTTCTTGTAGAAAGTAAGATTATAGCTGGGACTTGAAGGAAGACAAGAAATGAAAATAAAGAGGGGAGAATTCCAGGCATAGGGGACATCCATTGAAAATGCCTGGAGTTGGGAGATGAGCATCTTGCCCAAGGAAAAATAAGGAAGCCAGTGTCACTGAATCAAAGAATACATGGTGTATAGTAAGGTGTAAGAAGATTAAAAAGACAGAAGGGGACTAGGTTATAAAGGTATTTAAAAGCCAAACAAAGGATTTTATATTTGGTCTTGGAGGTGACAGGTTGCCACTAGAGTTTATTGAGGGCAGCTAGGTGGTGTAGTAGATAGAGTGCCAGGCCTGGAGTCAGGAAGATTCATTTTCCTGAGTTCAAATCTGGCCTCAGTCACTTACTAGTTGGGTGACCCTGGGCAAGTCACTTAACTTTGCTTGCCACAGTTTCCTGCTATAAAATGAGCTGGAGAAAAAAAAATGGCAAACCACTCCAGTGTCTTTGCCAAGAAAATCCCAAATGGAGTCACAAAGAGCTGGACAAAGAGCTGAAGAATAACAAGAGTTTATTGAATGGGAGAGAGAGTGATATGATCAGCCCTGCACCTTAGGAAGATCACTTTGATAGCTCTGTGGAGATGGACTATAGCAGGAAAAAACTTGAGGCAGGTCGACCAACCAGAAAGTTATTGTAATAGTCCAGGTATGAGATGGTAAGGGGCTGCACTAGAGTGTAGTGACAATGTCAAGACAGAAGAGGGAGATATAGGAGAGAAGTTATGAAGGTAAAATCAACAGGCCTTAGCAGTAGACTGGTTATGGGGGATGAGAGAGAGTGAGGAGTCTAGGATGACACCTAGTTTGTGAGACTGGATTATTGGGAGGATGGTATTACCTTCAACAGGAAAGTTAGGAAGAGAGTAAGTGCTTAATGGGAAGGTTGTCAGATAGTGGTAGACTTTTGTACCATAAATTACCTCCTTCTCAAGGGAAAGGAGGGAGGTGCATGTCCATCTCTTTCTCACCTAGGACCAAGAGTGGTTACTATGATGTTACAACATTTGGTTTCATTTTCATGTTGTTTTGGCTTATTAGAGCCATTGTGCATATTGCTTTCCTGGTTTTATTTGCTTTACTCTATCAGTTCACACTAATCTTCCTGTTTCTCCAGATTCCTTACATGCATTGTTTATTGTGACACAATAATATTCTATTACATTCATATTTCATGATTTGTTCATTCCCCAATTGATTGGCAGCCACATTTCCAGTTTTTTAGATCGCTCTTTATCTAAACAGATGGATAGACAGGCAGGCAAGCATGCATCTCTTAGTCTCTTGTCAAATCAGTATCCAACAAGATGCCATTCTGAAAGGGAATGAAGACAGACTGTGCCTCCAGCCCTATGTCTTATATATAGCCACTGCTAAATAAAAAGAGAAAGCATGAATGTCCCTCATCTGTGACCTCTAATTTCCAGCTCTCCTGCTCCAATGACGGTTCTGTGCGGCTATGGGACCCAGTGTCTGGCCAGCAGCTTGGCCAGTTTCTAGGTCATCAGAGTGCAGTGAGCGCCGTGGTCGCTGTGGTGAGATAGGAATGGGGTGGTAGGCTTCATGATGGGGAAATGATCATGGGGAAGGTGGGTAAGCTATACTTTTCAGGAAGACTCTAGATTTGGAGGGTAGTCTTATACTAAAACATAATTGGGGTGATCAAGTGTCCTGAATAATTTGTCTATATAGGTTTCAAGTGTATTTATTAGTCAGTCAATAAGCATTTATTAAACACCTACCATATACCAGAGCTTGAGCTAAGATATGGGGATACTAAGAAAGGCAAAAGACATGCCTTATTCTCTAGGAGCTCACAATCCAATGGACTGTAAGCTGCTTTGGATGGGATAGGGAGGTAGGAGTCAAGGGTCTGGTAAGAAGGGTAAGGGATGCTTTATGAGAGGAAGAACAATACACCAGAATTGAACTTATTATTAAATTGTTATGGTGAGCCTACTTAACTACCTCCTAGATTTGATTACTTATTCCAGATGAATTAAGCTTAAGGCTATATCTAATTCTTTCCCTTCTGTTGCAATGGGTGTGTGGGTGGTGAGACAAGCTATGGCAAAACCCACACTTACCTGTCCTCAACATAACCATGATTTTGATGTGGGGTGGGGTGGAACAGGAAGAGCATGTGGTATCTGTGAGCCGGGATGGAACGCTAAAAGTGTGGGACCTCCGAGGAGTGGAGCTGACAAGCATTCCTGCTCACTCTGGACCCATCAGCCACTGTGTGGCTATCCAGGAGCCTCGTACAGGTGACAAAACTCCCTCCCTCCATCCTTTTCCTTCTTCCTTTCTTGGCCCTCTGTCTGACCTCCTCCCTCCATCATCTCCATCTCTCATCAGCTGGACAGCCTGGGTCAGAGCTCTTGGTGATAACTGCTGGACTAGATGGAGCCACACGGCTGTGGCATCCATTGCTGGTGAGTCCCCAATGGGGTTGAGGGAAAGGGAGAAGATAATGATGCCCTGACCATAGTTCTGTGGATTACTTACCATCTCTGCTTCCTCTGTAGGTGTTTCAGACCCATACCCTACTAGGACATAGTGGCCCAATCATTTCAGCTGCAGCTTCAGAGACCTTGGGTCTTCTCCTGACTGCCTCAAAAGATGGCTCAGTGAGGCTCTGGCACGTGCCAGAGAAAGTGGGTAAGTGTGGGCCTGGGAGATCAGGTGGGAGCTTATGACTAGGAGGAAAGTGACTAGTCATTTCTCCTTTCATTCCAACTCTAGTCCCACTTTGTTAGTGTATATATCTCTATATACTACTTATGTGCTTGTTACACTTAAATTTTGACACTACAGATGCTCCCCAGCAAACACCCAGCCAGTCCCCTGACAAAGTATATTCTCAAAAAATAGTTTGTTGTGTTGTTAAAAAGAGGGATGTGTCCTTTCACTGGTACCAACATTCACTGTGTTGCCTATCTGTGTTGACTGTGTTGTAGTCAGTATATCTTGTTCTTCCTCTGATGATGCCTCTCCTCCTCTCCAGATGACGTAGGTGATGGTGAGAGGCGCACAGCCATTACTGCTGTGGCCTGGGCTCCAGATGGTTCCCTGGCAGTGTCTGGCAGCCAGTCTGGGGAATTAATCCTATGGCAAGAGGCCAAAGCTGTAGCCAGAGCTCAAGTGAGTAGGAGTGGCTTGAGTTTTATTGGGGCCTCACCTGGGGCTTGGTAGTATACCCTAGGAAAAGAGGTTGTGCCAGTGTTTGAAAGGAAGGAAGGGTGGAGAGGCTGGTTCTGGGCCCAAGACACTGAGCCCACCTTGTGATCTATACCAGGCCCCCGGCCGAGTCAGTGCCCTGTGCTGGTCCTCTCCACAAACCTTTTTTGCCTTGATCAATGACAAAAACCTCAGCAAGTGGCAAGTGGAAAAGGAGGGCCTCAAGCCCAATATTTTCAGGTGAAATGGAATAAATGGAGGTAATAGGGGCTTCAATCACTGAGCAAAGGGGAACTCGGGTCAGATCACTGCCCCTTTTCAATATTTGGGTAAGATGTCCCTGGAAAACAATTTCATCACCTCCATCTTAGTCCCGTGTAACTCTGGGGTGGCTCTGGTGGAATACAATAGGATTTGGACAATTTTCTCCCCTCTATTAATTTCCCAGCCTGGGCTTTAACCTTCAACTGGACCTGGAGGATAAGAACACTCTGCTGTCTACTATGGACTTGTCCCCAGATAGTCGCTCTCTCATCTTAGCAAAGCCACTTTGGGGGATGCTGCTATTGAATCTAGATTCTCCTGTCTCTGAATCCTGGTAAGATCTTAGGTGCTTCCTTCTTCCTAAGTTGAGGCATAAGTGGGAAGAACCTTCAGGGTATGAAGGTTTTATCTAACTTATATAACACAAGTCTCCCTTCTCTAAAGCTGATCTTGTTTATGAGTCATGGGTACAGATCCACTGAGTCTAGAGAAAAAGGTTCCAAGTTCAATCTCTGTTCCTTTCACTCTAGGGAAAAACACTGTCTCAACATGTACGGTACATTTTCTACCCACAAGAAATATGGTGTATTTCTCCTGAACACTCGAGGTGACATTTCACTTGCTGTCTACGTAAGTCTTGCATGGGAAGCTAAATGCTTCTCTAAGTGTACGCTCCTTGAAAATATGGAGAGTTTGATTCTCTGCATTTGTGTCCCTAGCAACTAGCACGGTGCCTGGCTCGTGGATTAATATGCATTCATTTATCTTTTTTGCATTCATGTTAATTGCCCAATTACACAGAGTTCCTAGGGGACGAATATGTCTTATACTTTGTATCTCCTATAGGGTCTAACATACAGGGCACTCCAAGGTTGGTTTCTTTGGTGTGGCTAAGCTTTGCAGACAGCTATAGTTCAGGGAATCCTGCAGCTAAACCATTACTGAATCTGGACTGAAATTGGCTGGTTAAGAAAATACACACATGTACATAACAAGCTTGTTCCCATCTGTCCCTCAACAGCAGCAGAAAGAGTCAAATAAGCTGGAGTTAATAGAGGATTTTAATCTACAGCTGGAAAATCCCAGAGGAACTCCATTGTGGATAACCCAAGCCAAGCCTGAGTCTGGTAAGCCAGCAAAGGATCCAAGAGAATAGAGACCTAAAGGGGAAAAGGTGCATGCTGAGGGCCTCGTGGCTTGCTCTGGGGTTCTAACTCTGCCCTGGGAATGGCAGACTCTGCTTTTCTGTGTACCAGCTCAGAAGGGGTCCTTTGGAACATGGCAGAACGTACCCCTAAGGGAGACTGGGACACCAACAACATATGGCAGAAAAACATACGACAGGACACAGACGACAAACTCGTGTTGAGGAAGTTGGAGACACGGTACTCCAAGAAGGTGAGATTAGACAGAAAGCAAGAGGATTTTGTGGGAGGTAGGGCTCTGGGGGAGCCTAGCATGCCTGTCTCTCCCTGCTTTCTCTCTTTAGATCCATTCTGGTTCAGTCACAGCCCTCCATGTGCTCCCTGAACTGCTGCTGACAGCCTCCGAGGACCGAGATGTGAAGCTCTGGGAGAGACCCAACCTACAGCTGGTGAGCACAGCAGTAGATATGGGAACTTGGATGGCACAGGGAGGGAAAAACCTAATATTTTGGCCAGTTTCACAGATCCTTTACTGAAAGCCTAAAAAGTGAGACTATCTCCTTGTGTCTGTTATAGAGGGGCCTCTTCCGTTGTGAGGGAGCAGTAAGCTGTGTGGAGCCAAGACCTGGGCCTATGTCCACCCTGCAACTGGCTGTGGGAGATGCCCAGGGCCATGTGTACTTTCTGTCATGGGAGTAAGATGGTTGGACAGAGACAATCATCTGCTGGAGACGAAGTTTGAAGATGCCACAATGCCAGCTTTTCAATATATTTATTATACAAAAATATCAGCAAAATCACAAGTTCTATATTGTCTGATTCGTCACTGGTGAGCTAACCTGAAGAGGGCAGAAAACAAATGATCTTGGGACCCTCACCAGAGCTGGGGGAAGTTGAATCGAATTTTTAGCAGGTATCGCATACGAACCTGGCTAGGGTCATAGACAATGAATTCATTGTAATTGAGGGTATAGCCCTGTGGGTTCAGAACTCCTGTGTTACTTGCTGGTCCTAGGGGCACTGTGGTTCCATTCCTACCAAAGGAAAGAAGATAGAAAAGCTTTGTTAAAAACTTTTCTGGCCAAGGAATAGAAAGAATAATGGGATTGGTCAAGATAATTGTGACTACTTACAGAGTAACATAATGGGAGGGATTGGGAGCCATCTTGCCCATCCCCTTGGTACTGTGTTTGCCCTGTAGCAGTCCTGCTGCTTCAGGATTGGCCTCCAGCAGCTCATTATATTCACCCAGAGCTACCTACAAGAGAAAATGTCCTTGGAATTCACATGCCACACTTCTCCTCTGACAGCTGATGGTGATACCAAATGGAAAGGATTTTAATAGAATCAGTCACCAATTCTCTCATTAACATTCTCTTAAGAGTTAGAGTGGAAGTGACTAGCTTGAGGTCGCAGAGCTGATAATTTGCAGGCCTCGGACTTGAACCCTGATCTTCTGACTCCCAGTAAACCATCATGCTTTCCCTGAGAAGGAAGACTATTGGCATTTTCATCATTCTCTGCCTCATTTCAGCTGAATGCAGTAGTGTAGCAGAAAATGACCGGGCCTAGGAAAGGGTTTTTATTTTCATCCTCTCCTCCCACCATGATGAGGGCTAAGGCTGATAGGAAGTGGGTCCTATCAGATGAGCCCCTTCCTCACCTCTGATAGCAGCAGCAGCCCAACATCCTTCAGGCGTGAGGCAAAGCAGTAGTTGGCACTCTTGGAGGACATGTCAGCAAAGTATATTCCTTTTCCAAACTGCAATTGACAGATATATGCCTAGGTCAGCATCTGAGTCCATAGAAAAAAAGGTATAGCTGAATATACCACTAGCCCTAGATTTTAAACATCTTGAACAAAAGATCAACTCATTCCCTGGAGTTAGGGCTTTCACTGTGTTTCCTACTTTAGCTGAGTGGACATAATGAGGGTAGTGGAGGCTGTTGCTTTCTAAGGACTAGGAAAAAAAAAAGGAACAGGTATTTTTTGTTTTGTTTTAGGAGTCAGAAGCCTTGATAAAAAGCCTTTAGAAGTTAAAGCCTTATAAGAAAAGCTCTAGCTATCAGAGGGGTTCAGAATATCTAGATCCTCAATTCTATTTTCCTTAGAATACCTAAGAAACAACTGTGAAGTTCAGTTGGGAGTCCATTGGGGGGTGAAAGGCACCTCAGTTTATATCAGTCCCAGACATCACAGTCACAATTTCCATGACCACTGAAGGGAGTTGAGGCCTAACTTCTGTATCCAGCTAGAGCTATGAGGAACCTCAGGAATCATCACCAGAACAGGAAGAGTTCCCACTTTAAAGACGTCAAAGAAAGGTGATGACTCTATCTTGTTCAACCTGAGAGTTTCAACTGTACTCACCATGTAGCCTGTGATGGGAGCTTCTGGTGGAGCAATGCGAAGTCCATGGCTTAGGATTCCCACCCAGTTACCCAATCGAGAACCATGCCACAACAGCATCCTAAGGAAGAGCCATTAATATCAACCTGTATCTTTTGTTGTTTCCCTTCCAGCTAGGCTATGGAGAGGACCAAGTCTCCAGTTTCCTTTCCTCCCTCTCTGCAAATCATACGAACACACTCAGTTCTTTAGGGAATTAGTTGAAGAGAGATCAGAAGCTTTTCATACCAAAGCCAGAAACAAACTCAGACCTGTTGGGAAGATCCTTCTTGAAGGCTTCGTTCTCACCCTCTTTCTCCACTTCGAAGACATCAAGCAAGGTCATAGTATAGTCATTATGAGTAGGAGCATGGGTAGAATGTAGATATTCCGAGATCACCTGGATGAGGAGATTGAAGAAATTAATGATTTTGGGCTTGGGATCGCTAACCCCACATGGGCTCCTTGATGCATGTAGGCAGAAGTATCTTTCTCAGGCTCCAACAGATTTTACAAGCCATTTAGGAAGAAGCCCCACTTAGCTAAAGATCTTATGGTTGATTAAAATATGGATTCTTTTTGTGAATGGATTTTATAGCTTAATATCAGAAATGATAATAGGAAAAGGAAACAGGAGCACTTTCAATGGGGGAAAAAGAAATCTTTTATCACTTTGAATTCATGGCAGGAATAGTCCAGGGGGTGAAGAGCACAATGCAGGTTTCTATAATGCTGGTCCAGTGGGTGCTCTGGGGTCTTCAGCTCTGTCTTCACCAGCTTGATAGCAATTTCAATGTCTCCCAGTGCCTGAAGGTATAAGATAGATAGCAGTGAGAGATGAATCCCAGGGCTAATAAAGCTAAATGAAGTAGGACATCCATCAACGCACACATCTCTCACCTCCAAAAGCTGTATCTTATCTTTCAATTCTTGCTCTGTTCGGATTAGTGGTGGAGTGTGGAGCCTAGGACCAGAGATATAAGCAAATTGTTGTGTACACAAGTGTTAGTGGTTCACAAGAAGAATGACTCAAAGGACTAAAATAAACTCCATAAAAAAGTGGGCTAAGGAACCAGATTACTTAGAGTAGATCAAAACCTGAGAATAGAATTTCCAGGTATATTTCCAGGTACTATGAATAGGACAAGAGTTAGAAAGGAAAAACTTTCTAATTTTCTAACTTAAGGCTTGCGTCACAAAGGACTGCAGAATTCCCTTCTACATGGGATGCTTATGGATATTTGATTTATCTCCTGATAACAGGTTCTCATGGGAGAATGACTGTACTTCTTTTACAGTTGTGGGAAATAACAAGGAATAAATCTGCTTGCAGTCAAAGAAAGGGGTGTTTCCCTGGTACTTAACAATGCTAGGTTCAATTCTTTCTAAACCTAGGAACTCTAATTTAGCTGAAGATGAGGGATATAATCTGACAAGAAGACTCAAATTCCTAAACAAGAGACTGACTGCATTTCACAGACTCCCCATTTCCTGAGTTGTACAATCCTAGCTTTGGATTGAAGAAAGCCTTTTGTTTCTCAAGGGCTGAGAGACTGTCAATAAAGTTACTTTCTTCTGCTGGTAAAGTTCTTGGCATTGATGGAAAGGACAAAAGACTGAAGAGATATTATGATGGTGGTATCCCAGAAGCAACCTTACCCAAAGTCATGTGGGATCCTGGTATAGAACTCATTACATGCTTCCACCAGGATTCGCCCACTGCGACCAGACCGGATGCAATCTTCTATCTTCTTAAGTGACTGGTAACCTGCCTTGATTTGTGCCACCGTCAGCTTCCCTATAGACCCAGTCAAATACCAGATTTCCTAAATGAGTTTCTGATCTTTCTCTTTAGACAACAAATTCCAGGCTCCCTCTCCTTATGCCACCTCCAATTCAGTACTACTACCAGGGAAGCCCAACCTAGACTCATGGGAGAGAAAGAACATTCCACTTTGGGGACTGGGGAAAGAAGTGAAGAATTCAATACAGGGCTCATACCCAGTGGGGCTTTTTTGATATCATACTTCATCTCCACCATCATTTCTTCCATGGTCTGAATGTTGCAAATCAACTCCATCAACTCTTGGACTGGAAGCTCTAGCTGACACTCTACTTTGGGAGGTGAAATGGGAGCAAATGTCCCTTCCTTTGATTCTTCTTCACCCTGAGACAGATTACAGAACCTATCTGGAAAGGATTATAGAGGTAATCTAGTTCTATCCACTACATAAACCTCTTCTACATAAACAAAGTCACGCAGTCTCTGTTTGAGTACTTCGTGTGGTAGCAAATTCATTATTTTTAGAGGCAACCCATTCCATTTTTAGATATCTTTTATCATTACAAAGTTCTTTTTTCTTTTTTTTCTAGATTTGTGATTTCATTGGCAGAAGCAATCCTCCATAAGGAACTTCCTCAACCAATATAGATGGGGAGGTCCTTTGTAAAGAAGTCTTAAAGAATTGCCTGGGGCAGTGAGAGGTTAAGTGACCACAATGAGTTAAGGCTGAATTGCAAGCCAAATCCTCTGGACTCCAAGGCAAGCTCTCTATCCACCATATCTAGTTCTCAAAAAGTTCTTTACATTGAGCCAAATCTGCCTCTGTAATTTCTGCCCGTTGTTCCTACATCAGCACTCTAAAGAAACACAGAATAAATCTACTTCCTTTTCAAATACTTGAAGATAGCTATCAAGTCCCAAGTCCTCTTTTACAAGCTAAATATCTCTAATTCCTTTGGCTATTTCCAGAGCCTTTAGTGTCCTGGTCACTATTATCTGATCACAATTCTATTTATCAGTGGCCCTCTGCTTAAAGAATGGTAGCCAGAGCTGAACACAATACTGCAGAAGGAATCTTACCAATGCACAATACAATTGGACCGCTACCTTTTTTGTAATATACACTACTCTTCTACTAATGCACCATAAAACAGCAAATGAAAATTCCCTATAACCTCTAAGGACATAAGAGAGATCTGCTCCCTCCTCCTGTCTACCCCGTCTCATTCTGATAGCTCCAACTAACCAGGCTTATCAGTCACAAAAATTAGTAAGTCCTAGTCCTCAGGGAATGGTCAATCCTCAGAGGAAAAGGTAGCTCCAGCTAAGGTGTGCTGACTACAGCATGATCATTTTGCTAGCTCTCATCCTGACAGTGAGACGGAATAGCTTTTCCCCAGAGGTAAGGTTATAGTATACCTGAGTATTGGTTGTATAGTCCATCTGCAGCATATCATATTTCCCAGGGACTTTCTCAAAGCTGCCACGATCTTCCCAACTATTCTTTGTTTTGTCAAAAAATCTGTGGAGTTCAAAGGAGAAGGGGGAAAACTCCCATGGATGAAGCTACAAGGGCATTTTCAGCAGTCCTGGGAGGACTGCCTCCTCACAAAGGATCTTCTTAAAGCCCCACTTTCTGCACAGAATGCTCTCATATATCGCTTTCCCATAAAACCTGTACTCAAGGATTCTGGAGGGATGGGAAAAGCCAGGAAAGAGAGAGAACTTAGAGGAAAGATCCTAGGAGATCCTAGGAGTATTCAATGTATACGTACATAAATCACTGAACCTAGGCATAGAAGAGCCCAGGACAGCGCAAATAGCTCCCATTTTTCTGTCTTGATATGCAGGTATGTCTAGGGACTTTAGTAGGTGTTGGGATACATGGGGGCGGGGGGCAGGGAGAGGAAGGAGGAAACTGGAGTTGGAGTAAAGACAGTCTTAGATCTCTAGTTAGATATTCTCCAGACACTGAAGTCTCTTTTTCCCCCTGCCTTCCCAAATAATCCAGCCCAACACCATATACTTGAACTTTATGGCCCCTTTAGTCAGCTTCAGAGAGGTTAAGCTGATAATTCCTACTTGACTAAGAAGGTAACATCTTAGTTAAAAGAAGAGATGCTTTGGAGGATACTTTCCTACCCACTTGCTAGGCCACTCACTTCTTCTGAAATATTTCCTTGGCTTTGTTGAGGTCCCCAGAACAGGTCACCAAATTGTGCTGTCCAACCTTCCCAACTGCAAAGGAAATACCAGTGAGAATGTCAGTCCTTCAGAGAAGCTCAACCACTGTACAGCTGCTAAAGACAGAGAAAAACATCATTTCTTCATAACTGCTATTCACTGCTAGGCCAAAAACAGGCCACAATGGTTGAAGGGGACAAAGAAATTACAGGGCTTGAGGAGCTGGGTAGAGTTCGGAGATATGTTGACTTTCTCAATACAGATAACACATACATCTGCCATAAAAGACAGTAAGACCCAAAGCTAACTGCCAAATTGCTCTTAGTTTTGATAGGGTCCTCTTAGATGCTGCAGGATAGAGACTGCTTCTCTTTGTACTTACTTCCACCTCAGGAGCAGGAACTATATTTCTTTCCTCAAGAAACCCAGATTGATCTTTCTACCACTCCTACCCCTCAGGGTTCCCATATGATCAATTCTAATCCAGAAAAGCCTTCAGTTATTGGCAAATTGTCCTTCCAATTTTTCAAATAGGGGCAGCTAGGTGGCCTAGTGGATAGAGCACTGGCCCTGCAGTCAGGAGGACCTGAGTTCAAATCCAGCCTCAGATACATAACACTTACTAGCTATGTAACCCTGGGCAAGTCACTTAACCCCATTGCCTAGTCAAAAAAAAAACAAAAACATCTTTTCAAATGATGAACCCCACCCCCACTCCCAAATCCATCACCTCGGCCCCATCTCATCCAGACACTAAAGTTTTTCTGTCCATCATCTTCCAGCAATTGGATGATATAATACTTGTTATTGTTGAACTGGAGATTGGTCTATAATTGAGATAAAAAGAGAGCACACAAACATAAGCCAGTTTGCATAGGAAATTCACATAAACAAATGACTCTTCTTTGGATATAAACACCAATTATCCCCTGGGAAATAAGCAGTGTGGGAGAGAAAACTTAATTTTATGAGAAAGCGCTGAGGAAGAGGAATGAGAACCAAAAGAAACTGCCATTTCCTTACAGATTTTAGAAAGCATTCTGCAATTCCAAGGATCAGAAGAGCCAGTGAGGGAAGCTAGGTGGTGCAGTGCATAGAGTACAGGCCCTGAAGTCAGGAGGACCTCAGTTCAAATCCTGCCTGACACATAACACTTACTAGCTGTGTGACTCTGGGCAAGTCACTTAACCCCAACTGCCTGACTTAAAAAAAAAAAAAAAAAAAGAAGCCAGTGAGCATCCTGAAGCTCTGAACTCAGTACCAAGTAAGCTGTTCCCTTTGCTCCTTCTCCCACTTCTTCATCCTTCCCCACCCTTAAAACTCCCAGGCCATTTGATTCTCCTTGTTCTTAATCCAGACTAGTCTCTAGTGATCATTTTCCCAGGGAAAACAACAAATAATTTTACAATGTAATTATCACAAAGAAACAACCTCCCTCAAACCTAGAGGGGCAGGACTACTCTAGTTCTTGGTTCTGGATGTTTGCTCTTTTGCTGGTACTGACCACAACAGCAGCTTTGTAGCAATCTGACAGAGAGCTGAGAACAGGACAATGGTTGAAGAGGACAAAGGGCAGGGATCTTTGACCCTTCAAGTTGGGGTGTGGAGTGGGGGCCACGTAGGCCATTCTGGGAAGAATGTGACCGGTAAGTAGTAGCAGCAGAGGCAGCGTACAGCTGTGGATTGATTGGAGTGAGGGGAAATCCACAAAGCAGAGCTTGGCCGGCCTTCACACTGGAATACCTTTCCCTGCACTGTCTGGTCTGGCACACACTTCTGTTGATTATCTACATAGACCTTTCTACCCTACCCTTCTCAGTCTCCTAAACATAGTTTAAGAACTTTAGAGTTAGAATGGACCTTGTAGTTTGTTTCATCCAAAGTCCTCATTCTGAAGAGAAAGCATAAAAGAAACTGCCAGTTTCCCAGCAAAAGAAGAGGTGGGTATAAGACAGCATAACAGGTTTGTAATTGGAAAAGCTGTTGTAACTGGTGAGACCTATTAAGTAAAAAATTTCCTTTCCTTTTCTCCCCTCCCCATTACCACTCCTAAATAAGAACTATAAGGTAACTTTATAAAAGAAAGCCAAGGAATTATTTTTGATAAAGTGATTTATTTTGCTTTTCAAGGAAACCTGCTGACAAACAGCTTCAGCTTAAGACGTCTTGAGAAAGATTTGATTCTAATAGGAGGCAGGTATAGTATTGTGTTATAGCGAGTACTGCCAGCCAGTTAATACCTAGTGTAAAGAATCCTGAATTAGAAACACATGAACACTAGAACCCTAACAAGTAAACAAAAAGTTATTTTTCAAAACAGGTCTTTCCTTCTTACCTGGTTCAGCATAACATCATACACATCACCCCCTTCACAGTACACGTGGGCCTAGAAGATGACATGTCAGATATAAGAAGAGCTGGCATTTCCCCCCCAAAAAATTATCGTTTGCAAAGCACTTTACATAATCGATCTCGTCCTCATAACAACACTTTGAGGGAAGTTTTCAAGCACTATTGCTGCCCTCATTTACAGAGGAGAATGAGGTTCAAAGACATTAAACAAGTGCTCACAGCCATGTACAGCTGGTCATTGTTAAAGGCAGCATTTGAACCCAGATCTCCTGGAACCCCAAATCCTGGTTTCTCTTCACTATACTCTGACACCAGGAGAGACTGGGCCCTGAGCAAGACCTCAGGACTTTTCTCATCTCTACAGAGACACATTATGACAGAGAGAAACTTCAATGAAAATGTGCCAGAAGTGGCCCTGACCAAGGCACTCATCTTCATTTGCAGATCCCAGAAGCAATGGCAGCAGGCTCCTCCAAACATCTTGCATTACAATTTAAACACCTACTTCTCTGCCCTATTTCCAGCAGGATCAAGTTATGGCCCAGTTCTTACTGCCTCTGCCCCACACCCAACGTATGCTCCCATCCTATGGAATGGGTTCTTTGGGGACAGGGTACACAATCTGCTGACAAAGGGGAGATAAGGCTGAACATGGCCCCATAGTCCTCCAGCCACAGGAGGGGTGAAATCACTAGCACTAAATCCTCTTTTAGCAGCAATATCTACCAAAGGTAGGACATTATTTTCTAAAGAAAAATAGCAAAGCAATTTGATTAAGGATTAGGTCAAGGGTCTCTTACCTTTCCCACCTTAACCTTACACTCCGGATCCACTGGAGCTTTGCCCTTCAGTAACAAGGTCTTCACTACTGAGGAGATATAGGTAAGCATTGTTTACAACTGCTGCTGGAATCAGAGAAAAATGCAGGGGCTAGCCAACACCAACACCCTTTTCATATGGTAATCTTTCTATTTCCTGACCAATCCTGTCTGGATAACTAGGAGAAAGGAGAACCAGACAGAGCCATTTGGGAATACCTCTGATTAATGGGCATGACAAGGTTGAAAAACCAGAAAAGGAAATTGAGAAGGAACCCTCTGGGAGAGAGGAAAGTGATCAGTAGTGTGAGATGCTGCAGAGAGATCAAGAAAGATTGGGAAGGAAAAAGACCATTAGATTTGGCAATTAAGAGATCACTGGTACTTTGAAGATGGCTGTTTTAGTTGAATGACAGGGTCGGTAGCCTTCAGGGCCTCCAAAGGATAGTTATCTCAGATCACATCTCAAAGTAGCACAAAAGTTACCCAGCAGAGCTGAAGGGTCCAATATAAGCCCTTGATGTTCCCTTCTCTCCCACCTGAAGCTAACCTTTGTTCTCTCTGTTTGTGTCATTCTTCTCAGCATCTTCTGCTGCAAGCGCTTGTTTCACTCCTTGTACCACGAATTCACCTCGGGCTTTCTTGGCTTCAGAAGGGCATTCCATAGATAAGGCACTGGATTTGTTTCTAGTACTGCCTCCATTAGCTTCAGTCAACTCCACAGCCACTAAAGGCAAAAAAAAGCACAACATAAAGAGAAGACAGATTTTTTTTTTTACATGTGAGATCTCTCTGGGAGTGCGGCAGGGGGAAGGATATAAGGGGAAATTTTTAGATGATTTAAAAACAAAAGATAGCAATAAAAATGCATTTTAAAAAAGGAAAGGATAAAGGAAATATAAAATATGACTTTTTCTCTGAAAAAGAGGCATTTTTCACAAAGAGTAGGTTAGGCAGTAGAAAAAAAGCTAAAACTTCAACACACGTTACCAACAGTTCCTATGTCCAATATTCTTGACATCAATATTGTCTCTGAGCAGTTTCCTCCTTAATCTACGATACCTGAAGAGCTAATGGCCCCAGGTCATTTGTCAACCAGTGAATGACCATGAGCTAGGGATCTGACCTCCTCCACTTCTGGTGTTTTTTGTGACTCTTGGTCCTCACTCTTTGATTCCTTCTATGAACTGAGACTTGTTCTTCACAGTGTTCCCCAAGCTCCTGTGAATGGATCATGCCCTATCCTGAAACAATGGACGTTTTCTCCTTGCTGTCTCTTTACTTACCGGCCCCCCCACCCCTGGCCCCTTCTCTTCAGGTTACTTTTCCCGGTACGTCTCTGTACTTCTTTGAACACCACAGCAGCCCTTGTATAGCTCATTCCCTCTTCCTTTGCTATATCCATAAGAACATCAAATCGGCAATTTCTTTCTTCATACATCAATCCCATGTTGAATCTCAGGCATTTCTCATTAAACTAATGACTACATATACCTGAAGGTCGGCGCTCTATTCTGCGCTGGTATCCACTTTTGCAATTGGTTTGTACCATGTTGCCCAGATCCAGAGTATAATGTTTTCGGCCAAACATCACATCTATCTTCGACTCATTGCTTTCTGCTAGAGCTGCCTCCAGAGCCAGGCAAGTTTTAGCGTCATATGGGATCCAGTCATCTTCCTCGTCACTCTGCCACTGCCAAATAAAATCTAAGTGTAACAATATCAAAAGGAGAATTTTATAAGAATTAAGGTGAAGAAGATAAAAGTGACAAGATTCTGAATTACTTCTACTCTAAAGTATGCATCAGAAAGTTCTCCAAGGAAAATATAAATTGCATTTCTTTCTTTTCCCAAGGTTTTACTGGGTCTTTCAAATCTGAATCAATAAACGTTTATTAGCTGGCTTTGTCTGTTGCAAGTAATCTATCACCCAAAGGTCCTGGAAATCAAAACATCTAATAGAGAAATCCCAAGAGACAAATCAGTTCCCTGATCTTCTGTTTATGGTCTATGAAGAAAACCCAACAAAACTCCTTTTTAATGATAGTGCCAGGGAATAAAGATAATATTCATATTACAAAATGTGTTATGATTAGAGAGAGGCACTATAAATCATTATATCGACAATTAATGTGATTTGTACAGATTACAAGCATATCTATGAATGATAAAATAATTAATAACGGACTTACAGTATCTGTTCCTAAAATGAACACTTCTTGATAAAAGAATATACACTTACAGGAGCTCTGTTCCTTGATGGCAACAGCAATCCTCCTCTCAGTCCTTGTCTTTGAATTCCTCTGGACCATCTTCTTGAAGTCTATCTGAAGCTTCATGTTTCCACTCTCTGATAAGATATTTACCAAAGCATTTCCTTTCCTGAAAGATAACCCCAGTTTGAAACAATCATCCCCACCCAAGTTCCTAAAATCAAAATCCTAGTAGCTGCTATTTACAGACCTCCAGATCACTCCCCTTCATTCATCAATGAGGTCAGTACATGGCTCACAATTTTTCTCTCCTTCACAACTCCTGCCCTCATACTAGGGAACTTCAAAATACACACAGACCCTCCCTCAAACACCCCATCCATTCAGTTCCTCAACCTACTCCCTTCCCATAACCTACTCCTTCACAGCATGTCAGCCACTCACAAAGATGGTCATACCCTTATTCTTGCAATCACCCACACAATGTACCACTTCCATGTTTAAGAATTACAAAATCCCTTTATCTGACCACAATCTAGGCTTTCCACCGGCCCCTCTGCCTTCTGTTGCCAACTCAATTCTTTGTGCACACAGTGATCTCCAATTCCTTGACCCCTCAGTTCTCTCCCAGGCCATCTCCCCTGCAGTAGCCACACTCTCCTCTTTTCCCCATCTTGACCCAGTTCAACTCTACACTGTTCTCAAGTCCCTAGCCCCCTTATCATATCACCCATTGCACCCTGGCAAGCCTCAGTCTTGGCTCATTCCCACCATCCACCACTTTTACTCCTATACATATGTTGCTAAAGAAAGTACAGAAAAGGGGCAGCTGGGTGACACAGTGGATAGAGCTCCGACCTTGGAGTCAGGAGGACCTGAGTTCAAATCCAGCCTCAGACACTTGACACTTACTAGCTGTATGACCCTAGGCAAGTCACTTAACCCCAAGTACCTCACCAAAAAAGGCAAAAACAAAAGAAGGTAGAGAAAATCATACACACATACCTCTTCTACCACTATCTCCTCCTTTACCCATCTCACATGAGGGGGCCTTACTCCTTACCCAGGCTATCCTCTCTACCTGTACAAGCAATTCCATTCCAGCCCATGTCCTCCAACAGGTTGCCCTGTGTCATCTCCACTTTATCTCCTATCTTCAATCTTTCCCTATTGGCTTCCTCCCCACTACCTGCAAAACACGCTCATGTTGCTCCCATCCTCAAAAAACCCTCACTTGATACTTTCATCCTCCTAATTATTGTCCTTTATCTTTTCTGCCCTCTGTGGACTGAAAAAGCTAATACAAGCCTCCATTTTCTCTCCTCTCAACTCTCTTCTTATCCTTTTACCTGTTGCCTCTCTGTTCTACCAAAACTGCTCTCTCCAAAATTACCGATGATTTCTTAATTGCCTTTGACACTGCTGATCACTTTCTTCTCCTGGATACTCTCTTCTCTCTAGGTTTTCAGAGAGAAAACCTAACTTTCTTTTGCAGTTCTCCTCTTACCTATTAGATCCTTCATTCTCCATCTTCTTTGCTAGATTCTCATTTAAGTCATACCTTCTAAATGCTGGATCATCATATAAGTCATACCATCTAACTATGGATGTCCCAAAGTGTTCATTTCTAGGCCCTCTTCTCTTCTCCCCCTATACTACTACTCCCTCTATACTTTGTGATCTCATCAGCTCCCATAAATTTAATTATCATTTTTATGTTGATGATTCTCAAATCTTCCTATATAGCCCCACTCTCCGCTGACCTCTAATTTTGCATTTCCAACTGCCTTTCAGACAGAAACTGGAAATCCAATAGATAATATCTTTCCCCCTACACCATACCCCAACATCCTATGTTCCCTATTATTGTCAAGGGCAATACCATCCTCGAAGTTCCTCAGGCTCACAAGTGTCAAGTAATTAAGAGACACTCTGTTTTCCAGAGCTAAGGCCTAGCAAGCAAGCTGTATCCTGAGCTTGGCATAACAACAATCCTTTATAGTCACCCTCTGGATGATCTCAGCCACAGCAAAATCCCAGAATTGGGATTTATGATTTTCATATTATGTGCAATGATCATACTAACTACTTAGATTTGTTGTAGCTTCCCTATTTTCCAGGGGATCCTGACCTGAGAGCTAGGACTGCAGTCAATGTGCTGCAGCAGAAAGTGATCAATCACATCTCCTGATAGGCTAACAGTCTATGTGCTTGTAACTGCTAAGTGAACTGAACCAGGTGCTGCACTCCTGTTCCTGCCATACTAACTCTGGTTCTATACTCCAATGGACAATCACAAGACTCAACAACCCTAACGACTTGAGACAGTCACCAGGCTCAACAATTCTCGTGACTTGGAGACTGTACCCACAGGACCAAAGAATGCCTGTACTGTCCCCAAAACATGCCTGCACAAGTGGGCCTGCTCTGGAAACTGTTTACTCAAGACCTAAAAATGACTGTGTTAGAGTCCAGCCCTTTGTGGTTTTCATGCTTAAAAACTGTACCCCTTGGGGCAGCTAAGTGGCACAGTGGATAGAGCACCAGCCCTGGATCCAGGACGACCTGAGTTCAAATCTGCCCTCAGATGCATAATGCATACTAGCTGTGTGACCCTGGGCAAGTCACTTAACCCCATTGCCCAGCCAAAAACAAAAACAAAAACTGTACACCTGCCATAAGCAAGTAAGCCCTCCTTCTCTGGAAGACACACTTCACTTGCAAGCATTTTCCTCACTCTGAAATTAAACCACTATTTGATTCCTGACTCACCAGCCTCTGGCACCAGCTTTGTTCAGCTCTGGTCATCCTCAGGTTAGGGACTGGTCCAGTCCAGACTACATTTAAAAATCCTTTTGTCACAAGTTAGGTGTCATTCTAAATTCCTCATTATCTCTCATCCCACATATCCAATCAGTTGGTAAAACCTATCAATTTCACCTATGGAACGTCTCTCAAATATGTCCCTTATTCTCCTCTGATACTGCCACCACTCTAGAGCAGACCTTTTATCACCTCACTCTTGGAATATTACAACAGCCTGCTGGTGGGTCTGCTTCTCTAAAGGTTTTCCACATTATTCCCCACACTCCCCAACCTCCATTCAGCACCCAAAGTATTTTCCTAAAGTGCAGGTCCAAACATATCACTCCTCTACTCCAACATCAAATACAAAATCCTTTGTTTGGAGTTCAAAGCCCTCCATGACCTATCTAGTCTTAGTATACCTTATACATCCCACTCCCTCCTCTCCACAAACTGTGATACTTGCCTCCTGTTCCAGGAACAAGATACTCCATCTCTCAGCTCTAGTCATTTTCTCTGGCTGTCTCCCATGTATAGAACATTCTTCTTCCTCATCTACACCTACTGGTTTCCCTTGATTTTTTTAAGTCCAATCTAAAATTCCACCTTCTACATGAAGTATTTCCCAAGTCCTTTTAATTCTAATGACTTTCCTCTTTTAATTACTTCCTAATTGTCCAAGCCAGGAAACTGAACCACTGCCATTTGAATTGTCTCAGGAATATTCTGAAGATCACCTGGCAGGGTAAGGTACCAGACATTGCCAAGCATTCAAACTCTACTGCAGACAGTGCAACTCCGATAGGCTCCGATAGATCAGTGATAATATCTGCAGTCAATAACTCTCTACCACAGAAAGCTGGATGAGACCAATTCAGTACAAGAGTAAAAGTCTGAGCATGTCCCTGAAAGAAGGTCTCAATTCTCCTGCTTCTAGAATAGGAAATTGTCCCCAGGAAAACTGATCCTTTGGACCAAACCTTAACTTCAGACATAGAAAATGATAGGAAGTTCTGAATAGTACTGACCTGAAAGCCTCTGTGATCTCCATATCCTGAGCAGAAGAGTGCCAGCGCCAGACACCCTCTGAGTCTTCCCATTGCCAACGAAATAAGAGGGTAGGTGAGGCTGCCTCACTCTTTTCAGACTCTGGCTCTGGGCACTGACGCTTTACCCTTGAACCTGGAGAGGAAACAGAAATGGAACACGGGGACTCCTATAGGGGTTGGAGTCTGGGTGGATCAATAAGAGTATGAAAGGGAAGAACCTGGAATACCACGATATAGATTTGAGGGCTGGTCCTGGAATACTGAAGACTGGTTCAAATCCTACCTAGGACAATTCCTAGCTGTTTTACCTCCCCCCACCTCCTGGGTACACTTGCTTAACTTTTCTGAGCCTCAGTTTCCTCATCTGTAAGGGGACTGGACTAGAAAGTTACTAAGGTCCCTTCCAGTTCTAGCTTTGGATGTGTAAAATGAAAGGGCTGGACTCAATAGCTTTTAAGGTCCCTTCCCTGTCTGATCAAGTTAAGCCAAGAAGCATTAATGATATGCATACTTTGTATGTCTCAGACAAAGGGCAAAGCGCTGATAGGTCTTCTCTCAGGGAATTCACAGTCTAATGGTGGAGACAATACAGCAAACTGTGTTCTAGTTCTCGTTCTAGATCTGTAAAATGCAGGGGCGGAACTCGATGGCCTTTAAGAGCCTTCCTAGCGAGTGCTGTGATTATCTCCAATTTATTCCACATATGTCTTGTTTGCACTGGGAGGTCCTTGGGGGCAGGGGCTGTTTTCGCCCTTCAGCGGTGCTCAGAACAGTGAAGCACATAGTAGGTGCTCAATAAAGGATTGCTGCTCGGAACCGACGATCCCATGAGGGGCACGGAAAGAACAAGGAGCCAGGGCAGTGAACCAAGATTACATTAACACCAGAGCAGAGGATCCGGGGAGCGGGAGCCGGCTCACCGTCAGGCCGGACCCCTGCCCCCGGGCACCAGCCATCCCCACTGCAGAGTCCCGCCAGGCGGCCCTACCCTCTTCTCGCCAATACCAAGCCCGGGACGCTCCGATTCCCAGGGACCGCTCCACAGGAGGGGGTGGGGAGGTGAGCGCTCCCGCCGCCCTCTCTTTCCAACCCCTTGCAAACCCTAATCCTGAGCCCCCGAAACCTGCTCCGAACCTCGGGTGTGGCCGGTGCTTCTACCCCTTCCGCGCGAGGGCATAGCGCTCTCAACCGAGTCCTGGCCGGTCCACCTTCCTGGACCGCTCTCTGGCTACAGCGCAGGCGCGTGTCCCCGAGGAGTAGAAGAAAACGGGATTTCCCGCGCTAGGAAAGACGGGACGGCCTTTGACGCAAGCTGTTATTTGCATGCCGCTAAGTAGCATGGGGTTTTCGCCCTCTGTTAGAAATGGCATAGATTTGGTGAGCCTTATATAGTAGCACTTAGGCGGAGAAACAGCAGAGGGCGGAGGGAAGCTCATCGTTGGGGCTACAAGCTGAGTGCATTACGTCACTCCTCTAACCCAGCCCTTGGGAAGGTCTGAGATACGGGCCATTAGCGGCCCCAGCAGGGCTCCTCCCGCAATTGTGGGGGGGTGAGTTCCCAGAGAATGGGGCCCGGCTCGGGGGTAGACTGGGCAGGAGAAGCCCATGCGGTTTCACCCCACGTGGGTGTCCTGGGCGGATGCCTCCCTCGACTGGGCTTGGAAACGACTCACGGCCAGCGGAGTGAGTGCAATGGCTGAGGTGGGTTACCTCGTCGAGGGTCCCATAACCCAATTCAGACTACTCTCCCACGCCCTTTAATTTTCAACAGCTTCACGGGGGTAAAAAACACGCCGCCAAAAATTTTATTTGTTTCTTTTCTCTTTTCATCAGCAGCTTTGGTTTCGACTCCAGGAACGCCAAGAGCTCCGAGCCAGGTGCCCCAACCCCTTTTCAACTTCCTTTCATAAGTAGTCTTTCCCCGTTAGACTTGTAAGCTCCTTGAGGACAAGAACTGTTTAATTTGTATCCCCAGCACTTAGCACAGTTCTTGGCGCATAGTAGGTGCGTAATAGTTACTGATTTGACCTTCCCAAAGCAAAGAAAGATAATTTATATTGGGAAACACAACTAGCCTATTAGTAGAAGAGGCTGAGTGTGTGGAGGGGGGATATGCAAATAGGAATGGTTGAGCAACTTTTACCAACCACAGTGATGCAAAATGGTTTTTAAAAAATTAATCAGTAAGCTAAAACAACATATTAGAAAGATTAACATTAGAACCAGCTTCGATTTATCTCAGGAGTGCAAGTTTGGTTCAACACAAGGAAAACTAAATATAATAAATAATTTTAATAATATAAACAATAAAAACCATATGATTATTTCAGTAGATGCTGAAAAGGATTTTGACAAAATCCAGTCCCAAGAGCTAAAAAGAGAAATTCCATTCAAAATGACACAGAAACTATAAAATACTTGAGAGTGGCTCTACCAAGCTGCACCAAGAACCACCTATCAATCTAAGGATGAAACACTATTTGCACATAAATATCTATAGAAACTTTTGTTGCTCATGGGTAGATTGAACCAATTAATAACAATTACAATACTGCCAAAATTAATTTACTTATCCAATTATATACCAATAAAACTACCAAAGGACTTTTATAAAGGTAGAAAAAATGGCAACAGTTATTATGGAGGTCATTAATTTCAAAGGTAATAATGAAAAAAAGTGAGAAAGAAGGCCAGGAAGTGTCTATCATTACCAGATCTCAAACTATTCCACAAAGCAGTAATCCTTAAAAACAATTTGGTACTGGTTTAAAAACAGAGAGGTCAATCAGTGGAATAGGTTAGCTACAAAACAAACATGCAGAGAGAAACAAGTGCAACTGCATAGTACTGACAAGTCCAAATATTCCCATTCCTGGAGGAAGGACTCATTATTTGACAAACACTGCCAGGAAAACTGGGAAGCCATCAGACAAAAATTAACATTAGAACAAAATCTCACACTATATTCTAAACAAGCTCCAAATGAATACATGACCTAGATAGACAGAGTCATATCATAAACAAATTAAGGGAACAAGGAAGAAATAATCTTTTAAATCTATGGATAGGGGAAAATTTTTTCAACACTAAACAAGTGATAGGATAACAGAAGAGAAAATAGATTATTTTGATTAGATGAAATGTAAAAGTTTTTGCACAAACAAATCTAATACAGTTAAAATTAGTAAAGAAACAGATAAATAGGAAAAATCCTTGCAACAGATTTCATCAAAAAAGGTCAAATTTCCAAGACAGTGAATATAACTGATTCTAATTCATGAAACTAAGAACCATTCCCTAATTGATAATTAGTCAAAGTATAAGAACAGGGAATTTTTCAAAGGAAGAAATCCAAGCTATCAATAGCCCATATAAAACATGTTCCAAATCATTAATAATTAGGGAAATTCAAATTAAGGCAACTCTGTGATTCTACCTGATACACATCATTCTGGCACAGTTGAAAAAAAACAACAACAAATGACAATTGTTGAAGGAGTTGTGGGAAAACAGGTACACTAATGCACTGTTGAAGGTGTGTATCAGTTTAGCCATTGTAGAAAGCAGTTTGGAATTATGCTCAGAGTCACTAAACTGGCTATACCCTTTGACCTGCTATCTCAACACTAGATATACTGTCAAAGAAATCAAAGAAAGTAGAAAAGGATCTACAATTACAAAAACATTTTTAGCAGCCCTTTTCATTTCAAATAACCCAAATTGGAAAGTAAGGGACTATCCTCCTACTAGAAAATGGCTAAACAAGTTGTGGTATATGAATATAATGGAATATTATTGAGCCATAAGAAATGATGAGAGTTGTTTCTCAGAGAAAACAGTTCTCAGTTTATGAATTGATGTAGAGTAAAGTGAATAGAACTAGGAGAACAATTTAATGATAACATCATGTGTGGTATGTTTGTGACCCCCCAAAATGATCAAATCAGAGACTTTTTCTTAAGAAAGGCAAAAAGGAGTTTTATTGCTTTCTCATGAGAAAGGACACACCCAGCATTCGCTCAAGATGGCTCCAGCCAGGGTGTGCATCTGAGTGTCTTGTAAAGCAGAATATGCAGACACTATCCGCAATGTCGCTGCCCTAACCCCCTTCGCCTCAACCCATTGGCTGGGTATATTAGGGGCACAATCTATTCGCGGAATTCTAACTTCGGAAGGAAGTTCGAAACAAGTTAGAGGGGAGTGGTCTCTTTGCACAACCAGAACATCCAGTTTAGCCACATGGAACATCCAGTTTAGCCACATGGAACATCCAGTTTAGCCAGAATGTGCTGCAAGGCATCTGGGTCAGTCTCGCAACAGTCATAAGTATGAAAAGTAACTGAGGTCGGGGTTAGTTCATTCCCGTGAGGGGGCTTCACCCTATATTATCCCATTCACTCCCTTATCTTGTTTACATATTTATGTAAACCAATAAACCAAGAAATCAATTAATCAATAACCTAATCTCCCCCTGTCCTCTTTTCTTATCAATTCTGTGGGAACCAAACTGTTAGCATTCCTCACAATCATATAGAAAAATAACTTCCAAAGATTTTATAACTCTGACAAGCACCATGATAAGCCACAAATCCAAAGGATAAGGATGAAACACACTACTCACCTTCTGACAGAGAATCGGTGAACTTAAAATGACAAAAGAGACATACATTTTCAGATATGTGGGAATTTGTGGGAATGGGAATCTGCTTTGCCTAACTATATAAATATATGTTTATGAGTATGTTTTTTGCTTTTGATTTGCTCACTAGGAGTAGTAACAAAAAAAATACTTGTTAACCAATAAAAAAAAGTTCATATGATCATAGATTTAGAAATGGAAGTGCTCTTAGAAGCTACTTTGTCCAAGAATCCTCATTTTATAGATGAGGTAACAGATTCCAGAGGTTATCTTTCCCAGTGTTACACAGCTGTCTGAGGTGTTATTCAAGCTGAGGTTTTCCTGACTCCAAGTCCAATCCTGTATTTTCCACTACACCACATTGTGAGTACTTTTCTTACTTCATCTTCCACTTGAATTCTCCCCTACCCCAATATAGGCCTTAGACAAGCCTGTGTTCCATATCTTTTTCTCTCCAGGTAGAAGGGTAATGCTTCAGTGCTTTGGGCCAGAGAGGCAAAACACCCACAGGCACATTTCACTGTTAATACGAGGGCTTTTGGGGAGAAAAGGTCGTGACACTTCTCACATTGATATTCCCCTGCTCAATGTATGATCTTCGAGGCTTTCAGGGTCATAGTTTTCTTCTCCCATTACCTAATACTTTAAATAGTTTAGGCTAAAGCTCACATATCCTGGGACAATTTCATATCCTGGGAGCAGGAAGATTAGCAGATGAAAATTCACTCTCTGATTCTCTCTTTGTTCCAGTTGTATTCTGTCATTCTGGGTGAGGCCTACCATGGGCCTAACCTTTGGCTTTCTTGTATTGCCATTCTCAGCCCAGCCCTCCACTAGAGGGCAGCTGACCTTAGATGTTTACGAAAATGACACTTCCCCCTTGGGAATGCACATTATTTTTTTTATAAGCTCTCCTATGAGAAAAATACGTTACAGCTTAACATCTAGAGATTGGTTTTCTCTGGTGTTATTAAAGGTTCATGGCATCCTTTGTATTTTATGGTTGGACCTGCTTTTAAAAAAAATCTTTTTTATTATGAACTTAAGAAGATGGAAGCATGAATGTTTTAATGTAAAACAGAACAAATCCTGGATCAACAAACATTTATTAAATGTCTGTTATGTCTGACACAGTTCTAAACGTTGGATATACAGAGAACTGGGATCATTCCTGCTTTCAAGGAACTTATAGTCTACTCTCAGATAGAAGGAGAGTGACTAGAATGGAATTGTCTACCAGATCTCAACTTCTCACTAAAATATTTGTATAATCACGTTAAGGAAGGAACTACAAATTCCCCCTCAGATAATGATTCCTCACATTAAGATTAACAGTATGTTATACAGACCACCCCTAGCCTCCACCAGGAGATATTGTAGTACATACAGTTTGAGGCGGGAAATAGCAGCAAGAATTTACTTGTATAGTTTTGCGCCAATAAAAAAAGAAGCTTGTGCAGACAGGTCTTTCTTTATCTAAAATTCAATTACACAAATTCGACTTTATGTAAAGAATTCTGAAAGAAGTTTCAGCCAACCATCAGTGATAAAGGCTAAATGCAGTGGGTTGGGAAGAGCAACAAATTGCACACCTATGTTAACTTTACTGTACAATACTTTAATTAATGTTACCATTATTTATCATTAATTTTACCTTTCAATTCATAATTCTGTTTATTTTCATGGCACAGTGTTTAATATATCTGCATTTTAGTACATTTCATGTATTATTTGTGTATGCCTTTCTTATATAGGCTAAACCCTTACCTTAAATCCGCCTCTGACTTCTAATCCTAAATTCATCTCTATCTCTAACTCTAATGCTAACCCTAACCAACTCCAACCCCTAACTCTAACCCTCCATTTCTGACTTTAACCCTAATAAGTAAAAATTGCTTTATATAGAAGTCTACAGAATGGTCCACTTATGTAAAGCAAAAACTGTTGGTATATGAAACTATGGTTTTTGTTTCTTTTTTTGTATGAATGAGATTTAACACAGTAGTAACAAAATTGCCATTTGTTTAGGTCCCCTTCTGGAGTTCTTTTAGTTTCTTCTATATGTTATTTTAAATGTCTTGTCAACATTGTTTACTTTCCATCTCAGAGATGTTATGCACCAACCAGTTCTCTGTACTACTGGTAAGATTTATGAAGAAAATGTTTCTGCTTTTATATGTCAGAATATGTTGGGTTTTTCTCCCATCAAGACTCTCTTCATACCTACATTGAGGAATTAGATATCCTCTCTCTCTCCTACTTCTCTGTCCCACCCGGTCCCTGACTCTGCTGTCAATCCTGTTGGACTGATTTTATCATGGAACTTAATCTGTCTAGAAGAAAGCAGTAAATTAAAGATGGGTATAATGTTTGGCAAAAACATGTTATAATCAGAATGAGGGCAGCATGCTACTAACTTATTGCGAAAGTGGATACCAGCACAGAATAGAACTCTGGCCTTAAGTTATATGTAGTCATCAGTTTAATAGGAAATGCCTGAGATTCAACATAGGATGAATGTATCTAGAAAGAAATGACCAGTTTGATATTCTTGTGGATGTAGTACAGGAAGCAGAAAAGAGCTATGAGACATACCAGGAAATGTAAACTAAAGAGAACAAGGAGGTAAACAAAGAGACACTAAAGAGAAAGACTATGCATTGCTTCTGGGAGAACTCGTGGTGGCTTCTTGGTACAAGGGGTGAAGCAAAGACCTGTGGCAGGAGAAGGTGTTGAGAGAGATGATGATCAAAGAGAACCAAGGTTATTATCTACAGATGGGAGACAAAGACAGTTTCATCTTATTTCTGAGAATAGGTTCATGATGATCCCTCCAGCTCTGTTAGGTAACTTTTGTGCTATTTTGAGATGTAGCCTGATGCACCCATTCTTCAGAGTCAGTGAAGTGTCTTTGGAAGGTATTGCAGACTTCTCAGCCCTCTCAGCTATCTTACTGCCTTAAGCCTGAGGTTAATTTAGACCTAGGTATCAAGACAAGATTGGTCGGGAAAGACAAAAAGGGCCATGAAAGGGCATGGCCTGGCCTTGACATTTGTCTCTGATTCCTCCACTACTTATAAACAGTGCCTATCTCTGCTCAGTATCTGTGATGACTTTGTCCCTTAAGAGAAAAGTTCCAGTGTGTACCCAGAGTGGAGATAAATATATTAGGTTGGTGGCAAATGCCAGCTGCCAGTCTGGCATCAGGTGAGATTCAGCAAATGCCCATTTGGATTTCCCAAGGTTGAAAATATGAAAGCTTTAACAATGATCCAAGCAAAAGAGGCACTGATGATCTCTTGAAGTACAAGAAGGAGCTTGGCTTCAGCTCTCCCAAGACCATCTGAGATAGGAAAGGCAATTAGAAGGGAGCCAAAGGAAAGCATATACTAAGAAAGAAGGCCTCCTAAAGAGGAAAAGAAAACTCCAAAGGTAACAACAAATTCTCAGATTTAAGAGTAAATTTGTTATCTTTGTGGACAGAAGAAATTGAAAAGTCCTGATGACAAGGTACCACACTATTTATCAGCTAATAATAATGATGATAATAATAATAATAATAATAAAACCACTAGTACTTATATAGTTCCTTGAAGCTTGTTAAGTGCCTTATAAATATCAATTACTTTGTCCTCACAACAAACCTGGGAGGTAGGTGCTATTATTATCCTCATTTTACAGATGAGGAAACTGAGGCAGATAGCAGTTAAGTGACCTGCCAGGGGTCGCACAGCTAATGAGCTGGATTTGTATTCAGGTCTTCCTGACTCCAAGCCCAACATTCTATCCACTGAAAAAATCATGATGTAGGATGTCTGAGGGAATCAGAGGTATCTATTTTTAAGATCTGTAGGCTGAGATGAGATGTCAGTCGAGGCCACTTGTGGTATATTTCAGAATTTAAGCTGTTTTGTACCATAAGGAGCCCTCTGCAGTAACAGGACCCAGGGCACAATATGCCCCATGTTAACAGAGATGCAGCATAGTAAAGTGGAAAGAGCTCTAGATTTAAAATCTGGAAAGAGCTGGGTTCAAATATTGCCCTTGACATTTAGTGCCTATGACCTGGTTGTGGACAAGTTGCTTAACTTCTCTGAGCCCCAATCTCCTCATCTGTTGAAGGCATATATCCATATCTATATCAATATATAGTAATATATAACTATATGTATATCAATATCTATATATACACTTATACATATACATATATAATCTCACAAATATATATATGTATATAATATATACCTATATACACATGTGTATGCATATGTTTATTGTGTATCTTTGCATGTATATATGTGTGTGCATTATGTATATATACTGTACTGATTTCATGGGATTGTTGGGAGGATTTAATAAGACACAAATAGCACTTTGCAAGCCATAACATATAAGATATCCCCCAAATCAGTGCAGCTTTAAGCTTTTGGGACCTCTTATACTATAAAGCCAGGTATTATTATAACTTATAATCAGTTACCCTGTAGTCCTACACATATTGTGAAGGTGATGATTTATATGATGTTATGTAGAAAGGCCTCTTTGAGAAACATCCTCTTTTTTTCAGTGGTTGGGTTACCTTCCCTGTGTTCATAGCTTCCTAAATCCAAGACTCCTCACAAATAGATGCTAAGTTTGGCTAGCTCAGCCTATAATGAGAATCTAATATTTACTTATTCCTCTTACTTTATATTGATCTCGTCAAAACTTCAGCAGGTTCATATGCTGGGAAACAGATTAAATGAATGTGTCCAACATAACTCTTTACACTAATTTAACACACGAAGTGCTTTAAGGTTTGCAAAATATGTAGCATATATTATTTCATTTGGTCCTTACAACAACCTCCTGAGGTAGGCGCTCTTATCTTCATTTTACAAATGAAGTAAACTGAGACAATTTGCTCAGGGTCACACAGCCTAAGGGTCTCAGTTAAGTTTCAAAGTCAATCCTCCCTAAGTCCAAATCCAGCAGTCTGTACCTCATGCCACCCAGTGACCCCTAACTTTAGCTTTCTCTTATCTTGTATCAAAGTTACCTTTGGTGGAGAGAGGAAAACATAAATGTCCTTCTTAGCGAGGTCAATCAACTATGACAGTTTTTCCAATTGCAAAATTTTGCTCTAGCCTTTGTTCCTTTCTTCCTTTTTCCTGAGCACCTGGGAGACTTTTTTCTCTCTCTAATCCTCATCTGCAAAATGAGGATTTTGGATTGTATGTTCTGTAAAGTCCCTTCCAGTTTAAAAATTTTGTAATTCTATAATGTGAGAGGTTAAGGAAGTGAAGACAGGAAATAGGTTATGTATATAGCCCAAGAAAGTATGTGGCTAATCACAAAATACAGGAAATAGTATTCTATGCTACAGGCCAAACCTATTATGTTGTGGACCTACCCTCACCCCAGGGGTGTCAGCTGATCAAACCATAGTGTTTCTTTTCCCCTAAGGCTGCTCCTTGTTCTGTTCTTTCTTGACAAGTACATCTGGCCCACATCCCTCCGACTTGAAGGGGCAAAAGTCCTTGACCTCTATCTACTTCCAACAGTGTCCTGGTCTCCATTTGTATGATTGCTACGGATATCTGGCCAAAGCTTTAGTACCATCAGAAGAGCAAATCTTTAGAACAAACGAATAGTAGCTCTGTGTATGTCTAGGGTTGGGGGAAAAGGGAAAGAAAAGTTTGTTTCTTTGTAATAAAAGCCAAGTAAAATTCTTCATTTTATTGTTTTCCTGGGGGAAATGATCTTTAGAGACTAGACTGGACTGGGAACTGTGAGTATAAGCAGCCATAAGAGTAGGAAAGAAGGAAAGGGGGAGGGGCAGCTAGGTAGCACAGTGGATAGAGCAAGTCAGGAGGACCTGAGTTCAAATACGGCCTCAGACCAAACACTTGACCCATACTAGCTGTGTGACCTTGGGCAAGTCACTTAACCCCAACTGCCTTACAAAAAAAAAAAAAAAGGAAAGGGGAGAGGGAACAGAAGCATAAGGGGAGCTGCACAAATATTGTATGCATTAGGTATAAGCTTGACATTGTGTCCTATTTGTTCAAGTTCAATGTGGGGAAGAAATGAAGCACTCATAGGTCATTGAACAGTTAACAAAACGAAGTTTACTCAGTCCTAACACAGACCACCCAAGGATATTCAATAAGGATACAATAGCACTTAATTTAGGTAACAACTCCCTTTCCCCTTAACCCTCTTGTTTTCATATGGAAACACATGTCCTGTGATCTTGGGACATGCAACAAGTCCAAAGGGCACTGACTCCGACTCAGTGTGTGTGGGCATTTTCATGTCTTAAGTGCTTTAAGGTTTGCAAAACATTTACCATATATTATTTCATTTGGTCCTCACAACCTCCTGAGATAAGTGTTATTATCTTCATTTTACAGATGAGGAAACTGAAGAGATTTGTCCAGGGTCACACAGGCAGTAAGGGTCTCAAATAGGTTTCAAAGTCAATTCTCCCTAAATTCAAGTCCAGCAGTCTGTCCACCATACCACCCAGTGACTCCTAACTTTAGCTTTCTCTTATCTTGAATAAAAGTAAACAGGTAACCAGGAAGTTATGCCAATAAAGTCTGAGGCTAGCAGGAAGCTACGATTGAGGGAGTTACAAGCTTGAGCCCTGCCTCACCCCTGGGCCAATCAAGTCTGGGCTTTGTCACCTTTTAGTGAAAAATCCACCCTATTCTATGTGAAGGGGGGAATAGGGGCAGGAAGAAGGGATCCCTAGCAAATATTGGTCCTATCATAATATATGAACATAATAGATTGTAACAGAATGTACAAGGTGATGGATATGATGGATTCAGAGAAACATGGTAAGATTTTATGAACTGATACAGAATGAAATGAAAAGAATCAGGGGGAATAATTTGTTTAGTAATCACAGTCCTATAAAGGGAAATACCTTTGAAAACTTCAGAGCTCTAATCAACGTAATCACTAATAATGACTTAAGAAGACTGAAGATGGTTCTCACCTCTTGGCAGATGGCAATGGCCTAGAAGTGCAGAATGAGGCAAATATTTTCAAACATAAGGAACACCCAGGATCCTATTTTTCCTTCTAAGTTGCCTCTGTCCTCAGGCTTTTTCTGTCCTTCCAGAATCCTTATGAGTACAGGTTTTATGGGAAGGTAATGTGAGAGCATTCTGTGCAGTAAGTGGGGCTTTGAAGAGATCCTTTATGAGAAGGCAAAGTTGTCCTGCCAAGACTGCTGAAAATGTCCTTGTAGCTTCATCCATGAGATTTCCCCCCCTCAATTTTTCTTTGAACTCCAAAGATTTTTTGATAAAACAAAGAATAGTTGGAAAGATCATGGCAGCTTTGAGAAAGTCCCTAGGAAATATGATATGCTGCAGATAAACTATACCAGCAATACTCAGGTATACCCTAATCTTACCTCTGGGGAAAAGCTATTCCATCTCACTGTCAGGATGAGAGCTAGCAAAATGGCCATTCTAACATGGTGGGGCTACCTTTTCTTCTGAGAATTGAACATTCCCTAAGGTCTAGAACTCACCAATTTTTGTGACTGTAAGCTTGGATAGTTGGGGCTATGAGAATGAGACAGGGTAGACAGGAGGAGGGAGAAACTCTGTCTTATGTCCTAGGAGTCATAGAGAACTTTCATTTGCAGCCTTTATTGTGCATGTGTGTAGAACAAGGAAAGTAGTGGTCTAACTATCTTCTGCATTGGTAAGATTCTATATAAAGTATTGTGTTTAGCTCTGGCTACCATTTTTTAAGCAGGAAAGACACTGATAAACTGAAATATGTCCAGAATATATAGTGATTAGGATATTTAGAACTCTGGAAATAACCAAAGGAATTGGAGGTATTTGGCTCAGTGTATAGAGCACTGCACTTGGCATCAGGAGGACTCACCTTCATGAGTTCAAATCCAGCTTTAGATACTTACTAGCTGTGTGACCCTGGGCAAGTCACTTAATCCTGTTTGCCTCAATTCCTCATCTGTAAAATGAGCTGGAAAAGGAAATGGCAAACCATTTCAGTATCTCTGCGAAGAAAATCCAAAATGGGGTGACAGAGAGTTGGACATGACTGAAAAATGCCTTAACAACAAAAAGCTTGTAAAAGAAGACTTACTGGGGACTTGACCGCCATCTTCAAATATTTGAGAAGCTGCTATTTGAAGAGGAAATAGACTTATTCTATGTTGCTCCAGGATGCAGATATAGGAACAATGGACAGAAGTTACAGACATGCAGATTTGGATCAATATAGAGAACTTTCTAATGATAAGAACTGTCCAAAAAATAAAATGGTCTGCTGCAAGAGTTCCCAATCACATGAAGTGTTCAAACAGAGACTAGATGACCTTACAGCAGGATGATGTAGAAGGGATTTATGCAGTGGTTAGAAGATTGAACTAGCTGACCTCTAGTCCTTTCCAAATAGGTTTTATAATCTGTCTCAAGGCAAAGGAGAGTCAAAGGATGAGATATTTACTGTCATTTTGCCTCCCAAACTAATGTCTCAGCTAGGGTTTCCAGTCCAAGCGTTGACAGAGTTGATTTGCAACATCCAGAACGTGAAAGAAATGATGGTGGAGATATCAAAAAGTCCCACTGGGTGGGAATCCTTACAGTCTCACTTTCCTTTCTTTTTTCACCAGTGGGATATTCCTTCACTCCCAGAACACTCGACTGGTCTTCCATGATTGATGAATTAGAGGTAACAGAGGAAGGGGTGACCAAGATTTCTTTTGAATAAGCATTGTTAACTGGATTTTTACTGAGCCACTCTCTAACCTGAGAATGCTCGGAGCCACACAAAGCAGACCTAGAGATGGGAGTGCCAGTAATCAAGCAGTTTAATTAATCAATTTCAGAGTGAAGAATATTCTCTTAGCTGAAGTAAAATCACAGGTTATATACTTAAATCACAACTGGGGAAGGAGGGGCGAAGGTGGATTACAAACAATCATTTAGTGGTTTCCCAGGAGAAACCCTCAAGCCCCACAATCGAACAATTCTGGAATCAAGACTTTAGGCTTTGTGACCACCTCCCCTAAGGTACAGAACCAGAGTTCTGTGACAGGAACAGGTTCTACAGTCTTTTGATTCACTTCACTTCAGGTACACAGGCAGACCAAGCCAGTGATTGTGCAAGGTTTAATTGATCAGTTCAAGTTACATTGTAAGTCTGACTCACAAGCTGGAAAAGGCAGCTCTTGAGAAAACTAAATTATTAGTATATTCATTACATATGTCATGTAGATTGATATGAAAATTTTAAATTCTTTTCTCAGCGTATACCTAAGGGAAAGATCAGAAAGTCGTTTAGGAAATCTAGTCTCTGGTTAAGCATACAGAGAAGCTGACAGTGGCACAAATCAAAGCATATTACTAGTTTCTTAAGAAGAGAGAAGGTGGAGCTGTTTTTCAGTTATGTTCACAGTCTTTTCAAATTGTGTTCACAGTCTTAAACTGTGTTCACAGTGGTAAATCGTGTTCACAGTGGTAAAGCCCCCAGGAAGCAGCTGGCTACAAAAGCTGCTCACAAGAGTGCGCCCTCTATTGGAGGAGTCAAGAAGCTTCACCGCTACAGGCTAGGTACTGGGACTTTCTGAAATCAGAAGTTATCAGAAGCCCATTGAACTTCTGATTCGTAAACTTCCCTTCCAGCTTCTGGTGTGTGAAATTGCTCAGGACTTCAAAACAGATCTGTGCTTCCAGAGTGCAGCAGTTGGTGCTTCTCAGGAGGCAAGTGAAGCCTTTCTGGTTGACCTGTTTGAGAACACCAACCTATGTGCTGTCCATGCCAGATGTGTCACAATCATGCCAAAAGATATCCAGCTAGCACGCTGCATACGTGGAGAACGTGCTTAAATTCCACTATGATGGGAAAATCTTCATTCTCAAAACAGAAAAAAATCTCTTCTTCCTGTTATTGGTAGTTCTGAACGTTGGATTCCCAACCCCCGCCCCTCCCATGGGTTCAAAAGGTACCTAAATATATGACTGTGAATGGAAAAATAGAGGACAGAATCAGGTATTGGAAAGTTTTTTCCATTTTCATTTGTGTGTGAATTTTGGATATAAATGCAAGGACATAAAGCATTAATGTGGTCAAAAAAAGTTTCCGTGAACAAGTTTCAATGATTTAACTTCATAACAATTATAGATAAACCTGTTAAATTTTTCTGGACAATGCCAGCATTTGGATTGTTTTCAAAAAGTAAATTTTTTGTTGACAACAACTAATGGTATTTGTAGCATTTTTATCATAGGGTAGATTCCATCTCTTCACTATACTTTTCTGATCGAGTTGTCCTACATGCAAGTACATGTTTTTAATGTTGTCTATCTTCTGTGCTGTTCCTGTAAGTTTGGTATTAAAATGCATTAAACTAAGAGAGACAGAGACAGAGAGGGAGAGAGACAGAGAGAGACAGAGAGAAAGGATGGTGGTCTGGTCAAAAGTGGGCAGAGGCACATAATGAGTTCTAGACCAGGATCCTCCATGACTTTTGGCAAGACTGCCATCTTCCTTCTTCTTATCTTCTCTCTACCTCTGCCCCCAAACCAGCCAGAAGCAAAGAGAAAATCTTGATAGTCTTTCATTCGTTGAGGAGAAGCAAGTAATCTTGCTTAGGGACAAAGCTAGCTAGGATTGACCAGCCCAGCAGCCTGAGGTTCTCTGCAATACAATCTCCCCTCTTCCTATTACATTACATCCTCTACTCTCTAACTGGGAGTCCCTTAATTTAGAAAGAATGGCATCTAGATTTAGAAATAACAAAGAAACACCTCTTCTATATGACTTCATATAGATTGATTACTAGTTATTTTCTCCCACCTGTGAACTGTGAAACTGTTAGAGAAATAAACAAAGTACAGTTTCATTGTGCCCCTGAAATTATTTCTTCTACTATTTCTTCTACGTAATCATAGTATCAATAACTGGAAAGGACCTTGAGTGTTTATCAAGGCTAGACCTCTGACTCAAGGCAAGATTATACTTAAATAACCTGTGTTAATAACTTGTATCATTCTTTTCCAGAAACCTCCCTTGCTTCATTTCAGAGGTGTGTATGGCCTATGTATATGGAATACTACGTAAAATGTCAGACTTCTTGGTTAGTTTTCTTTAACCTCCCCCCCTTTCTGTGCTATAAAAGATGACTTTGGTAGGAGGAAGGAAATTACACTGGGAAATGTAGAGGATATTAAAAACAAGAGATATCAATAAAATATGTATCTTTTAAAAGGCTCCAAAGAAGGAATTCCACAGTTTTTCTTAACGTCCCATTTCTTAGTTAGAATGTTCTTTTTTGTCTCTTTTCCAACTCAGTACCTCTTGTACTTGGAAATTCATTTTTAAGCTTCTCAGCTTTTTTTTTCTCCAAATAATCCGGTTCCTCAATTCTCTTTCTGATAGGGTTTATTATTTGTCCTTTAATTATTTTAATCATTCTCTTTGTGAATTACTAAGTACACCAATTATTGAATTATTAACAATTCACATATGCCTCTACTCCTAGGCTCCATACTTCACCACTGATCTATATAGGACATTCCCATAGAGAAGGTTGAGGAATGTCCTGCTTCCTTTCACCCTACTGGTTCACTTTCCTTTTCTCATAACTATACATTTTATACCATTAAACACTGTGGGACATTGAAATTACCACCAAACTGGTAAAGAGAAATGAGGAGCTCAGAGACCCAATGCACCAGCCCTATAGAAATCATCATCGTGCTCTTGGACCCTAGACCACTCCTGTCAGCAATTCAAGATGAAAAAAAGATTTCTTCTCTTTCCTCCACTGAAAGTTTCTTTCCACCTCCCTACCTCTCCCCCGCCCCATCTTTCTATGATCATTTATAAAAAGATAGAAAACGAAAAATGGTAACTGTTGGAAGAGCTATGGAAAAATAGGTATACTAATCTACTCTTGGTAGAACTGTGAAATGGTCTAGTCATTTTGGAAAGCAAAATACATTTTGTAACTATATACAGAATATCACTAAACTATGCATACTCTTTGTTCACCTATACCACCACTATACTCAGTAACCCCCAAAAAATCAAAGAAAGAGGAAGGGAACCCATATCTGGTGAGGTAATGGGGCCTGGACCCCTAAAAGGAAAAGACCATGTCTTTGAAAGCAGCCCAGCCCCATCACCCCATCAATATCTACAAATATATTTGTGCTCTTTTTGTAGTAGGAAAGAATTAGAAACTAAAAGGGTGCCCATCTATTGGAGAATGGCTATGCAAATTATGTTATATGAATGCAATAGAGTATTATTGGTCCATAATAAATTGTGAAATGAACAGGAAGATCTATATGAACTAATGCAGAATGAAGTAAGTAGAACCAGGAAAGCAATTTAAACAGTAACAACAACATTATATAGAAAACCAACTTTGAAAGATTTAAGAACTCTGATCATTGTAATACCTAGATCACCATCCCAAAGGACTGATGATGAAACATGTTAACCATCTCTCAATAGAGAAGTGATGGACTCTAGGTACAAAATAAGATAGACATTCTCAGATATAGCCAATGAGGGAATTTGTTTTGTTTACGTAGATTTGTTAAAGGGCTGTCTTTTTCCTCCCCAAAGCAAAGGGGTAAAAGTGGGAAGGCAAGGGGAACTTGGGATAGTACAGTAGCTCAGTTTGTGGCCCAGATATTTGGACTGGATAACTGTCAGAGGTCATCTAGTCCAACTTCCTTATTTAACAGATGAGGGACCTTAGGTACAGGGCAGTTAAATTATTTGCCCAAAGTCATATAGGTAGTAAGTTTCAGAGGAAAGATTTGGGCCCATGTGATCTGACAGCAGATGCAATGCTTTTCCCAATGAGCCACCCTGCAATTATCTGTTTTGTAAAGTTTTAGGGGGAAATGCCCTTGGATGAAAAACGAAAGTCAAAAAATAGCATGTGTATCACACCTATCAGATTGGCTAACATGACAAAACAGGAAAAGGATAAATATTGGGGAAGATGTAGGAAAATTGGAACACTAATGCATTGTGAGTGGAGTTGTGAACTGATCCAGCCATTCTGGAGAGCAATTTGGAACTATGCCCAAAGGGCTGATTGTGCATACCCTTTGACCCAGCAATAGCACTTCTAGGGCTGTATCCCAAAGAGATCAAAAAATGGCTCAGACTCATAAAAGAGTGTCTATAAAAGGACCATAGCCCTGAGTTAAATAGGGAACGTCAATTATGCCAACAAGCCCCTCCCAGACGAGGTTTTGTTCTCCTGCTGGCTCAGCACTCTGGCTGCGGAAGCTTCGTCCAAGTCTGAACTCTACTGGAATCCCAGGGATGAGGCAGATGGTTCTGGGAGGAGAACTTGTGGGTCTGAAGGGTACCTGGAATGGTATGGAGGCAGAGAGGGGAAGACAGCCTCAATGTCACAGCCAGCTGGTACTGAGACTGAAGAGTGAAGGGATATCGAGAGGCTGACTTAACAAGGTATCATCTCTTGCTTATTGTGCCTCTTCGGTGCATGTTAGAATTGTCTGAGGTTGACGTGGGATGGTCTTGTCTATTAAATAGGAGAAAGGGAACTGAAAATATTCTAGGACGGAGTGAAGGAACTAATGTCTTTTGCTGGCACTTTGACTATACTGTACAGCTGACACATCCAAATATAACGGTGGCCACAAAGAAGACGGAAATGAGTGGAAATTGACTGTCAGAGTTTTCTGTGATAGAAAACAAGTCAAGTTTTGGTGTGATTTATTAGGGTAAGTAAAGAAAAGGCCAATGTGTGAGATCAGGACTGGGAGAAGAGATGATAGACACGTCTATAAGGGAAAGTGAGCCTGCAGTGTTAGTGATAGTTTTGTCTTCTCCTGCTCTGTATGCATTATTTCCTATAATACTGCTCTGTTTTGTCTAATGATCAAGCTCTATAGAACATTATTAAAATGATTATTATTAAAAATGGGCCAATTTTCTTGTTCATCTTCAAGAGCACTGGAATGGGTGCCATGGACTTCTCCCAGGGCCACCAGTTAGCTCTGATCCAACAAGACCCTGAACTTTCACACACACCTTGAACTTACAAAGTGGCCTCCAGACTTGTTCACTTCCAACTTAGAAAGGATATTTAATCATCTACTCATGAAAGAAAACATAAAGTGAAAAGGCATCCATGGACCCAAATATAAGCCTGCCTAGTTGATTTCATTCTCCATGTAGGAAGGAGCAGGGGCAGAGTTGAGGGTAAAGAGCAAAGATGATCCCCTTCACTCTCATGGTAAATCTAGAAACAGAGCATACTATTTGCTAAACAGAAGACTCTAAGCAAGAGAAGTCAAGCTGGAGGTTGTATGTCCTTCTGAAAGGTCTACTGAGTCATTAACTTCTGTAGCTCAAAGGAGTCACACATTGATTCAGAAGCAAGTCTCTAAATCTGGTTCCTCTACATAGTATTAACATAACATAACATAAAATTGTCCTTTTCTCCTTTCAAGTTGGTTTTTCTGCATATTCCTTGTCGTCCTATTCTCCCGCTCAGTGAAAGAATAAACTGTTTCAAATGATTCTGTCCAACATGGCTAACTATTTTTATGACTAGGGGTCACTTGATTTGATGTATCTGCTCATCTTGATCCTGGTTTGCCATGAAAAATGGATTCTATCATAAAGTAAAATGTCACCCTAGAAAGACATGAGCAAAGTAGAGAAGAATGAGGAAATACCACAAAGTAATAATCATCAAATCTATTTGGTATTGTTTAAAAAATAGAAAAGGTGATCACTAGAGCAGATAAGGTACATAGCATACAGAAGTAAATAAACATAGTTTCATGGAGTCTGATAAACTCAAATACCCCAATTACTGAGGTAATGGCTTGTGATTTGATAAAAACTTCTAGGAAAACTAGAAAGAAATCTGGCAAAATTGTATTTTGACCAATATCTCCCACCATTGTTGTTGTTTTTCAATAGTATCTGGCTCTTTGTGACCCGATTTGGGGTTTTCTTCACAAAGGCACTGGAGTAGTTTGCCATTTCCTTCTCCTACTCATTTTATATATGGGAAAACTGAGGCAAACAGGGTTAAGTGACTTGCTTAAGGTCACACAGCTACTAAGTGTCTGAGGTTGGATGTGAACTCAGGAAGATGAGTCTTCCTGACTCCAGGCCTAGTAGTCTATCCACCTATCCATCTAGCTGTCCCACTGTATTCAACAACAAGCCCCAAATGGATATGGGGCCTAGATATAAAAGATCACATTAGAAATTAGGGGAGCAAGGAAGAAGATATCTTTCATACCTACAGCTAGGAAAAGAGTTCTTCACCAAACAAGGAGTAGAGAAGACCACAGGAAACAAAATGGATAATTTTGATTATATAAAATTGAAAAGCAAATTTGACAAAAATAAGATTAATGCAAAGTTAGAAGAAAAAGCAGTTAAATAGAAAAAAAATCTTTATAGCAACTTTCTCTGTTAAAAGTTTAACATCTAATACATATATGGAATTGAGGGAAATACAGGGTGTTCCAAATGTCTTAGCGTAATTTTAAGCTTGAATAGTTTGAATAGTTTAAAACTGAACTAAGACTTTTAGAACACCTTATTTTCAGAACAAGAGACATTTCTCCAAAGGAGCAATGGTTAAAGGTATGCCCAGCAATTGGGGAGTAGCTTAACAAATTGTAGTCCATGAAGGTAATGGAATATTATGACACTGTAAGAAATAACAAAAATGATAGTTTCAGAGGAAGCTGAAAAGAACTGATAGAGAACAAAGCAAGCATACCAGGGGAATGATTTAGGCAGTCATTATAAAACTGCAAATAAAAACAACTTTGAAAGACCTAAGAATGCTGATCAATGCAACGACCAGCCATAACTCCAGAGGACCGATGACAAAGCAGGCTACGCACTTTCTGACAGAGGGGTGACATACTAAAGGCACAGAATGAGACATACAAATCTGGATTTGACATGAATGCTGCAGGAATTTATTTTGTTTGGCAGTGCTTAGATTTGGTAGGATGATTGTGAAAGTCCTTCTTTTGTAATGGGAGTGGCGATCTGGAGGGCAGAGGGAAGTTAACAATTATGTTGCCAAAGAAAGAAAAGGAGGTCATTGAAGCATTTTTTAAATGTGCAGAAAAGAACAAAAGAAAGGCCAGAGGGAAACCTAGACAAACAGGACAGCTTTGAAAGGACTTGTTGAATTTATCATACACATATTTTCAGAAAGCAAGTTATATATAATAGAGGCTCATGGTTTCATATACAATTCTTTTTCTGTTCTAATTTATACATGGCTCAGGACCCCACTCCAGTGCAACCTCTAGTTAAGTTAGATTTAGAAACTCATTTATTATCATATCAATACACTAGGCAAAGAACAGCAAAGCCATTTAACTGGAAGAGAAAAGGAAATTTAAAAAAAAAAACCTGCTAGATACATGCTCAGCCATGATTCCCTAAATGAATATATTCCCTTTCTTTACTTCCCCAACATATTTCTTAGAGGAAGCTCCTTTTTATCCAGTTTTTTGTCTGTAAACTAGGGGAAATGCCATATCTCTGTTACCTCACCTTCTTATAATTACAGCTTAATCAATGTTTATTGACTGATTGACTGACTTGACCAGAAGCCTACTCTTCTACTCTGGCCTTGGCTCTGCTGCTAGTCATCTCCATGTATGGAGACCCCATGTTGTACTACTCATCTGTTCCTTGTTTCTTAATGTTGTGCCTTTGCCCTACCCAGTAAGTGGTCCTATTTTCACTTCTTTATTCTACTGTCTCTTCATAATATAACCTTACTGCTCACATAGCACCCCCTCAGGAATTTAAAGTCTCAGCCCCCCTGCCATTATTTCCATCTCTTGGAAGTTTGGACATTATGGAAAATGTAGTCTGTAACTGGATGAGCACTAGTTTGCAACACATTCCCCCTTTTTTGAGCTTTTGATATGAGTGTGACCTTTCATTGCTTTTCCTCCAGTGAATCAAGACCCGTCAATAAAAAAAAAATCAATGAAAGGTCAATACTCTCCTAAGTATTCAACAAATTCAATTCAGAAAAAACTTATTAAGCCTATTGGCTCTGAGAGAGATGTAAATGTAGGCTTAAAGCCAGGTACTAGGCTTGTTACCAGCATAATAATTTGTATATAATAATTACATGTACATAATAAAGGCAAGAATTTGGAACAAAGGATTGGGGTGATTAAGAAAAAACCTTGAAGTGATTCCATTTAGGGGTTGTTGTTCCTTTATCCAATGGTTCTTAAACTTTTGAGGATTCAGATTCACACTTTTAAGAATTACTGAAGATCACTCTCTCCCCATCAAGAACTTCTGTTTATAGGGGCTATGTCTATTGATATTTACTATATTAGAAATTAAAATGTCTTAGTATTATTATGAAAATAGTTTTTAATCTCATCACTGCCTTAGCCTTCTACCCTTCCATTCATTGGCATAGGAGTCCTAAAAAAAATCTTGAGGTTAGTGTAATACTCCAGGCCAACCAACCCCTACCTCACATTCACAGATTGGATCCTCTGGGAAACAACTATCCAGGTTCAAGATACTAGGCAGTCCATACTCCTACACTGTAGCTTAGAAGTCTCTATTGATGTTGTCACCTTTTCTTTAGTCAATTTAATCCCATAGCTTCAACTAACATTTCTACTCAGATAACTAACTCCCCAGTCAATATCTCTGATTTGTGGTGGAAGTCCCAAAGAGGCAAGTTTAGGCTTGATGCCAGGTAAAACTTCCTTACAATTAAAGCTATGCAACAGTGGAATGGGCTGCATTGACAGACACAGTAGGTTCCCCTTCATTGAAGGCTAGATGAACAGCTGTCAAGCATTCTTTCTCAGATGGAACTTGGTGGCTTTTGAGACTCCGTCTTACCCCTCTCCCTTGCCTCAGTACCACATGCCTAGTTGCCTGTAGAATATTTCTACTTCAGTGTCTCACTGACACATTCCACTTAACATGTCCCAAACCATGTCACCTTCAGAAGTGAAGTTGGTGGGGCAAATGCTTTGTAGTGATTGCCATAAGTTTGAACCCACACTTCCCAGGGGCCATGGTGGCATAGAGGAAAGTATGCCCCCAAACGTTGGGAAGAAATGTTTTTACTTCTGCTTTGCTATGTCTTCTTAGTAAGTATCCCTTTGTAAAAGCTAATTGGTGTTAACTGGTTGAGTAATACTAGGGTACTAGTTACTGTAAGGTATCAAGGAATTAAGGGAGATACTAATTTGAACTGATAATTGATATTGGGGAAAACACACTGGAATGGGGACTTGAGATGAATAAAATTGGTAAATAACCCCATAATCCCCCATGGGTACCCATAAGAGCCTGAGGGACAGATAGAATCTTTCTTTGGGTAAACCAACTCATCAATGTGAATGGGAATTGGGATATTATATTATTATTATTATATAAGAGCTATTATATTATTATTATATAAGATCTATTATATTATATATTATAACATAATATATTGTATAAGAGCTATTATTGCAATGCAAAAATTTTTATTCCCCAGGCAATTTCATAAAATTAACCTTATAATATCCTAATTTTCAATAGAAAACATAGTCTCCAGATTCAAAAAGACATTGAGAGATAAAACAAGCACTTTAAACAGTGAACAATGTAGGATTATATGTAATCAAATGCTGACTGATATTATGCAGAATCTAAATACTCAGTTCAAAGAAGGAATTAGAATCCCTTGACCTCTAAATGCCAAAGTCTTGCCTATGTCAAGTTATATCCATGAGAATAAAGAAGGGCTTAGAAGGATAGAGCTGTTACTTATCAGTCATCAGCATCCAAATCTTTTGATATTTCCTGTGCCAAAGACCTCAGGCAGGTTGCATCATAGCCCAGTGTGTGAGAGTTCCCCAAAGGCATATACAACACAAGGGAACATAGGCACAGATATAGACGGAAAGCTAACCAGTAACACCATGCTCCCAGAGCAACACTGTTCTGCCTTGAAAAGATCTAACCTGACTATTTTTTCTTTTCTCCTTCCTACACACAAATCTAGTACAATAGGCCAACCTAAACACCATCTCATAGAACTAAGCTTTCACTGGTCCCATATCTCAACTGTTCTGCCTCCCTGATTATAATACTAGGAGAAATAGGCTGAAGGAGTCATAGAAGGCTTCATGAAAGAGGTGATCTTTGAAGGACAACAGGATTTGGATAGGAAGTTGGGGTATGTAAGGGGTTGGGGATAACAAATTAAGTAAAGAAGGGAAGGAATAAATGTGGCATAGGTGAAGTATGATGATGTCAGCCTTATTTGGGGTGGGGAGGAGAAGGTCCATTTTTTTTTTTGAAAATGCACAGAAGAGAACAGAAGGAAATTTAGAAGGAAGCACAGACAAGCATGAAAGTTTTGAAAATAACATATAGAATATATAATAAATTTCTTAAAAAGCAAACAGTATGAAATAGAGATTCATGGTTTCATATAGAATTAATCCTTTTTGTGTTCTTTTATGATATATATAGAATGGCTCTTTTTTTGGTGTTTAAATTCAGAATAAAAGAAATTAAAATTTAAAAATATTTTTCCTTTCCCAGTCATAGTTGTAATTCTCTCTCTCTCTC
>NW_020954672.1:406708-719374 GCF_900497805.2 Vombatus ursinus
CTCTCTCTCTCTCTCTCTCTCTCTCTCTCTCAAGAATGAAGGACTCATGATATAATGGAGATAATGCTAAATGAAAAAGTGGGACCAAAGTATGGAGGACAAACTAAAGAATTTGGACTTGATTCTATAAAGAGTATAATAAGCATTTATTAAGTGCTTAGTATATTCTAGGCACTGTGTTAAATGTTGGGGATACAAAAAGAAGCAAAAGACAGTTCTTGCCCTCAAGGAGCTTACAGTCTAATGGGGGAGACAACATGCAAATATATACAAAGCAAACTAAATACAAAACAAATAGAAAATAATTAACAAGAGGAAGACACTGAAATTGAGAGAAATTGGGAAAGCTTTCTGTATAAGGTGAGATTTTAGTTGACTTAAAGGAATTCAGGGAGGTCAATAGTCAAAGTAGAGGAAGGAGAGCATTCCAGGCATGGGGCACAGTCAGAGAGAATGCCTGGAGCCATGAGATGGAGTATCTTGTTTGTGGAACAGCCAGGAGGCCAGTGTCACTGGATAGAAGAGAACATATAGGGGAGTAAGGTATAAGAAGATTGGAAAGGTAGGAGGGGGCTATGTTAAAAAGGACTTTGAATGCCAAACTGAGCATTTTGTATTTGATTCTGTGGTCATAGGGAGCCACTGGGATTTTTTTGAGTAGGGGGAGGTGACAGGATCAGATCTATCTTTTAGAAAAAACATTTTAGTGGCTACAAGATGGATTGGAGTGAGGAGAGACTTGGGGCAGTCAGCCCCACCAGCAGGCTATTGCAGTATTCCAGATGAGGATCTGCACTAGAGTGGTGGCAGTGTCAGAGGAGAGAAGGAGGTGTATTCAAGAGATGCACAAAATTGAAACTGACAGGCCTTGGCAACAGCTTGGAGATGGGGGATGAGAAATAGTGAGGAATCCAGGATGACTCCTAGGTCATCTAAGCCTAAGAGACTGGGAGGATGATGTTGCTTTCTACAGTAATAGGAAAGGTAGGAGGCGAAGGGTTTAGGGGGAAAGATAATGGGTTCTGTTTTGAACATATTGAGTTTAAGATGTCTCCTGGACATCCAATTCGTGATGCCTGAAAGGCAGTTGGAGATTGGAGATAGGAGGACAGCAGAGAGATAAAAAGAAAAAGCTGAAAGGAAAACAGTATGAACCTCTGAGTTCCCAAACTTTCTGTTTCTTTAGGGTAATATTTTCATATTATAGCTCTGAACCCCAGGCTGTAGAGGTTGAAAACTATCACATAATTGCCTCCTGCCAAGGCATATGACATTAAAGAAGAGATATATCATCTGTTTTGCCACTGCACCCTAAGGACCTCAGGACCTTCACGTCTGACTTGCAGCTGAAAACTTCCATATGAATTTTCCACCCATGAGAACATGAGTTTCTTGAGAGTAGGGACTGTCCTACTTCTCTGTTTTCTTATTTTTACTATTTTCTATTTGCATCCCCAGTGCTCTGTACTAGTGTAATGCTTTTTTCAGTCCTTCATCCTGACCTAGCCTCTCCCATGACCTCTTTGACCATCCACTTCTGTCCACCTCCTGCATCTGCTAGCTGTGCTGTTTCTGACATCCATGCCTCTCTCCTTTCACACAATGGTGTTTGATAAGGCAGATGCACTGTGGGATCTGGCTACTGGATCAGAACTGACTGATAAAGTATCCCAGTCTAGAAGGAAAGAGCCTGACCAGCCCCAACCAAGAGGACTATAACGTACTGTGATCAGCAGTTGATTGGATAAGACTGAAGGGCCTTTGGACAGCTTTTTGACTAAGAGAGATACAACGGACTTTGGGGAGCCTATAGGCTGGAAGGAAGCCAAGGCAAGGCTCCAGATAGATATTAAGACAAGAAGGTTAAGTTATTTTCCTGAACAAAGACGACTAATTAAGGTAAGAGCTCATTTGGAAGAAAAATTTTAAAGGTAGAGACAAATGCAGGAAAAAAGAGCATACGGCCAGACTAGTTCCAATACTTCAAGCATCAATGGTTTTGTTGGCATAGATACACCCTCCAATAACGTACAGCAAAACTTCTCTTTGCTTTAGTAAATTGTTTACCTGAGTTTCTGAAGATGGAAAACAAACAAACAAACAGACTCATTCTTTCCAGTGCTGAATTCCTGGTAATAAGTTTAAGGTTAACTGAGAGAAAATTTGCTCTGTGTCTTTGGAATGCTGCAATTGCCTACCAGACTAAGCTCTGTAGTTCTTGTATTCTTTGTGTTACTTAATTCTGCCTTGGCCTTTGTGTAGTTGTTTTTTCTTTAAAGGTGAATTAGTTTCTTGTGATTTAGTCAATCAGTCAACAAGCATTTATTAAAGGCCTCCTATGTGCCAGGCACTGTGCTAAATGCTGGAGATACCACAAAGGTAACAAAATTGTCGCTGCTCCCAAGGAGCTCGTGGTCCATTGGGGAGACAATATGCAGACAACTTTGTACAAAAAAGATATGTATGGTACAAGTTGGAGAGGATCAAAAGAGCAAAAGTACTAGCATTAAGGACTGAAAAAGGCTTCTTGCAGATGGCAGGACTTCAGCTGAGACTTGAAGGAAGCCAGGGAAGTCAGGAGGCAAGGATAAGGAGGGATAGTGTTCCAGGCATGGGGGACGGCCAGAGAAAATGCCTGGAGTCCAGATATAGTGATTTAGATCAGAGAGGTAGGCAGATGGTGGTCAACTGGTCAAGAAAAGAGTTGGTAGCAGTGATTTGGGACCCCTTATCCTCTGGAGAATGGGGCTTAGAACCTTAGTAAATAAAGATTGCCTCCATAGAAATGATGACTTTGGTTTGCCCCAGAGGCAGCTTCTTAGCAGGCGAGTCTGGCTCATCCTTGTGCTGTTATGGTGGCCCATCCTCTTTGACCATCTTCTTCTGCCACCTTCTGCTTGTCGGGCTTCTTATGGCATATGTGCCTCTTTTCTCTACATAGTGATGTTCAGGCAGATGATCAAATCTGGCTATAAAACCAGAGGCCTGTCACAGTATTCCACTCTGGGAGGGGAAAGTTTGACCAGTCCATTAGATTGTGAGCTCCTCAAGGCCAGGAACTGTCTTTTACCTTTCATTGTATCTTCAACACTTAACACAGTACCTGGCATATAGTAGACCCTTAATGAATTTTTTTTTTAGTTAATTAACTGACCAACTCCAGCCAAGAGTACTATCTAATATACTGGGATCAGCAATCAATTGGTTGAGTCTGAAGGCTTCCTGATGTAGGTTGCATTCCATCTTTGTGGTGTGCAATGGTTTTCCTTGCCAACATTTAGAGATAAATTCTCCATAAAGAATCAACTTTAGGGCATTGAGATGAAGAGGTACCATGATTGAAATTGGTTGTTTTAGGAAGCTGAATGTGGTTAAGATGGAAGGGTAGTATGGAAAGTGGAAAGGTGGTGGTGGTGGAATGGATGGGAAGAAGGCAGTTCTGAGGTACATTACAAATAAAGAATTAACAAGGTGACTGATGGGAAGAAAAATATAGGAAATCATGTCAGTGAAGACTATAAGGTTTCCTACTCTTTGTTTGCCTCCATATCCAACCTTGACCTTATGATATACAAGTCAATATTTCATTAGCTCCTCTCTAATTCATTCCAAATGTGATAATCTTAATCCTTGGGTGATTCTTCTTCCTCCCAACCCTGCCTTACCATCTAATTTATTCATTCCTTTTCCCTAGGTGTTGAGTGTTGGTGGGAAAAGTCAAGGAATTAAGTTGATTTCACTTCTTACTAATTTCTGGTATATAACCAAAGTTGAGACCTCAAAGCTATTTGATAATCCTCTTTATGCTTACTGACTCTCATTCCCCATAGTGATTATTCCAAACCTTATCTTTTCTCCTCAAACCCCTGACCATTCCCCTCTTTCTAACAACTACAGCCGAGGACAGTCTCCTTCTTCTCTGAGAAGATTGAGCCCATCCAATAGAAGCTCCCTGAGCTCTCTTCCTCTATTCCTCTGTATTGCCATCCACTTTCTCCTTCCTTCCAGTCACAGAATAGGTATCCATAATCTTCCTTAAGGCTAATCCATCTACCTCTGTCTTTGATCCTATTCTTTCCTCCCTCCTCCAGGACCTTGTTTCAGAAATAATCCACCATTTTTCATAAACCATCTAACTGGATATTACAGAAATATCTCAAACTCAACATGTCTTCAACCCAACTCATTATCTTTCCTTCAGACCCTCTCCTCCACCAAATTTCCCCATTTCTGTTGAAGGCATGACTATTCTTTTGATGTCCCAGGTGTCAACCCAAGTAGTCTTGGTATTATTGCTCACTCTTTATTCTTTCTCATACAGTATATCTAATCATTTGCCAAATATTGCTATTTCTACCTCCACAAAATCTTTTACAACTAACTCTTTCTTTCTCCTCACCAATTATATAGTGCTTAAAGGTTTGTAAAGTACTTTACAAATAGTATCCCATTTTATCATCACAACATCCCTGGGAGGTGGGTACTATTATTAGCCTCATTTTTCAGATAAGAAACTGAGACTTAAAGTTAAATGACTTGCTAAGGGTCAAATAGCTAGTAAGTTTATGAGTCAAGATTTGAACTCATATCTTCCTCGCTACAGGTCCAGAAAATCTATCTAACTACCTGATAGTTCAGGCCCTTATCACTTCTCAACTAGGTTATTGCAATGGCATCTTTACTGGTCTCCCTGTCTCAGATATCTTCCCCCTCTAATCCATCTTCCACAAAGTAATTTTCCTTAAGCATAGATCTGATCATGTAATTAAGCTACTCAATGAACTCCAGTGGCTCCTTATTTCTTCTAGGATAAGATATAAACTCTTCTCCTTAGCTTTTAAGGCATTTTTACAGTCTGATCCCAACTTCTATTCCCATAGTCTATTATTGAGCCCAAATGGCCTTCTCCCTGTTCCTCACATATGGTATTGCATTTCCCATCTCTTTACCTTTGCTCTAGCTGTACCATATCTCTGGAATCTCTCCCTCCTCACTTCTGCCTTTTAGAATCTCTTGATTCCTTCAAAATACATCTCAAGCACTACCTTCTGTATGAATGATCCTTTCCCACCTGTTAGCCCTGCCTTAACTACCTTGTATTTAACTGCCTACAATTTATTTTTATTTACTTCACTTTCTTCACTGCCTACTTTTTCCTCAATCCCTTACAATATGATTTCTCCCTCTACTATTTTACTGAAACTTGCTGTCTCAAAGGTCCTCAATAACTTCCTAATAAAAAAAAACCCAAAATCTTTTTTGGGGCCTCTCTGGCTTCTCTGCAGCTTTTGGTATTGTTGATCACTCCCGCCTCACTGGAGATTCTCTCCTCCCTTGACTTCAGAAACATCATATTTTCTTCCTTTGCCTCCTTCTCTCACTGCATCCTTTCTATCTCCTTTGCTGGTTCCTTGTCTTCTTCTTATGATCTAATATGATCTAATATGAGTGTACCCCAAGGTAACCTTTTTTTTTCTATTCCCTCTATACTCTCTCCCTTAACCATTTCATTCAGTCCTGTGACTTCAACCTCCAACGCTATCTAATCTCAAATAGGCCTTCATTGCTTCATAGCAATCCTTTTATTCTTACGTGATTGACTCTCTATCACATTTTCAACAATATTTCCAAACTGCCTCTTCTCTTCTCAAGACTCCTACATGACCCCTTCCCACTTCCTTCCCAGCTGAGGATCTAACTTCCTACTTTACTCAGAAAATTGACACCATAAATCAAGAGTTCCCTTTTCTCCACATCCTGTTTCTCAAAATATGCCTCTCCTTTTTTCACCCAATCTCTTCAATTGTGCCTTTTATCTTACTCCCTGTAATCTTCTCCAGAAGCTTGCCTCTTTAATAATTCCATCTCTTTCTCTTATCTTCTATTTTTTCTCAACCATTGGTTTCTTCTCTCATGCATACAATCAAGCTCCCACACTTTAAAAACTTTTGATTGGCCTTTCCATCTGTTCAATCTATGACCCTGTATCTCTCCTCCCTTTTAGGGCCAAACTCCCAGAGACTTGGACTGTTCTTGTTGTCCCCATTTCTCATGTCTGCAGTCTGATGTCTGATTCTACCATTTTGCTGAAATTGCTGTCTTAAAAATTACCAATTATCTTTACTGACAAGTCCAATAGTCTTCTCTCAGTTCTTGTCTACTTGATTTCTCTCTGAATTTTAATTCTATCAACTACCCTCTCTTCCTTTCCATAATACTATACACTTTTGGTTCCCTTACTTGTGTGACTGGTCCTCGGTCTTCTTTGCTGGATCACCATTCATCTCCAACCCATGAGCTCCTCAAAAGCCAGTCCTGAACTCCCTTCTCTTCTCTCTTCTCCTCTCCTCTCTTCTTTCCTCTCTTCTCTTCTCTCAAAATTCTGCCTTTTTTTGACAATAGTAACCATATTCTTTTTCATGAAATATTCTTCTCCCTTGGTTTCTAAAATAATTTATTATTCTAGGTTCTTTCCCCATCTAACTGCTTCTTTTCAATCTTCTCTTCCTTCTTATGCTCCTCACTGGTGGGTCACCTCAAGTTTTGTCTTCAGCCCTCTCTGCTCTTATTGCTCTGTGTTCTCCCTTGGAGACTTTATTTGTGACAACTAAATCCACAGACCAAGACTTGACCTTGAACCTGAACTTCAGCATACTTTCAACAGGTTGCATCTCCAACATGTTTTTGTTTTTTAGTGGGAAGGTGGTAAAAGAAGAGGAGAGGGGCAGGGATTAGCAATAGGATTGCCAAAAAGAAAGAAAGGAAAGAAGAAAGAAAAATAAATAAAGCATTTTTAAGTGCCTAGAATAGAACAGAATGAAGGAGAGAAGGAAATACAAACAGCATAGCCTTAAAAATTACATGATAACTTTATTATATATTTAAAAGGAAAAGCAAGTTGTACATAATAGATTTGTAGTTTCATGTACAATCCTCTTTTTTCTATTCTGCTTTGTTATGGAAATGCTTGTTTTATTTCTTAAGTTCAGAATAAAAAAATAAAAATTAAATAAATGTAGGCATATCCCTGGAGCATATTTGAAATAGCTACTTATCTTTGACTAAATGGACACCAAATATCCCCAAAGCACAGCGTATCTTTGCCCTATTCCCCTTCCCCACTCAGAAAACACATGATTCAGGAAAATTCCAGGGAAAAGGACTAAAGGGGCTGGGGGTGGGAGGGGTGTCCCTTGTACAGTTCTTATAGTCTCCAAATGATCCTTGTATCTACCTTTTGCTCAGCCAGGGAATCTTAAGTCAAAAATGTTTCTTTCCACCCACCTCACAATCCACCCTGGCGGGGCTGGGCATGATACCAGGTTAGAACAGATCTAGGCACTGAAGTTACTTAGCTCAGCTTCCATCCCCTAAACCACAATCATCCCTTCCACTATATGCTCTTCTAATGTCATCTTGCCTCACCTTCTCCTTCCCCTCACCAAATATGACCCCCTACACACACACACACATATACACACACATTTACTTCTATCAGCAGCTTTCCTGAAGTTCGTTCCTAGACATTGATACTTCATAGGATCATAGATTTAGAGCCGGAAGGGACCTTAGAAATCCTTTCACTTTATAAATGAGAAAACTGAGGATTGGAAATATTAAGTGATTTTGATAAGTCACATAGCTAGTAAGTATCAGAGGCAGGATTTGAACCCTGACTCCAGGGTTGTCCTGACTCCAAATCCGGCACTTTATCTATTGCATTTCCTCACCTTTTACACCCCTAGTCAAGAGCCTCTTTGCTTGACATTTCAATCTTGTTGGTACCTAGAAGTTACCCAGAGGAAGAAGTGATGATTGAGATATGGAAAAAACCATGCTCAGCCTAAGGGGCTCCTAAGCCTCCCCCACAAAGGAGGGACCTGGTCTGATCAGGAGGGTTTAGACAGCTTGAGGCATGGACAGTGGAAAAAAGAGAATTATTTAACAAAGTGAAAGGGAAAGACGGGGAAGAGAAGAGAAGGCCTCTAGGTAGCCCTTTTCCAACTTTTATCAAATTTTCCTTGCTTCCCATTTCTTCCTATAGTCCTTCAGTAGGCTGCATTTATTGCCTACATGAACCTGCACAACTCCCTTAAAATTTTGGACTTTGGTTCCTTTATCCATAAAATGAGGATCTCTAAGCTCCCTTCCAGTTCTAAATCCTAGGATGATAGGATACCATGACCTGTGCCATACATAGGCCTATTGTTAGGTCCATAAACCTTGGTTGGAATTGAACAAAGTTGTTGCCTCCTAACTTAGGTGCTTTTTACTTCCCTACTTCAGGGGTTCTTAGGGTTCCACAAGTCCATTTAAAAAATATTTTGTTAACTGTATATATAATTGGTTTCTTTTGTATTCTTATGTATTTTGTATTGTGTACAGTATTTAGAAATATTATTCTGAAAAGGGGTCCATGACACACACAAAAAATTAAGAAACCCCACTGTAAAGTTTATCCCCTCATCATATAACCTATTGGTTTTCTTTCCTCAAGTGCTTCTTCCCTTCTCCCCCACATCTTCAGTCTGCACATCCTGATTCTCCGTCTTTTTCTCCTCCTATCCCACTCCTTTCTCTGCCCCACTATGGATTTAAGTCTGAGCTAAGTCAGCTCCTGGGGTTTGCAGCTATACTGGGGACAGATGAAGGACACAAGCAGACATCTCAGCTCGGGGCCGGGGCAAGGTTCCCAGACAAAGCCAGCGGCCTAGGCCAGGGCAGTATGCATGGATGAGGTGGGAGAGAGCATATGTTCGGTGGCTATAGCCCCCCAAAACTAGCATCTCCCCTTGAAGAGAGACTCCAGCAGCTCCCACATGGGGGGAGGGCAGGGGTTCCAGGCTCATCCACGTGTCAGTCCTGGGCTCATAGGCTTCAAAACTAAGCAGGTCGCCAGCCTCACCCAGACCTCCTGCTACATAGAGTCGTCCACCGAGTGCCACCATGACATGACCTGCCCGAGGGGTCTTCATGGGACTCAGCAGGATCCATGATGGCTTGCGAGTAGGGTTGTAGTTAAAGAGGGAGGCCAGATATTGACCAGTCCCATTGAAGCCTCCACTCACATAGACCTGACCATCCAGCACAGAGGCTGCATGTGCAAAGCAAGGTGTGGGGAGGGGTGGTGCTGTCCTGTAGGAAGAACAAAGGACTGATTCAGTGGAGAAGGACAGCTGATATCCTCAACTTCCTTCTTGTATCTGGGCCTCCTCCCCCCTGCCTTACTCTAGATCCCATCAGCCCCTTCATGCCACTGACTATCTTGGGCCAGTTAAATGTGGGCACCATGATATGGATGCGGATTAGTCTGGGCATCCCATTATCCCTAGCAGACAGAGGGCACAAATAAGGAAATAAGAAGATTCTTGCTCAGAAAGGAATTGGACTAGATAATTCCTGAGGCCCCTCACAACTCTGAGATTCTATGAGACTAAGAATTTACTGAAAGGACAGATTGCTATCTGTGCATTTTGACAGTGAAGTAATAAAAGGTCATCTTGTTTAGGGGTAAGTAGTTGCTATAGTTTTAGCAGAAGCCTGTTCTCTCCATCATCAATTTCTCCAGCACATAGTAGGCACTTAATAAAGGTTTGCTGATTGATTGATCTTCTCTCTTGCTCACCTCCAAGCATCAAGCTTGGGATCGTAGACCTCTACTGAATCCAAGGGAGCCCCATTGTTTCTCCCACCCAGAGCATAAAGATGTCCATCATGAGCCACCAGCGGGAAGAAGGATCGAGCTTGACACATTGGAGCCAACTCTTCCCAGTTACTTTGGCCAGGTGCCCACCTATGAACACACACAGGAAAGAGAGATGGGTAGAGTTAGCTCTGGTGCTTATATACTACTCCTGAATCAGCAAGTCGTCCTTTCCCCCTCCCCTCCCAGCAGAGATATCCCGACTTTCATACTTGAGTTCTGCTCTCCAGATCTGGCACTCACCAGATTTCTGGTACTTTGTTGCCTTCTACTTTACCCTCAAAGCCCTCCCTAAGTAATTTCCTGCCAGGTAAGTATGGCTGGAAGATGGAGAACTGTGGAGATATCTGGCTACTGCAACAAAGATTCCACCTGGTTGAAGCAGCCCCAGAAAAATGTTAGGCACCTATGCAACAAGGACTAGTCTGATCTGCACTCTACCCCAACTACATCTTCTCTCCCATACCTGAGGACTGAGGCCAAGGTGTCTGAGTAGCTGTAGTAATGCTGCCCTCCACAGACGTATAGTTCACTCCCAGTGAGACTGGCAGCACCATGTTGGAAGCGCCCAGGAGGGGGCAAGGCAGGTAACCTGCCCCACTCCACTGTATGTACCAGCCCCACACCACTGCAGAAGGCCCGTGCCCACCACACCCCTCGGGATGGCTGACTCTGAGCTAAGTCTGGAGTGAGCCCATCTCCACCAATCACCACCAGTGCCCGATCAGGCTCCCGCCTCCTTTCTCGGCCTGGCACCTCTGCCTCCACCAGAATCTGGTGCAGCAAGGACGAGGGCAGAGGTGGGGGTAGTCCAGCAGCTCTCACAAGCCGCAGTTCCCGGGTGGACATACGACCAAAACGGACGCAGTGCAGCAGAGTCTCAGCTTCAGGCTCTCTGCCAACGGGATCTGCTGCCAACCAGCGCCATGCCGCCTCAAAGGCCTCAAACTCTTCCTCTATATGCAGCTCATCACTGGCCAGTAGGTTGGCTAGAAAGGGAGAAGGCAGGTCTGGGAAGGTAGGGCAGGAGGCCACAGCAGGCAGATGGTTGAGGAGGTAGTAATGGGCTTTGTCCCAAAGTCTCTCAAGTCCTGGGGCTTCAGCCACAGGAAGCAAGGCTAAGCATCGAAGAGGGTTAAGGCCCCGGGCCAGGGCTCTCTGGCACAAGGCCAAACAGGAGCCACTTTGGTACTGCAGGGCAGTCTGGGTGGCCCTCAGGAGCCCTGGCCAGTTTGTTTGCAGCACCCCTGAGTAGGCAAAGGAGACAAGTAGCTGCAGGTCTGGGGCAGAGACTGTGCGCAGGACGACAACCGAGCCCTGGGATTCCTTCATCCCACTCAGCAGCATCGCCCCGAAGAACTCACTCCCACAGACCAGAGCCACGCGGTGAACTGTGGGCATAGGAAATTTGGAAGGACATGGAGTCAGAACAGGTACCAGGCCTCACCCTGACCCTGGTAGCTCTACCTATTTTCAGTGCCAATCTCCTATACTATCCCCTGTAGACTATAGAAACCCCCATGTCCCAATCCAGCTAAAGAGCCTAAGCTGTCACCTGGAACAGAACATTATTCTTTTTTTTTATTTCTAATAGAGTTCCTCACTGGCAGTAACTGCTACAAGGGTGGGTAGATGTGGTTGAAAAGACAAGGATACGGCCATCAGCCCTGTGCCCACCTTGTACCTTGTGAAGATTGCTTTTTGCTTGATAGCGGACTCTACTGTCATCCTTGCATCTCTTGCTACTTGGCTATTTGCATTTCTGACTCAGTTCTGCAGTCAAACCTTTGTTTAACAAGTTGCCTTTCTTCCAGGGATCGATTGCTATACTCCAGGCTCCTATGTCTACCTGCCTCTATTGTCACCCAGAAGTCTAGAAGTAGTTAACATGGCTTGAACTCTGCCTTGGCGCAGTCTAATAATACAGAATCTTTACATAGAAAGCAATTTTTTAGTTTGAAAGTATTTTCAGCTACTTTACCTCCTATGGACCTCATAACATCAGTGAGGGGTGGATAGGACAGATAATACAATGAGCATTTTGCAGATGAGAGAAAACTGGAGGATCATAAAACTTTGGTGCTCTAAAGTTACCTAGATAACAAGGAGCAAGATTGGGATGAGACCTCAGGTCCCTTGACTCCAAATACAATTCTCTCTGTACAATCACACACTGACTCTGCTTTCCTAATGGCATTCTTCCATCTGCCTGACCAAATGGTAATTCATCTGCTAGAATATTAGAGCTGAGTCAGAAGAGACCCTAATTTGAATTCCATCTCCAACACTTAATAGCTGTGTGACCCTGGGCAGGTCACTTAATGTCTCTGAGCTTCAGCTTCCTCCTTGTAAAATGGGTATAATAATGCATTCCATTACCTCTCCCATAGGGCAGTTGTGAGGAAAATGTTTTGTGAACTATACTACTCTAGAATGCTTTGTGAACTATACTACTTTAGAATAATTCTTTGAGATCAGAAGTGCATGGATCCTCACAATAACCCAGGGAGGTAGACTTTGTTATTATCCCCATTCCCTGAGTCTGAGAGTTTCGGTGACTTGCCCAGGATCACACAGTTACTAATGGCTGAAGCATGATTTGAACTCAGATCTTCCTAACTCCAGGTCCTAGGCTCTCTCCACTTCATCCTATAACTTCCTCACTGGCTATTGTTATTAGAGACCATCTCAGGTCTCTAATTCCCCATCTTCTTCCCAGTCCCATTCTAAAGATGATGAAACAGGTTTAGACTAAGTAGGTAGGTATGCCTAAGTTCAAGGAGTCAGCTAGTAGTTGAGCAGGTTTCCTCTGGATCTGACATACAACAGCTCCTTAGGTGGTGTGCCAGTAAACTTTCTGCACTCATTGAATATGTTCTGCAGTGAGCATTACTTTAGTGCCAGTGAGTTGGTCCTATTCCCAGACCTCATTGCTGGTAATCCTGTCCTGTTCAGTTGGATACATGAGGAATGCTGCTGAAACTGCTCAGGGTGTCAGATGTGACTTATGCCTGTGTCAGGTGCCAGGAACACAGTCACACAGGCCTCAGTAGACCTCAGTAGACCTTGAGGGCTGGATCTTTTTCATTTTGTCTCTGGCCCCTAATGCTTAGTGTGGTACTTTACATATTTGTTGTTATTCAGTCATTTCCAACTCTTCATGACCCCATCTGGGGTTTTCTTGGCAGAGATACTGGAGTTGTTTGCCATTTCCTTCTCCAGCTCATTTTACAGATGAAGAAACTGAGGTAAACAGGGTTAAGTGACTTGCCCAGGGTCATGTAGCTAGTAAGTGTCTAAGGCTGGATTTGAACACAGGTCTTCCTGATTTCAGGCCAGGTACCCTACCTGCTTCCCCAACTAGCTGCCTCAGCTTACATGTGTGGGCACTTAATTATTGAATTAGATTGTAAATACCATTGCTTAATAGACCAATATGCCACACAAATGTGCCTAATCTAGAATTATCTTCTGAAGACAATGTAATATAATGAAAAGAGCAGCAGACTAGACATCAGAAAACCTGAGTTTGTGGTTTGCCTTGGTTCTGCCACTAATTCTTTGTGAGATCCTAAGCACCTAAGTTTTCTTTCCCCTTAAAGCTTCTGTTTTCTCACTTGGAAAATAAGATTGAATTAGATGATGTCTTAGACCCCTTCCACCTCTCAGTTCTATTATTCTGGATCCTAGCACTACATTTTTTTGGTCCTTTGGAATCTGTACCAAGCATTAGGGGCCAGAGACAAAATGAAAGATCCAGCCCTCAAGGTCTTCTGAAATCTACTGAGGCCTAGGTGGCTGTGTTCTTGTCATGTGCCACTGGCATAAGTCACATCCATGAGCAGTTTCACCAGCATTCCTTATTCCTTGGCTTCATAGAACAAACTAACTAATATTTTACCTATTGTCGCTGGCTCCGTTAGTGATAAGAAATGTGTCAGAAAGAGTATGATCTTGAGCACCAGGGCATTTTGGAATGGGAGCTTTAGGATAACACTAAACTGAATTCAGAGCAAGAAAATCTGCTTAGCAACTGTAGGAGACCCAGGTCTGCCAATGAGTGTCAAGTATATGTGTCAATTGACATTCACCTTTCCATATTATTCCTTCCATTAGTATTGTGTCTGACCAGAGCATGGCCAGACCAATAAGGCCAAGGTCTTAGGTTTATCCTTCTTTGCCCCAATTGGCTGCTACTTGTACCACAGATTGTACTACTAACCCCAGCCACCTGTCTTGTAAATGAATGTTGTTTATTTCAAGAGAGGACAGGGATAGAAAGAGTGCAGAGTCAGTGTAAATCTATCACCAGTATGGGAAAAACAACTTCAAAGCGCATGTTCTATTTGACAGTAAATCCTTGGCAGCTCACCTTTATATATGGAGAGCACAAGGAAGTTATATATACACCCAAAAAAAGTCTACATATGCCCTTTACATCTTTTGCAACCTAGTTCCGCTTGGATATAGTGAATGCACAGAATTCTGTCGGGAGCTGCCTTGGCCTCTCCTCATTTCTTCCTCCTCCACCTCCTTCTGTCCTGTCCAGGTGCTTACCCTTCAGGTGGCAGCCCTCTGCTTCCAGCTCCAGGTCACAGCCAACACCCTCACGATAGAGCTGCTCGATGCTACTCAGATTCTCTCTCAACTCCTCAGCTTTATCTGGTGCCTCCTGCTCCTTGTCTCCTTGGTTCTGGTCCCCCTCCAGTCTCTTTACAGCAGCTGCCGCTACCCGAGGGGCCCCCAGGACCTCCGCCACTGCCACTACATCACCCAAAGGGGCGGGACCTACCACCCCCTCATAGGCGAAGGTCAGCACGGCCTCCCAGCCCCGGGGGGTTACATCCAGCTGTATGGGGGGTCGTGGACACCCATTCCCCAGCAGCCGGGAGCGAAAGAAGCTGCTGACAGAAGCCAGGACCACCCCATGCACTGCGTACCTTCGACCCTGCACTATTACCTCTTCATCGAGCAGCAGGCTCAAGTCCCGAAGCCGTCGAGCTTCTGCAAAGAACTGGCCTGGGTGCTCTTCACTCACCAGCACCTGGGGTTCCCCTTCTTCACCTTCCTCCAGGGACAAGGTGGGAGAGGGAAGCTCTCCAGAGGCGGAGGCCCGGTGACTGGGTTCTTCCAGAGGGAAGGGGAGCAGACTTGAGTCTTCGTCTGGGGAGGACGGCCAGGTGGGGCTTCGCTGGGCTGGTAAGGGGAGGCTGGGGTAGTCCTTCCGGGACTGAGGGGAAAGTAGCCCCTCGCCAGGGCGGCAGATCACCGTGTCTGGGGAACTCATGGTCTGACGCTAGTTGGGTCTGAGGGTAGGTGGGAGAGGGACGAGATTAAGCGCCTGTAAAACCTTGAGCTGCTAAGTCCGCGAACGTAGGTAAAATGCACCTCCATGTCCGGCACCACCCACCAAGTCCGAGAAGTACCAAACGTCGTACTTCAGGCGTTCTGCCACACACACCCCAGCCCTACCCTCTGCCCTGCTCCAGGACAGTTCCCTCTTCTCAGCCTTTCTGTGGAAGCCAGGCTATCTTACAGAAAGGAGATAGAATCGGAGCCCCACGGAGGCAGAGAATTTTATAGGGACCCTTCCCGGACTTGAGGACTTCAGTGTTTGTCCAACCACTGCCCTCTCCCTTGCTGCTCCCCAGACCTGTTCTTAGTCAGTTTCTATAGCCGGTCTCCTTCACAAGCTCCTCCATCCTCTTCACCTGGGTGCTGGGCTTTATCTCTGAACCCCAGGGAGAGGGAACTTGTGGGGCCACCCTGGCCTGTCGCCCTGAATGGGCTAATTATAGACGGGTAAGGGGTTGAGGTTACCGCTGCCCGGGCTTGGACACCCAATCCCCAGGGCCTAGTCCCCAGATGACCTCTCTTCCACTTGAGTAGGGGAGCTGAACATAGAAAACTCAGTGGCAGATGGAGACTGAAGGAGGAGGAGTGAGAAGAACTCAAGGAAGGCTTCGAGCTGGGGGACTGTGCTGGGGCTACAGGAAAGAGAGCAAAGGAAAGAAGATGGGGTCTGGTCTGAGGAGAAGGGGCCTACAACGAATGGAGAAGAGGTATTTCAGAGTCGATTTCCCAAAGCTTTGGTACTGACTTTTCTGTTCTCTATAAAGCTAGGATACAAGAAGAAACAATGTTACTGAAAAGGGCAAACAGAAGCCAGCTCTATCCCCAGGGTGGACCAGGAGCCTGAGAGACTGATGGGGAGGAGGTGTAGAGGGCAGGGTTCAGGGCTGCAGGTCCAAAATGACCCATCTCCAAGGCCTTGTGGGAAGGGATAGGTGTTCTAAAGCCTTCTACCTGCTGGAATGTTCAAAGATTGTGTCTCTTCCTTCTTCTTCCCTCCTCCTTCTTCCCACCCAGGACTGACTGACTCTCGAATGGGGAGTGGTGTATGGGGCATAACTTCAATCTTGGCCCCAGGAATCAGTCGTGAGACTGGCTGAGGCTCAAGACTTTGGGATTCCCAAGCTGGAGCCAATACCTCTGGGATCTCCCCAGAGCTCCTCTTTACAACCTTTCTGTAGCTTCAAAGATGGAGCTCTTGGGGTTGTAAAATTCCACCCAAATCCCCCAGAAACTCTCTGAGTCAGATGTTGGTGAGGAGAAGTGGGTTTGGGAAGGGGGCCAGTGATGCCCCTCCCCCACCCTCAGATTCTGAGAGGACAAGCCAAAGTCTGCTGGAGGAAAACTGGTCTAGGATAAAAGTTTGGGCCTGATTGGACAGGGTAACCTGACAGACAGAGCTGCAGGGGAACACGAATAGGGTTGAGGCTTCCAGCTCCGGTGAGGTTGAAGAGTACCTGGGGATGAGGGAGGTAGTAATCTGGGTAGCTGTCTAGTCATAGACTGGCCCAGGCTCCTTATCTTATTGTCTAGAGTCCGAAGTCCTGACACTAGTGGCCTGATTCCTCTACTCTGACCCCTTCAATATCCCTTGGGGGCCAGAGCATCCTAGCCTTGTGCTGGACCAGAAGAGGAAATAAATCCTGTGAACCTCAAGGTAACCAGGTTATCTTGGGTATTGGAGCCAAGACTCAGAGGGACCCTGTTGAAAGATAGTGGCCATCTCTTCTGTCTGCATCAACTTCCCCTTCTCCTCCTCAACCTCCCCACTTCTGGACTCCTCCCATGGCCTCTCCAAGATGGAACCAAACCCCCTGTGCTTTGGGCACCCAACTGGAAGAGGATGGACCTCTTCGTGCACCTGACCTCCCATCAGGCAACTTGAGCCCAACTCCAGCCTACAAGGTTCTAGACACTGGGCCCTGCTATGACTTTTATTCAACTCTGCAGCTCCTCGCCTCTGTCGAAATAGGCCCTCCCTGGAAGCACTTTGAAGCCAGGCCTGGGTGAGAATTTCCAAATCTCACCTTCATATGTCTGGGCCTCTCCATCTCCTTCCTCCCCTCCTCCTCGTACTTAGGAAGGTCTGTATTCCTTAAAACCCTCATTTCACACCCACTTCAGTCCTGTGAGTCTCCCACACCCATTCTTAACCCTGTTACCCCATATATACTCCTGTCCTCATTGGGAGACCCTTCCTTATCTTCTCCAAGAGATAATTATTTTTTTCTCCTAAATGAGGCTGATTCTAGTCACTGATACCCTGAGGACTGTTGGGCAAAGTGACTTCCAGTTCAGAGGAGTGGGTGTAAGTCTTCTTAGGTAGAGGAACAGGGGGCTAACCCCTTATCTGAGGAACAGAGAGAAGAGCCTGCCCAGAAAAGTAAAGAATAGCAAAGTGCTGAGACTGGTGGCCAAGCTGGCAGGAGTCCTATGCTCTTTGGTTGTGTCATGGGAGTCATGGTAAGGACTGGAGAAGGCAATATGGGGAATGAAGAGGGCTGAAGAGTCATACAGGGAATAGGAAAAGCTGTGGGCTGTGGGAAATTTAAAGCCAAGAGAAGTTAGATGGCTTGCAGGGAAATAGTCAGAGTAGACTGGGGACATAGATTCTTGAGGGAAGACTGCTGATCTTTCACCAGGGTTTTCTCCCCCCAGATGTGCTACATGTTCAACACCTGGGGCATCATCCTCTACCCTCAGCTACCCTAGATCACAGCCCAGGCTGGCATAGGTATGAACCAATAGAAGGACTTCGATAGTAGAGGAGGTACAGTTTAAGAGGAAAGGATGTACTGAGCATTAGAATCCAAAGATGTTAATTAAGACTCTTCCAGGACTCACATGGGCCATCATTCTTCTCTCTGCCTTGGTCACCACCATCACTGGTCTATCCATCTCTGCCATTTCTAGAAATGGCAAAGTCAAAGCTAGTGAGTCTGCTGTCCTTTCTCCCCTCTTTCCATTGTCTCCTCCCCTAACCAATCCCTCCTCCTATCCATGGGATCTGCCAATTTCATTGAAAACAGCAATCCGAATTCAACTCTGGACACCCTAGACCAGCCCAACTTCCTTCCTACTATGCTCGGCTGGGGAATGAATTGCTGCTTGGTTCCTGATCTTCTCTTTTCTTCTTTCCTGATCTTTGGTTCCTTCTTCACTCTCTCACCAGGAGGCACATAATTTTTGATCTCCTGAAGTCTGCGTCCAGAGCTCGGAGGCTCCATCGGCCTCATTTTCACCTCCAATGCTGTGCCTGTGGCTGTGGCTGTACATACCGTGGGCTTTGCTGAGACTTTCTGTGACTTGCTCCGGGTATGGTGCCCAACCTCACTCCATTCCACTCCACTATCCCGCCCTCTCTTCTTTCTTTCCAGAAGTGCTCCTCTCCTTGACAGAGAGCATCTTGAAATTCTTCCCCTGTGGGCCCCCCTGACTTTCCCTACTCGTAGGACCACCTGTGACCCTCCCCATGCCTCGCTTCTCCCTTCCCCCTCCCCACCCACACTAGGAACATGGGGTGCAGCTGCATCAGGTTGAGCCAGAGGACAAATTGAGGATCATGAGCATTGTGACTGTGATGGTCCTGCTAGGTGTCTCACTGGCCAGCATGGAGTGGGAATCCAAGGCAGGCACTCTGGGGCTTATTGGAGGAGGGTGTAGAGAGTAGGGTGGGAGATGTAAGGGCTGAGGGGAAAGCCCTTAGATGAATTCAGAGAGGGCTAGGCTTAAAATGGGGAGGGTCTTAAAAAAGAGGGAGGGGTCAGCAAAGGAAATATAGAGAATTGAGTCAAAGTAGTGCACAGCCTTAGGGAACTAAAATGGAGAGCTTGGAACAAGAGGCCTGTGATGGAAGGAGGCATGGCATCTCCCCTCAGTCTGGAGGCTGATCTCTTCAGAGTGGGAGGGGGCCATTGAATCTCAGGGAGGGAGTAGAACACCCTTCTGACCAGCTTCCTCAAAGCCTGCTGTTTGTCAGTGTGGGGTCTTATTAGATGGGACAAGAAGACATTGATTGGAGAAGAGTTAGGATGGAATTTAAATGAAGCTGTTTATTAGAGGGAAGCAAAAGTACTTGTTTCCACAACTGAACAAAAACATTTCTTACCTTCCCTTTTTACATATTTCCTTTTGCCATGGTCTTCCAGGCCCAAATTATTTTCTTCCTCCTTATTCTCCTCTCCTTTATCAGTTACATCATCCGGACCCTGCTTCCTACAAACACCAACCGACGTGCCACTGGCTTCTTTGGGCACAGAAGTGAGGAGAAAGGGAAGGGTACCGGGAAGTATGAAGGCAGAGATCTGCTTACAAGGTTGTTCACTCCTCCTGGTTTGAAGCAAATCATTAGAACTAAGCCGGGTTGGAGGAAAAACAAGACCAGAAGCCACAAGGTGGCCATGGATAGAATGCTAGACCTGGAGTCTGAAGACTCTGAATTTGAATCAGATCTCAAAACTGACAAGCTGTGTGACCCTGGCAAGTTACTTAACTTCCCTGTGCCTTAGTTTCTTCATCTGCAAAATGAAGGGGTTGGACTTGATGACTTCTAAGATCTCTTCTGATCTTAAATTTATGATTCTGTGACATACTGGGTGAAGGAGTAAACCGAAGGACACTGGGCTGAAGTTTTCTTCATAGCCTTTCTTCTGCTTTTCCAGGACCCTCTCTTTAGAGAATATTTTTCTGGAAAATCTGCTCCCACCATGGCAAAGTCCAGATGGCATCTTCTTTGGAATGTTCCCCATCTTCTTCCCCTCAGCCACAGGGACCTTGGCTGGGGCTAATATTTCTGGAGACCTCAAGGTGAGCTGGGGCCTGCGAAAGATAGTGGGGGAAGTGGGAACCCTATGTGTAGGCATATGTGTATGTATTGTGAAGATGTAATCTACTTTCCTATTTCCTCTTCCTACTTTGCTTCCTCTTTCCTCTTTGTATTTTGCTTTTGCCTCTAGGACCCAACCACAGCCATCCCTAAAGGGACCCTCCTCGCCATCTTTTGAACTACCCTTTGTTACCTGGGCATCACTGCCATCATTGGTAAGACCTTTCTCACCTGCCTCTCCTGCAAAATTACCTGGTCTCAGAAGAAATAGAGACTGGAGTGAAGAGAATGTAATGAGCAAGAGTGGTACCCATTGATTCTTTGATCATATACTCCTATCTATCAACTAATTAATGATTTACATATCATCTTATGGTATTCTTTTATTATTAAGATGCAGACATGCTAAGGCTGGGTCATTCTGCCAGGGATACTGCAGAAGGAATTCCAGTTCTGGGAGAGGTTTGGACCTTGTCTGCATGGCTGCCCTTAGGTAGGGGCCTCTCCCTGGAAAGGGATCTGTATCCTCAGGCTCCTGTGTGGTATGAGATGCTTCAAGGAATATGATGGATATGGGTGTGGGGAACAGGAGTTGTGCAGGGCCAGAGTGTGCATGTGGCTGGGACTTTAGCAGCTGTCAGGAACTTGGCTCCTGTACCTACAGACTGTCTAACCTGACTGACAGGAAGAAAAGAGATGCTCAACTGAGGATATGACACTGAGATCATTGATTAGCAGCAGAAGTTCTTCTGGTCTGAGAACATTGGGGAAAGCTGAGAGGGGGGAGGGGATAAGGGGAAAATGAATGGTTAAGGACTTCAATTTCTATTCCTGACCAACCTTATTTCTCTAGACCATGAGCATAGTGCCTGCCCTCAGTCCTCTGCAGTCTGCTGGAATCTTCAGTGCTACACTATCCTCTGCTTTGTCTCTGCTCTCAAAGTCTTCCAGGTCAGTCAGAACCTTGGAAGGGGCAGGAGAAGTGGGGAGTGTGGGGCCCCTACAGTCAGGTAGGGGCCATCCATTGGCACACTTTAGGGATGTGCCTCCCTCCTGCAGTGTTTTGGGGTGGGGGTCAGATAAGAGATGAAGATAGAAAAGGGATGGGGGTGGATATGGCTCCAGCTGGTTGGTTCTTTAAAAATATACATATACATACATATATATATATTTGAAGTCCTTATACATACACAACCCATAAATGACTTCACCAGGACTGAGGCAGAATGCTTGAGACTTCCCCTTCCCCCATTCCCCTCAAGGTTCCCCAGGATATTCATTCTATCCTGATTTACCCATCCGAAAATGTTTAGTCAGTGGTATGCTAGTAGATGTTTAACAATCAGCTCTCTGAAAACTTTTAAAAAAACATACAATATTGACACACTTCAAATTCAATCTGCATTATTAACATTTTCTCCTACATTTTCTTAAATCTAGACAATCAACAAAACAATCAATCAAGCCCTAATTTTGTTGCGTATGTCAATTTCCAAGGAGCAAATACTCACACTGAAAATTTAACAGGCTCTCAGGAACCTATGGGAGCCTGTGCTAGCACACCATTGCCTCCCATTCTTCTTCCACATTCTTCTAAGGATGTCTCTTGGTCTAGGGCCTAGTCCATCCTTGAGATTCCATGAGTTCTCTCTCCATCTCCTCCCCTCCCCACAACACTTCCCCTACACCAGGATCTCTGGCCCTTGCTTTCTCATTTACGTGCTTTTACAAATCCTTCCCAACCCTTGTAAAGGAGGTGAGAGGTTCGGTTTTTCCCACCATCTGGGCTCCCAGTCTTAGCTCTTGCTAAACCACCCAATTCTTCAGTGTCTGTGACCCGAAAAGCTGTACCCTGTCATTGGCTTTTTTGGGAAGGGATATAGCAAGAACAACGAGCCATTACGTGGGTACTTGCTTCATCATTGCTGTAGGCTTCATTCTCATCCCATCAGGGCCCCAGGCATTATTTTGTTCCTCTTCTATGTAGTTCATTCCTCTCCCTTTCCCCCAAGTTCTCCAGGATCCATACCCCTTCCTTCAAATGAGCTAATATTTGTAAAGTGCTTAGCACAGTGCTCGCACATAGCAAGCATTTAATAAATGCTTATTCCCATTCCTTTCCTCATCCACCACCCCTATTGCCCCTTTCTCCAGTTCCCTAGCATTTAAGAAAATGACTTAGTCTATTAGAGAAGCTGTGAGGAGGATTCCCCAAGATTTACAGGCCTACTTAATTCCTGTGTCCCTCACTTCGGATGCTCTCACTTAGCTTTCTTATTTCTCTGTTAAAGCAGAGCTGAACACCATTGCTCCCATTATCTCCAAACTCTTCCTCTGTTCCTATGCCCTTGTCAACTTCAGTTGTTTTCACACCTCGCTTACTCACTCACCTGATGACTGCAGGGCCGGGGTTGGGAATCTCTTAGGTTAGGGAGCCGATTTGGGAGGCAGAAAATGGAAGGAGGGTGCTGGGAACAGAACTGGGACCCAGGGGGTGTCTGGTGAGTTGAAATAGAAACTTGGGAGTCTGAATAAAGGTTGGGGATTAAAAGTGAGGGACAGCTTATGTTCTTCTCTCTGGCTTAGGTTGGTGCCTTTCATTCCAACAGTATAGTCCCTGGCTATCCCTGTTGGGTTTCCCGCCTTGCCTGCTCATCATGTTTCTCCTCACCTGGTGGCCAGCACTGATAGCTGTAGTACCCATTTTTCTTCTGCTACTTTACAGCTTCCACAGGAAGCCTGGTAAGGAAGGGTGTGGAGAGTGGAAAGGTAGCAGTGGGATAGGGCATCAAGTAAGAAGTGAGAGAAGAGCAGAGGACTACTCCCACTACAGGAAATCCTGAATTGTGTGTGTGTGTGTGTCTGTGTGTGTGTCTGTGTCTGTGTCTGTGTATAGGCTAACACAGGAGTGGGCAAACTAGGGTAGGAGGGCCAAATCTAGCCAACTGCCTGTTTTTGTATAACATTTGAGCTAAGAATGGTTTTTATATTTTACAAAATGTAAAAACCATTCCTAGGTCAAGGGCCTGGCTTGACAAAAACAGGCAGGTATTAGTCCTAGGGCCAATGTTTTGCCAATCCCTGGGCTAGAGAGAGGTAGCATCCGAGCCTCACACCCAACCCAACCACCTTGGTGACTTTGCTATTCCAGTTCCCCCACTTCACTCTACATTGGTCAGCTCTCTGACCATTTGTCCCATATTCACAAATGTGAATTGGGGTTCCTCAGTCCAGGCTGGCTATGCCTATCACACAGCTCTGACCTACTCAGTGAGTCTGCCCAATGTACAGGATCATGTTGAGAACTTTTGGTGAGATACTCCTTCAGGGAGGGATACTAAATTGCAGAGAACCTGTGGGGAGGGAAAAGGGAGGGAGATAAAAGGTGAGGAATTATCAGGGAGAGAGACTCCAGTAGGAGTAATCCATGACCATTTAGTAACAATGAGGGAAGGGAGGAAGGGAGAGGGAAGGTAGAGGACACCAGGGCTTCAAGTCTCATTCTAACCGGTTGTAATAGGGAAGAGCCCTTACGTTTCTCCATAGGTTTCTTTCCACATCTTTCTAAAGTTAACTATAGAAGGGGCAAATAGCTCATTAGTTAATGCCATTTTTGCCTTTCTCTTCCCAGGCCTCTCAGTGTTTGGTAATGACTGGACCAACCAGTTAACGACTAGCTCTGATGAACTTTGTGGACGCCTTTACCAAGATCAGTCTTATGATGTATGGGAATGTAGCCTCGGTAAATGGAGACATGGGATGTAGGAAAAGAAATAGAAGTACTGAATAAAAGGTACTGGGGTAGAACAATGACTTTATTTCTAGGTAAAAAGGACAAATGTTTGTCATCTGAGCTCAGGACAGTGAAGTTAAGGTTAGATTTGAATCAGAAGACCTCCTAACCCCCAAGCTCTGTTGGACCTTTAGGAGACCCGAGACATTCAGGATTCAGAGGACCATGTGAAAGGGTTGAATGCACGGAAGATCCATTCCTTTTACACAGCCATCTCTGCACTGGAGCTTCGAGCTGGGGCACAGAGTCTCATGCAGGTGAGTGCTAAGGACTAACACTCTCACCTCTTCATAGAACTACCATATCTCTCATCCTCATCATGCTGCCTCCTACATTCCTTCATCTTTTTATTGCCTCTTCTCCCAAGTCTCAGGTCTGTGCCAGCTGAAACCCAATGTGCTAGTCTTGGGATATAAGCATGATTGGCAAGAGGTGCCCACACCTGCTATAGAGGACTGCAGTGAGTGTGGGGGGAAGAGATCCCAACTGCACACCCTACATTCAATATGGTGGGGAGATGGGGCTTGGGGACAGGAGGTAGTAGAGGACATGATCATGGTGATCCTCCAGGACAATGAACTGAAGGTGACCCCAGTGAGGGGTGCTTCCATCAGTTCCTATACCTTCAGTAACTGTCTCTTCTCCTTCCTCATTAGTAATGCCTTTGATTACCACTATAAAGTCTGTCTTCTTTGCCTGCCAAGGGGACTGAGTGTGACCCCTGTAGCCAAGGCCGGAGTAAACAGGGGAGGACATTAGGGAATACAAGGAATTGGAGGGTCAGAGATTAGTAATGAAGAGATTAGATGTGGAATAAAAAGAGTATATTCCAGGGCAGTTAGATGGTGCAGTGGATAGAGCACTGGCCCCGAAGTCAGGAGGACCTGAGTTCAAATCTGGCCTCAGACCAGACACTGGACACTTACTAGCTGTGTGACCGTGGGCAAGTCACTTAACCCCAATTGCCTAAAAAAAAAAAAAAGAGTATATTCCAGTCAGCACAATGAGCCAGACTCAGGATGGAAAGGAATTAGATGCCAGAATTCAAAGAGGAGTAGATTTAGTTCCACATCTCCTCTCTGTCTATAAATTAGGCTTTCCTGAGACTGGTTTCAGGGGAAGGAAAGGAAAATTTAAGTGTATTTTTTGGAGAAGGAGGAGAGCATAATTTGGGGTCAGTCTAAGGCTTGGTATGGTCAGGAGGAGCAGAGTCTCTGAATTTGCCATAAGGTCCTTCCAAATCCTACTGTCCACATATTCTTATCTTTCCGACTCATACTTGGAGTCACCCAAACAGTACACAGGATTCCTCTTTCATTTGAAAGAATTTGGTTATTCAGAAGGTAGAAATCTGGGTGGGGGTGGAGGTGGGGAAGAAAAAGGAGTTTAGGGAGGTGACATCATGACAACTTGTTCTTCTGCTCTCCTACCTGCCCTTCCACGGGTGGATTCGGTGTTTTTGGACTCTGAAGGAATGGATGCCTTGGAGAAAGAGGTGGGGACTGCCAAATCCAGAGCAGGTAGGCAGACGGAATAGCAGTGGGTAGGGAAAAGGGCAACTACACAAGAATAGGATGCCAAGGTCACAGAAGGGAAAAAAATGCAACTGTGACTCAGTAATCCACTAGGATAGAAAGTATATGGTTATCTTTCCCAGAATTCTCTTGGGAGAATGGGAAATCTATGGGACTGGGTTGGGGGCAATTGACCTGCTAGGGACAGGGGGTAGTCTGAGTTTCTCCCCACCTGCCTCCTCTTGGGCACACCACCAGACTAGCAGCCCTGAACCCTGTTCCAGTCCAAGCAGGGCCAGCAGGCAGTGGATGTATACTGGCTGAGTGATGATAGAGGTAGGGATCCCCATATTCCCACCTTTTTCAGGTAGGGGACAATTCTGAGAAGGATGAGGTAGTCAAAAGGGAGTACAGAATTAACAGCTTTTCACTGTATGAGCCCACCCCTTAAACTTCAAAGACAAACTAGATCAAGGGGCTTCACTGGATTCCCAATCATAGCCAAAGCTAGTCTTATCTCTTATGCTACTCCTCATGCCAATCTCCCCTCTTATGGGCGCATTCATTATCTCAGAGCCTGTCACATTTTATCTCTCATCCAATTTCCCCCGTTTCTGTTCTGTAATATTGGAGTTGAATGTGGCATGGAGAAGACAGGCTGTCCATCTCTTCTCTCCTGCTTTACAGGGTTGACAGTACTTATCCCCTATCTGCTGACTCGACAGAAGAAATGAGCCCGAAGCCTGTTTGAGTTTTTGTGAGCAACCCTCCTGGATGCCTAGAGGAGAAGCGCAGAGTGAGCCAGGCACAAGGGGAACATGAAGCCATGTTCCAGGTCAAGGGATAGCTTGTCCTCCACTGTGTGAGTGGGAGGAAGTGACAAGAGGAATGGCAGGGAGTTCAAGCTGTTCACCCAACATACTCTCCATTGTCTCTTCTTCTGCTAGGATTCACTCTGTCCTCAAACGAGTCCATCTAGGTTTCCAGGTGGTGGAAGTGCTTCTAGAACTCACAGGAAAACTGAAGGAGAAAAGGTCAGGACCCCCCCAACTACTCTACTGTATTCTTTTTCTTGTCTTACCTTCTCTCACACAGCCGAGAGGCTTAATGTGCTATGATCTGATGACCTACAACTTAACCAGAGAGGCTGCATTGGAAGATAGAGGGTGAGAGGATGCTGAAATAGGGCTTAAAAAAAAAAAGCTGTAGCACTAGGGACTAACCAGGGGAAAATGGAGTAACTCTAGTGTTCAATGGAATGGCTAGGGTTGAGCTGACCAAAGGGAATATGGTGAAACAGCGCAGAGAACCAAGAAAACACAGACACTCTGTGGTGTTTGAACCTGGGAATTCTGTGGGATGGCAAAGACTACCTTTGCTTTGGGCTAAGCCTGAGCTTTCCTCCCATGTCTGCAGCTGAAAGACATTTGAAGATCTGGTGGCCTCACATCTGCTACAGGAGTTACCATTAGAGAGAAAACTGGACTCAATCTCCTCTATTGCTTCTGCTCCTCTAGGGAACATCTCTGAGCACGAGCTGTAGGCTAATCAAAGGAAGGTATTTAGGTCTCTGGATGATCAGTTTTTCACAATGACTAGCTCATCTCTGACTCATTTGCCCCTCCCCTCCCTACAATCTGTACATCAGATGCGTCTCCATGAAGTCCTGCAGCAATGAATATTGCCAAGAGGCCGCCCTTATCATTATGTGAGTCTAGGAAGATGCCAAATGGCAAAAGAAATAGATCCCAGGTACTAGTGTGGGGAATCCCTAATAACCAGAGAAACCTAAAGTGTGTTGTCTTACTTTCTGACACCACATGTCAACAATAGGATCCTCTGCCTGTGGCCCCAAGATCAGTCTGTCCTGGGACCCTGTACATAGCATGGTTGGAGATATTGTCTTGGGGCTTGACTGCCCCCATCACCTTTATCCATGGAAACCAATAGGACACACTTTGCATTGCCAGTGATAGCTGCAGACAAAGGAAGGAAGAGAAGACCCAGGAAACCACAGTCCTAGCTCCAGGAGGACTTTAGGAGGACTTCCCAGCTCTCCCCTCCCAAGCCCACAACAGGGTATACAACTTCAAAGAGGGGTTCCCTCTCCCAGATCTCCACCACCTCAAAACTATTAAAAAATTTTTTTTCAACTAAACATCTAGGGCTAATGTGCAATGATGACTTCTTTGCTCCCCATTTATACAACCAGCTCCCTGCTCCTCCCAAATAGGATTTCAATGAACAAACATCTTCAGAAATATCCAGGAAAGGCAGTTCAACCCCCCCCCCCCCAGTCCTTAGCTTTACATCCAACCATTTCTGTTGCCAAATTTCTGATGTCAAACAACCTTTTTGTGTATTTTCAATACATTTCCTTTCTCATCCTGAAGAAGTTGGTCATCACCTTTTCTGGTCAATAACACTTTTATTTAGTCAGCTGGTCAAATCAATAAGCATTTATTTAGTGTACCTCTATATACCTGGCACGAGGCAATTCACATGGGTTCTGAGAAATCCATGTTAGTGACAGACACACAAAAACAAAGATGTTTGACTGCTTGATGATGATGAAGCTCAGCTCTCTAGAAGAGGTAATGGGAAACCTACTCTGAAATCCATCATGTGACCAGAGGGAAGGTTCCCACATTCACGTTTTCCTTGGTGTTGACCCTGTGTGACCCTCTCCTCAGGAGGTCAGTTCCTCCAAGTCACTTCTACTTCATCAGTACGGTACCTGTGGAGGGAGATGGTAGATGAAAGAACGGGGACACTGACTGAGAGTCAGTCTCTCCAGCACTCTTCTTTCTTTCCCAGATGCAGAATTCTGACGCCGCCTCCCTTCCCTTTATTTTTGTGGGGTTTTTTTGTTTTTTTTTTTTGGCAGTTGGGGTTAAGTGACTTGCCCAGGGTCACACAGCTAGTACAGGTCAAGTGTTTGGTCTGAAGCCGCATTTGAACTCACGTCCTCCTGACTTCAGGGCCGGTGCTCTATGCACTGCACCACCTAGCTGCCCCTCCTTCCCTTTATTTTTTAAAAACATTATGATTATTTCCCAACCACGACCTCTAACCTGAAACCTCCCTTTGTAACAAAGAGGAAGAATTAGACAAAAACACCCAGTACAAAAACCCATGTCTGACAAAGTATACAAACATTAACCCCTTTCTCCTCTCATCAAAGGATATGGAACTGTCTCCAAGATGTTTGTATATTGGAAGAGGTGGGGAAGAGAAGGAATATCTCACCTCTGAGTGACCCCAGAATCACTGAGTGCTGTTTTATGTCCAGACTGGAACATCTCCCAGCCAGCCTGAGCAATCATAGCTCCATTGTCAATGCAAAATCTGCGGGTAAAATGGGGAAATACATGAGCCCTTGGGAATCGAGGAAGGGGATATCATTCCTACAATCCACTGGCTAGAATAAGTGACTCTTGGAGAAGAGAGGAAATGGACAGGAGAGAAAAAGGAGGAAGCACTCTCACCTTTCGTCAGTGGCAAAGAGCTTGGCACCACGTTCTTCACACATTGTCCCCATCATCTCCTGTAGCCTCATATTGCCTGAGTTAGTGATAGAAGTCAGGTTAGTTTCATTCCACTTGTTTCTCTAACTTAAGTCCCCAGCCAATCAACAAATCCCAGCTATATTCTTCTTATAGAGTCAATTCAGAGGAACAGGGAGTGGGGTGGGGAGGTTGGAAAGTCCCACCCTCCCTCCCACCAGACTAAAGGAACTCTGGAATTCTTGTTAGAAAATATGATATTGGAATATGAAGAAAATATATATGGATGTATGTGTACATATGTGTATGTATGTGTGTATCTACATATGTATGGGTATGTGGGTGTGAGACACCCAATGATACGTACACCCCACACCTCCCACGATGAGGACTTCTTGGGAGCCACAATGCGCCATGGCTCGCTCTGTGATTTCCACCAGCATTGCAAACACTGTTTCCTGGATTGGGATCAGGGAGGGAAACAAAAGGATACAACATGTAAGAATCATTCCAGCTCAATCCCATCCTATTTACAAGGCTTCCTGAGCCTCAGTATTCTACCACAGTCCTTTCCCCTTTAGTACCTGGAGAGAGAAACACAGATCTTCAGGGGTACATTCATTTGCAGCCAGCATTCGATGAGCTGCTTCCTAGGTAAGGAAACAAATCTAAAGGTAGCATGTGGTATGTAGTAAGGATAGAAATTAGTCTGTGGTCTGAGCCAAGAGAATTGATACCTATTTTCTTAAAATTCAGGCTGTCTTTAGGATGAGATTTAGAAGCCTATACTCCTGGGATCCATACCCCACAATGCCCTTCCAGTGTGACCTGGTGTATTGGAGGGATGATCCAGATCCTCATCTCTCATACTCACCTCAATATAAGACAGGATCCCTGAGAATGAGACATCCATCCCCTTCACAGTGTATGGTAACTCCACTAGCTTTTGGCCTCTGTATTGAAGAGTACATAAGGCATCAGGCTGAGGGAATAAGAAGGTTTCTCCCTCTGCCCAACCACATTCGTATGTGGAGGGAAGGCCCTGAAGTCTTGCCAGTCTCCCTTTTCTGGCCTCCCCCATAACCCTTAATATTCTTCCCACCCCATACCCCCCTCACCGCTTTGCCATCTGCTCAATGTTGTAGCCAGGGCTGGGATCATTGGAGATCTGGTAGGGGAGGAAACAGGAAAGCAGTGAGGTGGGAGGGGGTTAAGCTAGATGTACAGGGAACATAGGGCAGGCCTAGATTGCTCAATATTTCTCTATTGTGATCTTCCCACTGTAAAGTCAGTTTGACTGCTTAGAACCCTATGTCCTCTCCTCAATCCCCATGGAAGCCTAGTGGGCCCCATTACTTGTTATGTTTCCCTTAGGCACCCAAATCTCTTTCTCTCACCTTTAGAACTCGGGCAAATCGATCCAGACAATTACCGACAGCAACGTCGATGGTTTCCCCAAAGATTCGGTAGCGATGTTCCGAGTATGAAATCACCTAAAGGAGGTAGGGGTGTCCATGAAACCCTGAGTTTGGGGATGACATTACAATCAATCAATATAGTAACTAAGACTTCTTTAAAAAAATGGGGAAGAGATAGTGTCTTTAGTTTTTGAATGAATTATTCTCTGTATTCCTACTATAGAAAATAGCCTAGGGAAGCCAAGAGTAGACTTCGCTAGTCCATAAGAGAGCAAAAAACAGATACCCAGTTCATTGATATTTATCTAGCCTGTGAAATTCCTACACATTCTCTGGGCATATATCCTTTGAAGACATGGTCCTGTCAGTGTGAGCTATAAAAGAGGGTATCCTATAAGAAAGTAGGAAGAAAGGGTCCTGCAGAAGCCATTCAAAAGGCTAGGGGTAGTTTAAGTATATGCCATGGACTGAGCAGAGAAATCTGGACAATAGGGAATATTTTACTGATTTACACTCATCTTTTAACCCAATCAGTAGATAGTCTTCCTATTTATGAAGACCTGATAGTCAATAAAGAACTCTTACATATGAATAGTTATCCCAGAGGTACAGATGAGGAATGTTTCTTCCCCCGAACTCCTGCTGAGGCCCTCCCATTGTAGCTACAAGTTCTGCCCCACTCATGGAAGGTAAAACCTGCTGTTTCCATCCCAAATCTTGGTTCCAGGTTTTTCTCCTCCTCCCAGCGCCAGTCAACAGCACAGGGCTAGTGGCAAGGAATAAGGTACAGAAAGGGAAAACCTATTCAGCCGAAGTAAGACCCCTGCTATCACTCCTTCAACTTCACTCTGGGACCTGATTCCCTCTCAGACTTTATGTGTCACTACGTTTTGCAATTATGTATATTGTAATTGTATTTGTATCTAAGTCCCATTATACCAAGGTTTCTTAACCTTTTTGTTGTCACAGACCTCTGTGGCAGTCTAGTGAATCCTATAAAATGAAATACTTAGGATTATTAAAGAAATAAATAATACTAAAATACAATTATCAAAATATTTAAAAAATCAAGAATCCCAAGTTAAGAACCTCTGCATTAAACTATGAGATCCACAAGGAAAAAGATAATGATATATCTAAACTCTGAACATTTTGATAAATACATGGGATGGTAACTCATAAACATTAAGTCCCTATTAAGTTTCTCAATCAATGCTTGTTCACTAGCCACCTTCAAGAAGCTACCACAAAGGACGATAAAATGGAAGAAAAACCATTAGGTCCAATTTTCACAAGAGTACTGATACTGTTGTGCTTTCTATCCTGCTCTGAGGAAGCTTTGATGAATAAATATCCTTAGCTCTACTTTTCTGAGATTTGGTAAACAAACTCATGTTTCCCTTATCCAAAATCTTCAGACTTTTATCATAATCTTTTTCAGCCTTCATCTTTCTAGATGAAAAACTTCTAAACTTTATAATTTACTTCAGTGCCACCTTATTCTGTTGATCATTTAAAACAGAACTTCCTAGAACTTTTTTTAGTACTGGCTGTATCTTAAAAAGATTGCTGATTCGACCTTAGGGGTATGATACATCATGGTTTTACACAACTCTGCTCCAGCTACTCATTTTAAAATCAAAATGCCTTGAGTCTTACAAGGAGGAATAAGTGATGTTTTCCCAGTACCTGAGTATTTCCACCGCTAACATAGAGTACAGTTGGGCTAATGGCTCCAGTGATGAGGCGGCCCATCTCAATATGGCCTACACAATGATTCACAGCCACCAATGGTTTATTCCACAATTGTGCCACAGTTCGGGCAACAACAGCCACTGAGACTAGTGGGGCACCCATTCCAGGGCCTGAAGTGAAGGAGAAAGAGGGATTAGCAATCTACAAGAGATCAGTCCACAAAGATAGGGCTTTTGAAACTAGACAAGTCTCAGCCCATTCCCAACCTGAAGGCCATTTTTCCACCCATACCCTTGGTAAAGGCGATACAATCAATGTTCTTAGGGTCCAGTCCAGCTTCAGTCAGTGCTTCATGCAGCAGGTCCAGCACACAAGCTCGGTGGTGCCTGGCAGTGTCTCCTGGAAGGAAGCCTGGCAGAGGGTTGGATACGGGGGTCAGATGTCATATGCCTTCTTTTGGAGAAATTTCCCAGAAATTCACCATTTAGGGGACTAAAAGTACATACCACTACTCTGAGTGACACTGGTTCTCGCTACAGTAGAAAGAACAGAAGTTGGAAAGATCTGCATTTGAGTTCTAGCACTGACACGAGATAGTTCACTGGATCACAGATTTAGATGGAAGCCATCCAGTCCAACCTTTTCCTGCTATAACTGAGGAAGCTGGGGCCCACAGGGGTGGTGTCTTGCCCATGATCAGTTGAACGAACCCCTGTTCTCTGCCTCCAAATCCAGTTCCCTTCGGCTTGGGGGATAGAGTGCTAGACCTGCTCTGTTCCCAGCTCTGACACTTAGCTATGTGAGCATGGGAAAGTCACTCAACCTCTTCTGAGCTTCGGCTTCCACATCTCAAAATTGGGAACAATAACTCTGATTACAATTATCCACGTCTTGGAACTATGTAAGGATTCAAAGGAGAAAACAGATGTGAAGTATTTTGCTATCTTTTAAAGAGATATTGCTGCGATTGCTGCGCAGGGAAATTATCTCGCCTCTCTGAACCTCAACATTTTTATCTGTAAAATTGGGACGTTCAGGGCTGGGCTCCCCACCTCTCAGGGAAGCTGTCACCAAACAAACACTAATATCTACCTGTTATCACCTAACTGTGATTCGTATTTACTGTCGCTACTTTCCAGGTCCAGCAGAGCCTGAGAAGAAGCAGGGATGGCAAAGCTCTCCCCACCCCAACCCTCAGACGTGATCACTGACCGGTGCCCGGAGGGGTAAGGTAGGTCCGCCGAGGGTTAGCCAGCACCGCTCCATCTCTCACGATGCCCACGCCGATTTTGTTGGCGCTACCCTCGAAACCAAGCACCGTAGGCATGGTTGGGGTTGTGAGGTCAGAGGTGCCGGGGATCCATGGAGCTCCGCCCTTATCCCACCCCCGCCGACATTGCTACAGCCAGAACAGAGGTCACAGAACGCGGCAGGGACCTACCGCAACACGACAAGCGCTGTTGGCGCCGGCTGCCCCAGCCACTAACGGTACAGTTCCTTTGCCCCCGCCCCCGTCACTATGGCGACGGGACCAAAAGGCCCCCCCCACCTCCGACCGTGCCAAGTACGGTCTGCCCTAGGTACTGCCGGGGAGGGTGACTCGGCGTCTTTTCCTCTCTGTCCCATCACCAAGCCAATGAGTCTCCTGTAGGTAATCCCGGACTCTTCTTGCCCTCCTCTTCATTCGACGGCCTTTATCGCAGCTTGGAGGGTGGAGCCTTACGTAAGGCATAAGGATAGACAGCCCCGAAGGAGAAGACCTCCCGGTGATACGTATTTGAGTCACATGGAGGGGCGGGCTCACCGCGTTTCGACTCAGCCAATCCCTGCCATTTCCTCTTCTCCCAAGCCCGCGATCCTAGACCACGTGATCAGGGCCAACTAACCCACGTGGGGGAATCGCGCGTTGTGTTCTTTGTGTTCGGGGTAGGAAGGGGCTTCTATCTTAAAAGCAGAGTCGACTTCGGGGTAGATTCCCCCGGCACTTCTGACTTTAGGCGGTACTTTAAGAGCAGCAGCAGGCGAGAAGTGTCCGCCGGCCCAGGAGGCGGTCCCAAGAGGTTTCCAGTATGAAGTTGATAGGCCGGGGCCTTGGGATTCAGAGTAACAGGGGCTGAGAATCCTGGGATGCTTTGGGAAGGAGGAAGGGAAACGGGGGTGGGGGGTGGAGGGGGTTTGGTTTTCAAAGCCTTATCAGGAGGGGAGTCCAAAGGGAATGCCCCTCCCCGCGTCCTCCATAACCAAACTTAAACATTGGTGTCCTTAACCCTTCCCAATTCGCTGTGTCCGCAGAGGTGTCCACAGGACCAGGATTCTGTTACGTTGGGCTATAGGGGGCTTGGGCCGCGGGGCGTTCTGGGCGAGAAGGATGCCAAAGCGAGGGAAGAAGGAAGTATCTGTGAAGGATGGGATCAGTGAGGAGCCAGAGACTAAAGGTAACACATGGACCTTGATTTGTTTATCCTCCCCAGGAATCAGAGGCCCAGGTGATGGGAGACAAAAGTACACATTATAAGGGTTTATGAAGATCTCCATAAAATGGGAAAATGGCAGAGTAGGTTTCCATTGGGTGGACCTCTTGGTCAGCTGGTTATCACGGGCCACCTGAGGTAGAAATAGCTGCTATCACCCTTGAGAAATCTGTCTTTCCTTTTCCCAACAAAACTTTTAACAGAGCCTGAGCCTAAGAAGACTAAGAAGGGTGCAAAAGAGAAGGAGGCAGCAGGGGAAGGATCTGCCACGTATGAGGACCCCCCAGATAAGCAAACCTCACCTAGTGGCAAGCCTTCTACACTCAAAATATGCTCCTGGAATGTGGATGGGCTCAGGGCCTGGATCAAGAAAAAGGGTCTGGATGTGAGTATGGCTCTCAGGAAGGGAAAATGACTCAAAATTACTAACTTGCTTTTGGGAGTCTAGTCCTGTTAGTGTATCTGCTTTAAAGCTTTTCCCCTTAGAATGCCAATATCTCATTTTGGGAATTTAGGCTTTAGGATGAGATGAGTTGGGGAGGAGACAGAGGGTGATGGTCTGGGACAAGCAAGTCCTTGTAACCTGCCTTCCTTTCTACATGGACAGTGGGTAAAGGAAGAAGCCCCTGACATACTTTGCCTCCAAGAAACCAAATGTTCAGAGAGCAAGTTGCCACCTGAGCTTAAGGATCTGCCTGGACTTACCTACCAGTACTGGTCCTCACCCAGTGATAAAGAAGGATACAGTGGTGTTGGTCTCCTTTCCCGACAGTGCCCACTCAACGTCACCTTTGGCATTGGTGAGACATAGCTTGCTGCTCCTAGCCCCTACTGTTTCCTAAGAGTGGAAGTGTTTGAAATATTCTCCAACCTCACTTCCACTTTCTAATGCTGGATCTCTGTGTTTGTTGTATCCATTCCATAGGTGAAGAAGAGCATGATCAGGAGGGCCGGGTGATAGTGGCTGAGTTTGAGGCGTTTGTGCTGGTGACAGCATATGTGCCCAATGCAGGACGGGGGCTGGTTCGACTGGATTATCGACAAAAATGGGATGGAGCATTTCGCAAGTTTTTGAAGGGACTAAGTGCCAAAAAGCCTGTTGTGCTCTGTGGAGACCTCAATGTGGCCCATGAAGAAATTGACTTGCGCAATCCCAAGGGGAACAAGAAAAATGCTGGGTTTACCCCACAGGAACGACAAGGTTTTGGGGAGCTGCTCCAGGGAGTGCCGCTGACCGACAGTTTCCGCCATCTCTATCCAGAGGCAGCTTATGCTTATACTTTCTGGACCTACATGATGAATGCCCGAGCCAAGAATGTTGGCTGGCGGCTTGATTATTTCTTATTGTCCCAGTCCTTGCTCCCTGCCCTGTGTGATAGTAAGATCCGGTCCAAAGCTCTAGGTAGTGACCATTGTCCTATCACCCTATTGCTGGCATTGTAATTCTTCTACAGTTTAAACTGATTCTTCAGCAACCAGAAATCCAGAACTATTTCTTTAATTTTAAGAATGCTATTGTTGACTACTTTTGAAATCTCTATTTGAGAATAAAGAACCATAGAGGTCCAGCCTTGTTGTCTTTATGTCCTATCCCCTTTGGAAGGGATCATAGGAAAGGGCTGGAATCTCTTCTCTTCCCTCACTCAAAAAAAGGTGACACACGAATAAGGTAGAGTCACAACTTCATTTATTTACAAGCACAGGATGAGCCCCTGATCCCCAAAGACAGACAAACCGGCCACAACCGGCAAGAGAGGAAGGACTTGGGGAGAGGGAACACAGGTTGGGGAACATACCCCACATTAAATAGCTATATACACATCAGTTCCCATAGTACTGTACAGAGCAGCGGCTGACCCCACCCCCACAGGGCATGGAAAGGGGTGGGGAGAGGAGGCCAAGAGGGCAGCCAAATTAGAGTTACCCCCTGGTGAAGTGCAATAGCAGCAGCAAGGTCCTGGGGGTGCAAAAGGGAGGAAAACTCCCAGGGCTGCCTACCCCTACCCTGCCCTGGAATGTTTGAGGGACAGGAATGGCCCCTTAGGAAAGGATGGACGAAGGAAAGAGCTATAACCGTTTTCCAGAACTTGGGGTAAGGATACTTTATCTCCCACTCCACCCCAAGCACAGGCAGCCCTCAGAAGGGACCAAACAGCCAGCAGTGGTCCACCCACCCTTCCAATCTTGTTTGTCTCTGAGGGCCCAGTTCCTTCCCATTTCTTTCCCCTATAGAAGAGGAGGGCAACAGCCTGGCTCCTCTTAGGGAAGCCGAGGGGACATTCCCATTCCCCTCTGTAGTGTCACTGTCCCTGCTTGAGAGGGGCCAGGCACAGTTAGTGGGTCATCTTGGGGCTCAAGAATAGTTCTGGACAGGGTGGCTGACCTTCATACAGGCCCAGTAGAGAGCCCGGCCCAGACAGAGCACAGCCAGCAGGATGACAAATGCCCAAGCTGCATAGATACCCCCATACTGTTGGGCATGCTTCCATGTGCCAAACTAGGAGAGGAATATGGAAGAAAAAAGAAAAGGAATCAGTGCCACAGTACCAATATGTCAGTCCGCCACCTGATAAAACACTGGATCCAAGCTAGTTTCAGTTACACTCCGAGCCCCACCCCCATCTACAGGCAATTACAGCAGAAATGAGACAAAACTCTTCAGGGATATTCAACCCCCATCTACCTCATGGTAATAGTTATTACCCACTGGGCGTGTAGCTCTCCACTCACTCTAAATCTCAGGAAGTTCCCAATCTTACTTAAAACAAAGTTATACATGGCAGCTAGGTGTTACAGTGGATAGAGTAATTGGCCCTGGAGTCAGGAGGACCTGAGTTCAAATCCCAGCTTCAGACACTTAGTAGCTGTCTGACCCTAGGCAAGTCACTTAACCCAGACTGCCTCCAAAAAAAAAAAAAGACAAAATTACATCAGCTTGCAATTTGAAAGTTGTTCCTATCACTTGCCATTTCATTTGTCCTCTTCTGTGGAGAGAAAACCTTTTAACCATTCAATCCTAAAAACTATTCATCAATCCTCTATCAGCCTTTTTTTGGTCAGATAAACCCCAGGTTTGTTTTTTTTTTAACTACTCTTATGACATCTTTGATTCTAGTGGTGAACTTGGAGAGTATAAAACAGGTAGATGAAAAGTAAAGGGTCAGAGGAGAAAGAGTTGGTTACTCACTGCTAAGCCTGTGGCAGTAACAGCCAATAGTAGCCCAAGTAGGAAACAGCAAATGCATCTCTTCCTGGGATATCTTCGCCCAATGGATGAGCTATGAAGGGATAAGCAAGCCTTTCATGACTTTGTAATCCTTATACAGTCCTCATCCCCCACCTCCTCCCTCTGATAACTAAGTTTATAATATCAATTCCAATTCACTTACACTTTCTTGCAGTGGGGGCAACGTGCCAAGGTTCGACCTGTAAACTCTGTCCACTATAGAGAACATGGGACAAGGGGTCAATTTGTGGTAAAGGCAGAAATAAAAAAGCTCTGTAAAGTCAATTCTTTGAGGGATCCCCATGGAAAAATACAAGGATTGAATAAGGGAAAGGACAAAAAAGGGCAAAGGTGGTGATTTCAATAACTGACCTTTCCCACCCTCTACACATTCACATTACTCACAGGAATATATTCTCATAAATGTCTACGAGCCCTTTCCCAGCCTGTCCCATCCTTCCTCACCAGAAAGGTATTCTTGCAATGGCCGCAGTTGACGCTGACACCTACAGGCTGTGGTTCTGGACTCAGAGGCCCTGGGTGTACTGGACCCAGGTTGATGATTCTTTTACTATTGATGGGGGAGGAAAGAAGGATACCTTAGGACCCTTCAAATCCCAAGAACTGTTCCCTTCCCTCTTCATAGATCACCTGGACAGTATCTACATGCTTCCTCCTCCACAGAAGATCCTCTGCCTCACTATCCTTAACTGACACACCTTGATAAAAAAAGAAAATGGCCTAGGCCTCAGATCACCAAATCTATACTCTTACATATAACCCATTAGACCCAGAAGGCCTCATCTTGCCCCCAAACCTTTTATTTAAGGATCCAAGGAAGCCGGCTGGTTAGGTAAAACAGAATCATCCTGGAGAAAGAGTTCTTCATTGTCCACATTCTGAACTTCCTCTTGCAGAATTTTGCAGTTCTACCAGCAAGCCCTTCCCCAGTCTCCTTCTATCCCCATATATTCCTTCACTCTTAAATTCCCTACAACTTCTTTAGTTTCCATCCCTCCTCATTTGGCTTTTCTAGTCCTCTGCTCTCACCAGGTAGGCCGAGGGCAGGCAATCCGCTGGGAAGTCACTTTGCAGATGAGGAGGCAGTTACAGGGGCATCGAACATACTTCTTCCCAGGTGGAGCATTCTTGATTGGCTAAGGAATAATAGGGAGGTGAGCACCAAAAGCCCTGAATTCAGTCCCTTCCAAACATACCTTTTGAGGAGGGCTCAAGAGTAATAATCCAGGAGGCTGGTAAGGATCCTGATTAGAAAGAAAAGAAGGTACACTGGGGAGAATGGAAAAGAACCATGGGAAGCACGGATGAACTTAGATATAGATGCAGAAACCAAGGGGAAACCTGAGATGGATACAAAGTAGAACAACTGTGGGACTTACTCTAGGTGGTGTTGGGAGGGAAGAGAGGAAGGACAGATGTCTGGACTTGTGTAATTCCTGGGATTTATATACAAGAATCAGGAAAAATTTCGGGGTCTACAACTGGACAACTAAAAAATCCTGGATAATGAAACTCACTGTAGCTTCGTTGCAGTCACCACACTTAACAACATGTTGGTGCATCTTGCCTTCCACATTGATAGGAGAATTGCAGACTCGGCATGTGATCATAGGGGCACTGCCACTGTCTGGACTGGTCAGGGGGGAGTATGGTGGTGGGTCCTCCCCGGGCAACACAGCCGGGTGACCCTCCTGGAATGGAGGGAATGCTGTGGAAGCACAGTCAGAGTGGGTCACCCATGATCATCCACATGTCACCCCACATGTCCTGCCCTATTTACCCTGACCAGGGTAAGCCTCAACCTCCCTCAGGCACCAGTCATTGCCCTCATTCCAAAGGACCCGCCCATTTCTGCCCAAGGCTCCGCCTCTTGCTAAGACAGCGAGCCCCACCTCCTTTCCTTTCCCTCAGGTCCGACGGGAGGGTCACAGCCCCGCACCTTCGGTCCTGGCCCCGCCCTCGCTAGTTCCCGGTTCTCGGTCCAAATATTAGAGCGGGGCCCAGCCTCACCCTGAGGCGGGGCATGTTTCCCGGATCCGTACGGCGGCGCGGAGGGAACCAGGCCTCCTCCGGCGCCGGCCCCGCCCCCGCCGGGCCCCACCAGCCCGTTGCCGCTGGCGCCGCTGTCGTTGGGCTCGGAGAGCAGCGGAGAGCGCTCTCCGTCCGTCGCCATGGCCGCTGCCGCCCGCTCCGGTTCGGGACCCGGCTCCTTCCGCCGATGTTGCCGCCGCCGCCGCCACCGGGTCCCCAAAGCGCCTGCGCCCCACTCGCCCAGCCCTCAAGCCCCCACCCCGCTTCCCTCCCAGGTGGACGCCCCTTTCCGTCCCGCCGCTGCACGTGATGGTGAAATTAGCAAGTTCACCAGGATCTCATTGGTACAGACGGACCTTTTCCCTCGTCCCATGACAGCCACTGTCCCCGCTCATTGGTGTCCGTTCGCTGACAGCCGCTACCACGTGATCTGGAAAGCCTTGCAGAAGTTTCACGTGACTAGAGAACCATCTGGCCATTGGTGCCACCGGCCATCACGCTACCGCCGGGCCAGGGGGAGGTGTCCGACTGGTTTCGCCCCAACCCTCGTCACGTGTCCAAGAAAGTCGCCTTCTGATTAGTTGATTTGCTCAGCTCCCAGAGCACGTGACCTTGATTTTCCCTTGTTTGCCTAAGCCTTTTAACCTCGTGATGAGATCTCTTGTCTTTCGCTTCCTTCCCTGCGGAGGTATTCACTTCCTAGAACATAATGTCGTTCTCTCATTGGCTGCTGGTCTCAAACTCGTAGCCTCATTGGTTGGGGTTTAGCGCCCTAATTCGGGGCAACAGGGCGTGGCCAGAAAGAGCCTGGGAGCTGGGTGTGAAGTGGAGTTCCCTTAGCTGCAGCTATCGTAGTTATTAGGTAGAGCCAAGACGCTTTTGACATTTGGCTCTGGTGTTTGTGCGCTTCCCAGGGCACTCTACTAAGATTGCCCAGCACTTTAAAAATGGATTTTGAGGCTATTTTCATCCATGTTGAGTTACTCACCTAGGTCACATAAAGACTGTGGCCAGAGGAAAATTTTAACCTAGACCCTCTGGACTGCATATCTAGCCATCTTTCCTATCATTTGGATCGTATGCCTTTGAGAGAAGAGACCTTTCTTATCTAAACTTTTAATTCTCCCTGCCCACTCTACTCACATGGTACACTCCCACCTCACCTCCTTTATAAATCCTTAATTTTCTTTAACGCTCAACTTAAAACACTTTCTACATGAAGCCTTTCTTGATCGTCCATTCTGATAGTGACCAATAAGTTTTGCTTATATTGTGTATGCAAAAGTGCTTTGTAAATTTTAAAGGGCAGTATAAGCGTTGCTATTATTATCATTATTACTTATTTCTCAGGTTGGATTGTAAATGGGAGAGCTGGGACTACTTTACTTTTTGTGGTTGTGCGGAGCTGTGCAAAATGACTGGCCCCGATAGTGAGAGCTTAGTAAATTGATTGTGTGCTTTGCACAATTAAGTGATTAATAAAAGTTTTATGAATTACAATTTTTTTGTCATCTGTACAAACAACCAAAAGACCCATTGAGTGCCATTAAGAAAGGCCAAATGTTTATCCTGGTATAGAAGGGGGAGGGGGGGAAATTATTCTGACTGAGGAGAGCAGTAGAGTGGTGAAAAGAAACTGCTGACTCTGGAGACTGAGTTGGATTCAAATCCTTCCTTTTTCACTATGTGACCTTGAGTAAGTAATCTCCCTCAGCCTCAGTTTTATCATATGTAAAATGAAGGTATTGAACTAGATGAACTCTTATGTTCTCTTTCAGCTATAGATCTAAGTTCAGGGAGGAGTTCATGGAAAAGTGAGTTGGACTTTGACCTGGACTTTTAAAGCATAGAGTTTCAACAGCTAGAAATCATTCTTAGGATTAGAGTTGAAAAGGATTTTATAGATCATCTCATTCAAATTCCTACTGTTTTATCCCGGAAGAAATAGACCTAGAAGGTGAGAGGACTTGCTCAAGGTCACACAGTAATTAGCAAAGGAGATCCCAAATTCAGATCTTTCCACGAAATTCTTTGTTCTTTCTGCTATAGTGTTACCTCTAGGCATAGGCTGCAGTGCTGGTCCTAGGGTAGAGGGAAGACAAGGAATTGTAGTTGGGGCCTGGGGGAGGGTGGTGGTGGTAATGATAGGAAATGTGGGAATATTTTCTGGGTTTAAGTGTTGTGAGTGCCTCAGGAACCATATTAAAGAGGGCCTAAGAAGTTTGAAGCAGTTTTGTGAAATGTTTTCCAATTCAAAGCTGCATTGGAAACTCACTTAAAACTGATTTTTAAAAAATTTAGGAGGAAATGAGATTCTACAGATTGAGATTTTTTAAGATCAAATAATCACTTAGAGCCCTGAATCCACAGGCCCTAGGGTCAGTAACCCTCACCCCCACCTCCCTTCGCCTTACAGGCTGATTTATATCCTGTTAACCTTCAAATCATATTCTTGAAGTTGCCTGGGGTGCTCATTTAAAGGAATTAAATCAGTTGAAGTTAGACTTGCTCTATCTCCCCAGTTTTCTTGTTTCTAGCTGAACCTTTTAGATTTGGGTTGTACTCCTGGAAAGTGCATTCTTCTAAGTGGTCTTGGTTTAGGCTCAGGTTAAGTAATATAGTGAGTAGAAGGTCTCTTGTAGGTAGCAGTAGCAAGAAATTCATAATCAGAAAACCTGGATTCACATTTTGGCTCTATTGTATCCTATTTGTGAGTCATCAGGCAAGTTACTGTTCATCTCCTTGGGCCTGAGCTTAACAGATTTGAGTCTGTTAAATAGAGGGTTGGACATAGAGATCTGTAGACCCTTTAGAGCTCTAAATCCTTTAGTTTTACAGAAAGTCTTGAATATGTGAATCTAATCTTGCAGAAAGGTTAATCAATGGATAAGATAGAAAGGATCGCAGAGATCACGTAGCCCAACCCCTTTATTTTAGAGATGAGAAAATTTGAGCCTCAGTTATTTTCAGTGCCTCACCTTAATTAGATGGCCCTCCAATACATTTCCTGTAGGCTAGACCAGTGGTGTCAAACTCAAAATTAAAGTTTTAAAATGTAATATTATTGTTGAGGTCAGATTTGGGAGAGCAGTTCGGGTGTGAAAGAAGTCACTTAGACTTCTCTTTTAGCCATTGGGAGCTTTATTAGGTGAAAGCACATGGACCTTTCATTGTAGCCATGGGGTTGAGTAAAAGGTACTGATATTTGGGAGGACCAGGCTTACGCAGACAGAAAGCTATACAGCTTATAGATTTTTAGGATCTTATGATGGTTGAAGATTAAGGACAGGAAAATTTTTACGGTTTTATGGTTGGTAAAGTTTAAGGATAAGGGTAAGGGGGACACAAGTGAGATTAAGGACAGGGAGAACACAGTATAAGGGAGACAACAGCAATTCTTTTGGTACAAGTTGAGGAGAAGTTTTATGGTATTTCAAGATAAGGGAAAAGGACTTTAGGATGCTCTTAAATTACAGGATGAGTTACAGAATGAGCTACTTCCTCAGGAGGGGCCTCACAAAGTACTGGAAAAGCAACCCTTAATATTCTTTTTAACCTTTAGGGTACTGTTTATATCCACATCATTATCAATGTTTTATTATATTTTTATTTATTTTGTTAAATATTTCCCAATTACATTTTAATCTGGTTCAGATTATGTCATCTGACACCTCTGGGGTAGACTAAACGCAGGCAATAATCACTTGCCCAGTAATCAAATAACTCTGAGGTTCAAGGTTTCCTAGTTTTTTAAATTCTTCTTTTAAACTTCTTGAAAACAAGTAGGTAGGGAAGACATACAGAGGCAATCTAGGCCCTGGAACAACATGAATGTCTTTGCTAGATTTCTGCTCAATTGTTTTCCTGATTTTTTTCTTTGTTGGTTTCCCAACCTCAGATCTCTTCTCTATAATTACCTATGGTCCTGGGTCCCCCACCCCCTTCAATATAAAATCCTATGTTAGACTTTTAAAGCTTTTCAATAACCTGGTCTCTTCCTGCCTTTCCAGTCTTCTTACATCTTATTTCCCTTCACATATTCCTTGCTGTTCCTAGCACACACTGATACTCCATTTCCTGACTTCCAGTGTTTTCACTGGTTGTTTGCCATGCTTGGAACACTCTCCCTCTTTGTCTCCACTTCCTGGCTTCCTTCAAATTTCAACTAAAGTCCTACTTTCCTCAAGAAGCCATTCCCAGATCTTCTTAATCTTTGTGCCTTCCCTTTGAGACTACCCCCAATTTATCCTGTCTATATCTTGTTTATGTGTAGTCTTTGGCATAGGTTATTTCTTCTGATTGGTGGGGAAAACCAAGAATGGAAACTCCTAGAGGAAAAGAACTGTTACACTTTTGTCTTTGTGTCACCAGCAATTTGCATGAAACCTGACGAGAGGCACCGAACAAATGCTAGTAGATTGATTGAGATTTATTGATTTAATGGCCTCTTTTGGCTGAAAATGCTTAAAGAGGAATTGAAGGGAGGAAAGACTGAAAATATAGATTGGGCTGCTGAGTTAATGATTTTGTGCTAAAGGTCATAAGGAGCCACTGAAGATTTTGAGTAGAGGAGGGTCATGGTTAGACCTGACCTTTAAGGAAATTATTTTGGCAGCATTGTGAGGAGTGGATTGGAAAAGGAAATGAATGGAAACACAAAGGCCAGTTAGGAGACTATCCAAAGACCACTTAGAAAATACTCTGGGATCTGGCAGAAGCAGCTAGATGGCATAGTAGATAGGGCACTGGTCCTAAAGTCAGGATGATCTGAGTTCAAATGCAGCCTCAGACACTTCCTAGCTAGATCCTAACTGAATAAGTGACTTAAACTGTGCCGAAGTTTGTTCAACTGTGAAATGGGACTAACATTAGCACCCACCTTCCAGGGTTGTTGTGAGGAACAAATGAAACAAAATTTGTAGGGTATTTAGTATGGTGCCTACCACATAGTAGAAGCTGAATAAATGCTTTTTCTCTCCCCTGGCAGCAATATCATCAGCATTTATGATTTGTGTTATAGACTCGAGGTGGACCTTATAACAAGTTCCTTTTGGTACTTGAGTATCATAGACCCTCGTTGGATCATTCAAAGATTAAAAAAAGAGAAAGAAACAGGCTCTGGTCTCAAGAAATCTTCATTCTTCTAGGGGGACGTTTATTTAGCACCCACTAATACTCAGTGAATGGGTAATCAACTCAAATCTTCTTCCAGCCAGAGAAAAAGTTTGTTAAGAGGTAAATCATATAGGACAGACTCTTAAGGAATCCGAACATTAGTAATGACCTTAGGGATGAGCGGGCATGAGACAGTCTCAGCCTTCTGGGCATGAGAAAATCTTAGCATTTGAATGGGGGTCAGGGTGGATCTTATATACACTAAAGTAATTTTGGGTGGCTAGAGGAGGGGGCTGGGAAAAGGGTCTAAATGAGAATTCCGATTGGAAGGTCTGAGAGATTGAATAGACAATGGGAATACATAATGAAGCGAACTGGAAAGTAGAAGTTTGAAAGGCACCAGAATAATATCAAAAGGGAGGGTCAGGGCTTTCAAAGGGAGATAAGGAGAGTCGATAAGGAATCTAAAAGTTTAAGGGTCTTCGGGGGTCTGTAAACAAATGGGAGCCAAATTCCTTTTGGCGAAAAGGGGCAAAGGTCTCGGCTTCTGAAACTGAATGATACCCCATCACTATTATCTTGAAAGAATTCACTGGGACAGTTCTCCAAGTTAAAGAAAGAAATTTATTGGGGTGATGCACCCAAATGAGCCCGCGCCCTGTGAGGTAGAGTCCCGGTGGGCTCTCTACTCCCCGTGGGAGGCAGAGCATAGGCAGCAGGCCCTGTTCCCCTAAGCGAGTAAAGCACCCCTGCTTCCTGTAGGAGGCAAAGGCAGTTATTGGGGTTAGGTGTCCAATAAAGGGAAAGGGGACAAGAGAATGGGAGGAGTAAACATGGCTGGGATATCAGGTAGTCCAGAGGTGCCTTTATCATACAGATTAGCAAAGAGAATAGGAAAGGAGAAGGGAAGAGTTGTTCTGGAATTGAGGGTGATTTGTGAAAGCACATAGGTAAGTCCACATTGGGGGGCCTTCAACGCATAGTCTTTTTTGATCACTTTTTTGGCTGGTCACCCTGCATCTTATCTCAATCTCAAATCTTGCATCCTGCTTGCTCCATCTGCCTCAAACACTCTTTTCTACCTCTTCACCTGAGCTTCGGGAGTTCTCTGCTTTTCTGTAATTTCTGCCCTAGGAGAGGTACGTTTCAGGTTGGGGCTAGACTTGGGAAGGAACCAAGCCCCTCAGTGCCTGCTGAAGGGTGAGACCTTCTTGGGAATGCCTCTATCTCCCTCACAATTTATTTGCCTTTTCCTTTGGAGCCTTTGCCTTCCAAAGCTGGTTACATTTTTTCCCCTGGAGTGGAATATGAGTATTTGTATGAGGGAGCTGAGGATGGGGTCAGCTTGGAGCCAAGGTGTACTGAATGACTGTAGAACACCGTCACTGCTTCACTATTTGCCCAGAAGCAAGAGACTAGGGGTCAATGGTTCTGAAGGTACCTCCCTTGCTTCTGAGGGAGTCCAGATTCCAACAGCTTGGCAAAAAGGAGCGCTAGAGTAGGAGTCCGGATAACCAGGTTCTAGTCCCTCTTTCCCACTCAAACCAGGGTCTCTGTTTCTCCTGTAAAATAAGTGCATTAGACAAGTTTCGTTCCAACAGCAGCTCTCGTCTTTGACTATGATTTGTGGGCTCCGTGATCTGACTTCATGGCAGCTCAGCCTCAATTTGAGTAAGAGGCGAATGAGCCTTCCTGTTGGGCGAGCCATTTCCTCCTTGTGGGGCCTCAGTTTCTTCCTCTGTAAAACTGAATTGGACTAAATGATCCCTAGAGTCCCTCCCAGCTCCAGGATGAGGTACATTGATTTGGGGGATGAGGAGACAGGCCCTCTTTCAACTCCTTCCCCCAAATAACCTAATTTCTATAGCTGTAAGGGCCTCAGAGGCCTTCTAGTCTAACCTCACTTTACAATTGTAGAAAGTGAGGCCCAGAGTGGGGAAAAGACTTGTCCAAGATCACACAGTCAATGTGTCAAAGTAGGATTTGACTCCAGATTAAATGCCCTTTTTATAATGTAATACCTGCTCACTATAAAAGTTGACACTCCATTTCTGCTCCATTCCCCAGGAGTTAGCCTTCTTCCTTTTTTTTTTTCTTTTTAGGCAATTGGGGTTAAGTGACTTGCCCAGGGTCACATAGCTAGTAAGTGTCAAGTGTTTTGGTCTGAGGCTGGATTTGAATTCAGTTCCTCCTGACTTCAGAGCCAGTGCTCTATCCACTGTGCCACCTAGCTGCCCCAGAAATCAGCCTTCTTGGATGTCAAGTGTGAAGAAATAACTAATCATTCTTGAGACTGTTTCATTTTGTCTTTGTATCTACAAAGCCTAGTGTAGTGACTGACAGATAGTTGGTGCTTAGTAGGGCAGCTTGGTGAAGCAGTGGCTAGAGCCCAAGGTATATACTCAAAAAGTTGGGTTCAAATCCAGTCCTAGGCACTTACTAACTGGGCAAGTCACTTAACCTCAGTTTCCATATCAGTAAAATAGAAATTAAAATGAAGATAATAACAGCACACACATCCCAGGGTTATTACAAGGAACAAATAAAATAATAATTGTAAAGTGCTTAGCACAGTGCCTAGCACATAGTAAGTGCTATATGTTATTATTAATGTTTTGTGATTGATTGATAACTAGATGCTAAGATTCCTTTAAATAGGAAGCCACCAAAAGCTCTAGTAAATTCCTTTTCACTGTCTCCTCCCACAGGATTGTAGCCCCTCCTTCTTCAAATGAGGGTACTTCTTTACTTAGGTCAAGTTTCCAGTGTTATAATCCCAACTCAGGTATAAAAATTACTAAGGACCTCAGTCCAAATTGGACTAATCAGGAGTTCTCTTTGTTCTCTTAACTAGGTGCAATGGGCAGGTCTCTTTATGGAGAGATTCTGTTGACTCTTCAAATTGATTAGATGATTTCTTCCATAAATATGTGTTAAGTGGTACATTACAATGGAACCTAGATCAATGGGAAGCAGAGATTACTTTTGACTGATTTAGCAGGGAAGGTTTTCTGAAAGAGATGGGGTTCAATTGGTGATCAGTTTCAACAACTAAATGAATTAGCAAGCATTTACTGAATATCTTAGAAGTGCCTTGTGTTGGAAATCTGCCATTGAGGAATTTATATTCCTTTTCAGACAAGCCAGAAATATGTGAACAGTTTAAAAAAAAACCCAAAATGCAGGTTTTATTAATACAAGATTACAATAAGAGATTCTGCAAAACACCGTATGATACAGAAAATAAATGATTAGGGCATTGAGAGTAATAGGATGGGAAAAGTTAGTTGTAAATAAGGTTTTCCATAGAGGACATGGGATTTGACTCAATTTCAAGGATGGGGGAGCATTTGAATTAGCTGGAAAGGACCTTCTAGGCAGGGAGACTGTGAGCAAATGCATGAAAACCAGAAATTGTAAGAAGTGTCCTTGTATCAATCTGACCCAGTTTATGATAAATATGCCCTAAAATGAACAGTGCTGTATTAAGGACCTTCTATGTGTCTAGCAGTTTCAGCATTTGGCATCTGTACCATTGAAGTGTGGTTACAAAGATCACCCTCTTCATCATCTGGACTAGTGTTCTGAAGAAGAGAGAAAATAGATTAAATTCAGTTGTGTCAAACTCAAATGGAAATAGATCCTTGAAGGCTACATAATGACTTAGAAAACCACAAATTAGCATTATGTTGTATTTTTATTTATTTTGTTAAACATTTCCCAATTATATTTTAATCTGCTTCTGGTGGCACTCAGGAGTTTCCCTGGCATTTTGTGACCTGGCTAGATAATCTAAAAGGTCCCGTCCAACTCTAGCATTCTAGGATTCCATTCCATTCAATTCAATATATATTTGAAGGTTGCCTATTAAGTGTAAAGTGTTGTAATGGGCACTGGAGATAACAAATACAATGCAGCAGTCTCTCCCTCTAGGAGTATATAATCTACTTGTAGTTGTCGGTCCTGTTCAGCTCAGGACTGAGTCAAACAGGGTTAAGTGACTTGTCCAGAGTCACACAGGTAATAAGTATCTGAGGCTAAATTTGAATTCAGGTCTTCCTGACTCCAGGCCCAGTGCTCTACCCACTGCACCACCTACCTGCCCTTATATGTTCCCCGATTTTGCAATTCAGGGTCCCACAAGAGTGGGGAGGAGTAGGCGAAAGAGGGCGGATGGGGGTGCAGTGAAGAATGATAGGGCCAGACTTTGATATTTTTGGTAAAGCAATGGAGGATGAGGAGGAGAATGAATAGAGGTATGTATCGTGGGAAGCATATAAGGAAAGCACACTTTCCTGATCCATGAGGAAGTAGCTATGATGTTTCCTACATATCCTTCTTCCTGCTTCTATTACATTCATTCCAGACACATGGATTACTTCCTTTTTAATTAAGACTTTGCTATCACCAAATCCCACCTGCTGTCATTTCTTGTCTTCTCGAGCATGAGAAAGTAAGAATAACATATTCAATGTCCATTCCTAATTCCTTTCCTCCCAGTGCCCCTGTCAGGGGTAGGGAACCTGCAGCCTAGAGGCCACATGTGGCCCTCTAGGTCCTCAAGTGCGGCCCTTTGTCTGAATCCAAACTTCACAGAACAAGTCCCCTTAGTAAAAGGATTTCTTCTGTAAAACTTGGACACAGTCAAAAGGCCGCACCCAAGGACCTAGAAGGTCACATGTGGCCTTGAGGCTGTTGGTTCCCCATCCCTGCCTAGATCCTGAATGTGAATGCAATTGTGCACATGTGTATCAAGTGAGGGGATCAAAATGCAGCAGCTGCAGAACTAACATCTCATACCATGGCACTGTAGCAGGCAGGAGAACTTTCCAACCTTAGGGAGCTGTTTTTGCACTGAGACTTTGCCTCATTTAGATTTGATACTTCATGGCCCACCCCATGTACCAGATCTGTACCCGGTTATCTACTGGGGGGACAGCCGGTCTGGGGAGATATTTCAGTGTGGTTCCCTGGAGTTTAACCTTTGAGACTCAGGCTATTAGGGACATCCTCCACCCTTCATCCCCTTCCCCTCATGCAGGTTATGGCTTAGTCAGGGATCCAGAACTCTGAAGAGAGCAATGGAGGTGATACATAGGATAGGAAATGTACCCAGTACAGGTCATGGATAGGTGAGGCAAGATTTAAAAGGAGGAGAATCTTGATGTCCAGGGAAAGTAGGATGTAAAGTGACATTCCAGGTGAAGGGTTGTTGTTGTTTGTCCTTTGTTCTCGAAGAGAGGATCATGACATCTGGAAGGCAATGCCGGGACTTGCAAGCGAATTGGATTTAAGTGAGGGAGGGCTGTGCAAAGTCACAACCCTCACTTTCTCTTCTGGAGCCATCTTAGTCCTGTGGCAAGACATAGGGGATGGAGGAATTCCCTCTCTAGAACCTGTAATCTGAAGAACCCTGGGGGCTCACTTCTAGCTCTGTTGATGATTCATAAGGCTAAAAGCCATGGTCTCTGAGGACTCTTCACCCTGATTTTGAAATACTGGACCACTAAGACCCTGTTCCTCTCTCTGTCACTGTTTGTTCCTTTTCGGTCTTGTTAATGGAGGGGTGGCAATGTGTGGTGCAGACTGTTCCTTAAGAGGAAGAAGAAAGGGTTGTAAAAAGGTAATAAGGCATAATTACCCTAATGAGAGTGATTGTTTGGTTCCTGAATTCTGGCCAGAAGCAAGAGACTTCCCAGGGAAGTGATTTCTAACTACTTTTTTTTTTTAGGAGTCTGGGTGATGAAGTGAATGGAGATGTCCCTAATGTCTTTAAAATGACTTTTTCAGTATTCTATTTCTGCCAACACGCTAGGCCAAATGTCTCCACTGAAGGAGGCAGAGACTGATATAAGCTAAACAGTGTGAGGAATGTGACTAGATAAAGAAATTAGGCTATGGAAAAATAGAGATATGATCTGACACAATCCTAGTCAGGGACTAGCATAAAGATAGGAATAGACTAAAGAAAAAAGAATATAAATGAGATAAGGGTATGAACAAATTGAAGACAGGAAGGTGAACAGGCTAAGGATGGGTATGGAGACTGAAGGGATAGAAACAGGGTTGTAAGCAGTGGTGCCAGCAATGGTATAGGGCAAAAGTACAATTTTGGGTTCAGGAAGGAGAAACACTATTCTTCGTGAGGAAAAAACAAGGGGTATAGGCATGAGGCTGAGGTTCAATGGGCTAATCAACTGAGACAAAAGCAAAGTCCTTATTCTCAAATGCTTAATAATTTAATGGGAGACACCACTATGTAAGTTCAAGATACACACAATGTACATGAAAGATAATCTCTGAGAGAAGGCACTATAAAGGGGATGGGGGATAGGAGATGGGGAGGGGAGGGAATGAATTGGTGTGAGGAGAGATTAGAGGCTAGAGGTAGGTAGTCCTCTTTTAGGGGTGGCAGGACAATCAACGAGTAGCTAAACAGGTGTAAGAGATCAGAGCATGGATAACACTTTTACTTTCAATTAAGGAACTTTAACCCTGGGGCATGCCCCTCTCTATGGAATTAAGAATCAGAACCAAGGCCCAAAATTTCATATTTTAGAATTCAGGGGTGGGGAACCTGCGCCCTCAAGATCACATGTGGCCTTCTAGGTCCTTGGGTACAGACTTTTGACTGATTCCAAGTTTTACAGAACAAAACCTTTTATTAGGGGGATTTGTTCTGTGAAGTTTGGACTCATTCAAAGGGCCACACTTGAGGACCTAGAGGGCCACATGTGGCCTTGAGGCTGTAGGTTCCCCACCCCTGAAAATTTAAGATATTTCCTTCTTTCCATTCACACATGCTTCTCACCATCACATGTTTTACATGTTTCATGTTTTGGTAAAGAACTCAGACATCCTGGCTTCTAGACCTCTCTCTGTTTTCCTGATTTCCTGATTTCACCCTTCATAGGCCAGATATGGATCTCAGGTGTCTCAAGCCCTACATCCTCAGTCTCTCCCACCCCCACAACCTCTTATGCACCTTTCTTTCTTTCTTTCTTTTTTTTTTGGTGTACCCTTTATGCATCTTGTTGTAGTTGCACAGTATTGTGTGGGATAATCTGCTTTGTGGGATTTTTTTTTTCCTTTGCTATCTCACCTAGAATTGTTCTTGCTCATTCTCAGTCTCCTTTGCTGGATCTTTATCCAGGTCAAACCTACTAACCACTAACTATGGGTGTCCCCTAAGGCTCCATCTTGGGCCCTTTTTGACTTTCCCACTATACTCTCTCACTTGGTGATCTCAGCTCCCACGGATTTAATTATTATGTCTATGAAGGTAATTCCCAAGTCAATATATCCAACCCTAGTCTCTCTCCTGAGCTCCAGTCCTGCATTGCCAAATGCTTTTTGCACATCTCAAACTCCACATTCCCAAAGTAAGACTCAGTATCTTCACCCTCACACACTTCCCTCTTCCCAATTTTCCTATGATTGTCAAGGGCACTGCCGTTCTCTCAGTCACCCAGGCTGGGATTACTTGTGCTCATCCCATGTATTCAATCTGTTGTTGCCTTGTCTTTTCTACCTTCACAAACTCTCTCTTATATACCCCCTTCTTTTCATTCATTCAGTCACTATCTGAGTACAGGGCCTCATCTCCTCACCAATACTACTGCAACAGCCTTCTGAGATACCTCTTTGTCTGTAATCTCACTCCACTTCATGCCCTCCCTCCCCCCATCCCCCCATCCATATTCTAGTGCCTGCTGTCTGAGATTATCTTTCATTTACATTGTGTATATCTTGAATATATGTAGAAGTGTCTCCCATTACATTATGAATCGTTTGAGAGTGAGGACTTTGTTTTTGTTTAAGTTGCTTAGCCTAGTGTTTAGCAGCTAGTAAGCACTTAATAAATACTTGTGGACCACTCTCACAGGGCTAATTATGATTTAGAGGTGGAAGGGACCTATGAAGCTATTTAATGCAATCCTCCCTTTTGTTTTACAAATGAAGGAATTTAGGTGCATCCAGTGAAAATTACTTGCCCTGAGTCACTCAGGTAAATCAGTGACAGAAGATGGGTAGTTTGTGATATTCCAGAAGGGCTGAATGTGGTCTGGGAGTCGAAGCTGAACTCTGATCACAGATCACATAGGGAATCTTGGCCTCTCCTGTGTGCCAACCAGTCAAAGACCACCTACCTAGGCCCAGTTCTCTTTTAACCTTCAAATCTCATAGAAATGAATTCTTGATAGGACTATAAACTTTCTCCACTCAGATTACGGTGGTGGAGGGTGGGAAGGGGAAGTGGTCTGCCAGATTTCATGCCCCCGAGGCAAAAAAAGGGAAGTATGGTCTATATCTCTTTAATCATCTCCCGGGACAGTTAATTCATTTATTATTCCTTTCAGAGTCTCCTCCCTCTTTCCTCCCTCCCCTCCCAAACAAACACACATTCCATGTTATACTGGGCTTAGTGATTGAATCAAGCTTGGTCTCCAAGGAGACAGGCTAGTTCTTGCGTTTGCAACTGCCATTGGCTGGGGACCTTACTGGCTGGGGCATAAAGCCAAGAGCGAGTGAATATGTGCAAGTGCTTCCTGACTGGGGCATTCGGTGCTCAGCACAGCCAAGCAGAGCGGAGAGGAGTAGAACAAGGCAGAGAGGAGGCGAATACCACGACCGAGCCATGGAGGATGAGTGAGTCAGGCCTAAAGACCCTCAGGGAGACAGGGGAGGAGAAATAGACGTCAGGGAGACTTGGGAGGCTGGGTGAAAGTGATCTAGGAAGCCTAGGAGCATAGAGGGTGCATGGCGAGAACCGAGGCCTAGCACTGTGGGGCTCTCTGCTCCCGCCTCTCTCTCCAGGATGGGGAGGTGGGGGTGGGGACATGTGAGTGTTGAGATCGAACTCTGAGATGGGGCAGGGAGACAAAGTGCAGGCATTGAGATGAAGGAAGTTTAAATTTGGGGACAGTCCCTATTCAAATTAGGAGTCTGATCACCATTCAGAACGGTGTAGTTACCTGCTCCAACCCTGTACCCAGGCACATCTATCCACACACCCTTCCCACCATCATGACCTTGTCTGTTCTGAGATCAGGAGATCACATCTCTGGGAAAGGAATAAGTGCTGGGGCATTCACTATGTTCAAAGACTAGCATCATTGTTCCCTTGTTAGAGGCTCCAGGCTTCTTCTCTCTATCTGATTTTGATTTATCCCTGGGAATGGACCAATAGCTGGAGAGGTTTTATGGAGGGTGGAGGACCTCTCTGTATTTGAGAGTCTAGGGGCCCTCTGGCAGAAGTAGGGAGGCTGGGACTACCGGTGGATGGGACAGACTGAGGGGTACAGGGGTACAGGTGGGGAGTGGGCAGCAGAGTCACGTTTTTCCGGCTTTTCTCCCGCTCCACTTAATTTGAATATCTATACTTCTTTCCTTCCCTTGAGACTTCTTAGCAGGATGGCTTTGTCTTGGAGAAGAAAATGACAGGTTGGGCTTTGGGGTCCAGAGTTCTTGCCAAGTGACTCTGGTGATGAATAGAGAGCAGGGAATGAAGGCTGGATTTGGTTTGAGGATGTCTAGTCCATATCCTAGCTCTGATAATTTCTTGTTACCATTGAGACTCTGGGTTCAAGTCATTTAGTTTCTCTGGACCTCAGTTTCCTCAATTTAAAATTTAAGGTTTTTTCTAGCCCTGAATTTATGATACTGTCATTCAGCCAGAGGCTTTTGAGAAAGAGACTTTTGGGTGTGGTGGTTTATTCAAAACCCTCCACCCTTTTCTTCCTTACTTCTCTTCTGAGGTATAGATCTTTCTTTTTCTTTTTTTCTCCTTTCCTGATTGCCTCTTCCTGTACCACTCCATGACTTCTGACTTCAGGGCTTCAGCAATGCTATTGACCCCTCCTACCCTTCCTGCCCATTCCTTACCTTCTGCAAGGAAGGCTATTGGAATCAGGAATCCTTTGCTCCAGTTTCCTGGGTTCTATTTTTGAGGCAAATAATCCTCTGGAGACGGTTGTTGCTGCTAGAACAATAGTCCCTCTTTTCTTTTTCACTCCTGCACCTTCTAACCTGGCCTGGAGAGAAGCTGAGAGGGAGAAAGAACTTGGAACTGAGAGACTGAAGGCTCCTAAATTGCTACTGCCTTCAGGTTAGTCCCTAAAACTATAGAGAAGACTCAAGGTTGCCTCTTTGCTGAGGGGTCATAGGATCCTAAATTTAGAGCTGGCAGGGACTTCAGAGGCTATCTCCCCATTTTGCAAAATAGGAAACTGAGGCCCAGAGAAGTTAAGTGTCTTGATTGGGAATTTCTTTTTCTTTTCTTTTTTTTTCAGTGGTAGTGGGCAGTATTTCTTAAAGTTAACTTTAGCTAAAAGGGGCTCCTATTCCAGGGAGGAGTGCAAATCTAGCTTCTTGGTGATTTTAAGGAAAGCAAAGGAGAAAGAATTGGTGGACACATAAGTGAATTAAAAAAATCTGTTTACTGCTTTGAAAAACACTTTCATGTAAATTTACCCTCGACAAGCTTCTGCCTGAATTATGGCAGATTGTATTACAACTCTTTGAAGTGAAGAAAAGGGCAGATAGGTGGCCCAGTGGATAGAGCAATGAGCTTGGAGTCAGGAAGATTCATTCTTCATGAGCTCAAATCTGACCTCAGACACTTCCTAGTTGTGTGACCCTGAGCAAGTCACTTAACTCTGTTTCCCTCAGTTTCCTCATCTGTCAAATGAGCTGGAGAAGGAAATGGCAGACCATCCCAGTATCTCTGCCAAGAGAACACCAAATGGGGTCACAGAGGTTTGGACAGACACAACTGAAAAATGACAACAACAATTGAGAAAAATGAGACAGAATTTGGGTGATTTGCTGAAGATCACTACATCTAGGAGCCACAACCCTTGGCCTGGGGCTCTTAACCTCTGTGTACTCTAAATCACTGTAACCTCTCTGAGTCACTTGACAAACGCTCTGATTTCCAATGCCGAAACTCTCAGTTCCTTCCCCAAGATAAAAGCTATCTTGCTCTGGAGCCTCAAAGGAAGAGGAGGCATAAGCATTCTGAGTAACTGGAGGGGAGAGGAGCGGAGGAGATGTCACTCTGTTGCCCATCCCTCCCTACCCCCCATCTCCTCATTACCCATCTGTTAATGAATAGTTTTCATTGATTACTTGATTCTGGGGATATTAGCCTTTCCCTTCTTTAGTTTTGGTTGCCTCTTTCAGTTTATTTAATGAATCTTTTCTCTTTCCTAGATTCAAGTATGAGGATTATAAGAAAACTGCTGAGTGGCTTTTATCCCATACTAAATATCGACCTGAAATTGCAGTGATCTGTGGTTCTGGTTTGGGGGGGTTGGCGGATAAATTGACCTCACTCCAGGCCTTTGACTACAATGAGATACCCAACTTCCCTCGAAGCACAGGTACTCACAGGGATGATGTTGGCAGATTTGGGGAGCAGAGAACTTGGTCTTGGAACCTAGGTGGGATGTGGAGAAAGGCCTATGGAAAAAAAATGTTTTCATAACTAGAGGCAAATCCTTGTAGTCCCAGGATTTGCCCCAGTATTAAAAAGCTATTGTCTTCTAGTAGAAAAAGGCATCAAGAGGTGAGAAAAACCCATCAAAATTAGGAGAGACCATTGCTAGGTTTTCAGGGTGGTTTGATAGAACTCAGTTCCCAGGTGTCAGAAAACATTTCCACCAAGGTACATACAGGATATGTGAATGTCTTTCATTTATGAAAGCATACAAACAGATAAATGCAAACACGGGCAACACATGTATGTACAACACCAGAATCTGACTGGCCATCTGACTTGGGCAGTGTACTGTAGATGTTTGGTAACTAGGAGACTTCCAGTAATATGGAGTCTCTCTCATGTTGTCTTTCTGGGAAATGAGAATGAGCTCATTCTGGTCTTCAGTTGTCTAGCTGTCAAGATTGCCTGGCAAGAAGTTGGAGGTGCAGAGAATTATAATTAGTAGGATAAAGAAGTGTAGGGTGTTTTTGGTTTTTATTAATTTCTTAGATTCCTATCTCCTTTCTCCCTTTGAGAATCCAAGGCCTTAATTAAGGAACATTTTCTAAACTCTTTAAAGTAAGAGGAGTCCAGAGAAACGGTGGGAAAGGAAACAACAGATATTCAGGAAGGCATGGAAAAAGTGCCCTACAACCAATATAGACAGAAGGCCCAATTCCCTAAGAGACAATGAAGTTGGCTCCCATATACTCTCATAATACTCTGTTTGTGAGGGATCGTAACAATCATCATCAAATACAGATATTTCAGCACACCAGGAAGGTCATGAAAGGGAATTAGAAAATGAGTTTATATGCAATTTTTAAAAAAATATATGCTAAATTTAACAAATTAGTAACAAAATTGCCCTTATGTCTCCTTCTGTATTTTTTTTCTCTGAATTAAAAAAAAAGTTTATTGATGCTTTTTTCCCTCCATGTCTACCATTACCCTAACCTACCTTTCCTTCAATCCCCACTTCCAAGTAGAAGCTCTACACTCCTGCTTCTGATTCTCTTTTTGAGTGCACCCCATCTCCTAAGCCATTTATTAATTCTGGAGAGGTTAGGTTAGCCACTCTTTTTGGAAATGACAATTAAGAGACTGATTAATAATAGTTATTATACGAGGTAGTACCAGAAAACTAGCCCTTTGGCCTATTTTCCTTTTACTAATAGGCCATCCTCTGTCCTTTCTTAATCTATCCTCATTTGTCCCTTTCTAGGCCCCTGAGGCTTCTTGGTTGGGAGACTAGGCAGCTGGGTAGCTGAGGACCAATATAATTCCATTCTCAGATTCCAGAGAGAAAACACCAGAGACATTTCTTTTTTCTATTATGGAGTCTTATCCTGGAAGAGGTGAAGCAGGTAGATCATATTTTCATTTTCCCTGGGGGTGTCCATAGACCCCGAAGAACCATTCAGTTCCTGTCCCTTCAGAGGCCCAGAAAATGAGAAACACCTCCTGCTGAATTATTTTGGTTCCCTTTTCCTTTTCCCATGCAGCACCAGGACACGCAGGGCAGTTGGTATTTGGATACTTACATGGCAAGTGCTGTGTGATGATGAAGGGCCGATTCCACCCCTATGAAGGCTACCCACTCTGGAAGGTGAGTCTGATGCCTAGACATAGATGGGTAACTCCTATCAGAAAGGGGTGAGAGATTTTAGTCATTAGTACTAACCTCATGAGTCAACCATTCACCTTTCCCTTCCTTTCTAGATATTATCCAATACCTGTTTCCTTAGCCAGGTAATCATCAGAGTCTCTGGCCCGTTACTTTCGCTATGAGAGATTTGTGGCATGTAAATATTGACACGATGAGGATCTGGGCATTTGAGAGACCAGATAGGCAAGAGGACTGAGGGTACTAGGGAGGCTTTGTACCTTTCTATCTGGATTTTAGGGGGTGGCTGGAGAAGAATGTATCGAAAGCTGAAGGAGAATAATATGGCAAGGTGATAACATGATTAGACTTGACTTCCTATGTGTGGTCCTCCCATGACAGCATAGTTATCTCTTCTTGATGCCAGTTCCCTCCATATTTGGCATAGCAAAGAACCTTGGACTTGGAGTCAAGGACTGGTTTCAATTTTAGCTGTGCTACTCCCTGTGTGATCTTGGGTGAATCACTTAACCTCCCCCTTCGGGGCTGGACAAAATTTATCTTTAAGGTTTTTTCTAGCCATTCCTTTCCTCTTTCTCCCCATCTCTTTCTTGCACTATCTTGTACTTCGGGGCTTTTGTGGAATTCCTGGGTGCCTGACATTTGTCCTTTTGACTCCTTAGGTAACATTCCCTGTGAGGGTTTTCCGACTTATGGATGTGCATACCTTAATTGTCACCAATGCTGCTGGTGGGCTGAACCCTGAATATAAAGTTGGGGATGTTATGCTGATCCGAGATCATATCAACTTGGCAGGCCTCAGTGGCCGAAATCCACTCAGAGGCCCCAATGATGACAGGTATATGGACTTTATTCATAGAGGATGGAGCTAAAATTGATTCTCTGCACTTAGTGGTCAGAGGAGGGTTTCCTCTATCTTAGATGAGTCAACAATTCTCATTCTTTGCTTCAGGTTTGGAGAAAGGTTTCCTCCCATGTCTAATGCCTACGACAGGATTTTGAGACAGATGGCCCATCAGATATGGAAGGAAATGGAACAGGAAAGACCACTGCAGGAAGGAACCTATGTTATGGTGGGAGGCCCCAACTTTGAAACCATTGCAGAGTGTCAGTTTCTGCAGAAACTAGGGGCTGATGCTGTTGGTAAGAAGGGGAGCCCTGGCAGAATTATGGTTTAGAGGCCTAAGGAGGAGATGGGAATTTACAATCCTGAAGGGTTTAAAGGGGAGTAGATCAAACTGAAAGGATTAAATTTAGATTAGTTATTAACTTAGATGAACGGTTTTTAGGGAAATAGCACAGTATCTCTTAAACGTTTTCTATTCAACTGAATTTTGAATGTTAAAGTCAGTGCTAATGATTTACTACTGGTTTAATTAATATCTGCTCTTCTGGCCATTACGGGTCAACCATTTTATACCAAAAATTCCAAACTCCAAAGAAGAAGAGCTCTTTTTTTTTTTTTTGGCGAGGCAATTAGGGTTAAGTGACTTGCCCAGCTAGTGAGTGTCAAGTATCTAGTCTATCAAGTCTGAGACCAGATTTGTACTCAAGTCCTCCTGACTCCAGGGCCAGCGCTCTATCCATTGTGCCACTTAGCTGCCCTTCTCCCCCAGCTCGCTTTTTTCTAAGGGAATCCTAAATCCTAAGACAAATCCATTGAGACAGTCCCTTAATTTCAAAGGGCTTTGCCAGGTAGTTTGGTTGTTCTAATATTTCTCCACTCCACTATGACCTGTCCTGGAGAATACTAGAAGATGGGCTTGAGCTGATTAGCACAGGTCTGAGGTGGATGACATGATGGCCATTCTAAAGGCAGTCTTGACATCAGTTTCCTTTCTTTCCTCATCAGGGATGAGTACAGTGCCAGAGGTGATAGTGGCCAGGCATTGTGGCATTCGAGTTTTTGGATTCTCCCTCATTACGAACAAATCGATACTGGATTATGAAAGCCTGGAGACGGCCAATCATGAAGAGGTATTGGTGGCTGGGACCTTGGCTGCGAAGAAGTTGGAGCAACTTGTCTGTACTCTTGTGGAAAACATGCAGCCACCTTCTGAGAAGACTTTTTGACCCACCGGGCTGCCTGGCCTCTCCTTTCCCTGCTGCCTACTTTGTATTCCCAACAGTGTCCAGCTTTGCCTCCTTGTTTGAGCCATTTAGCTTTCTGCCTGAGGTTGGTAGAGATGTGAGAAACATTGGTATTCCACCTCCTTGGAATAACTACTTATCCTTTCAGGCCCTTCCTAATGGCACCTAATTCTCTTTTATTCCATTGGTCCCTTCCCACCATGGAAAGCTGGATCATTGCATTTTAACTCCTACTCACAGCCAACATCCCAACATCCTTCATTCCACCTCCAATAGACTTGTCTATGAATTAAGTCCACTTTACCTTAAAGCTGTTGCTAATATTTTGAGAAGACTACTTGTACATTCCCTGAGGCCTCACCATACCATCCTATGACTTCTGAGGCTCTTTGTGGCCAAGACCAGTGTGTATTACAAATTTAGTACTATATAGGAATAAAAAGACAGTTAGACAGAAATGTTTCTGCCTTTTTGTGCTGAACACTTGACTGGATGGGGAACAACAGTTTAGGCTGTAAGAATGTTAGGTGTTGTCAAAGAGATAAATAAAAGAGAAGTTTCTACTGTCAAAGGGCATTTGGTGTGGTAGGGGGATATGGGATATAAATGCACAATAGAATATAGAACAACATTTTTAGAGCCAGGAAAGAATTTGGAGTTCACTCAATATAATCCCTCATTTTATAAATGAGGAAACAGAAGGAAGAATTCAAAGTCACATATAGCCAGTTAGCATTCCAGCTATGGAAACCTGCAAGAACACATATAGAAAGGTGGGAAAAAATTCAAGGGCCAGTGAATTATCTCCTTTCTTAGGGTTCCTCAAGGAGAATTGTATGAATAAGGCTAATAAATCTTAAATGCTTGGCTAAGGAATCTGGGTTCCCGTCTGGAAAAAAAATGAGAAACTATTAATTTTCAGCAAGAGAGAGATATGAGCAGAGTAGTATGCCTGGTACATTAGGAAGCTGATTAATAGCTCTCCAGATTAGGACAGAGAGAAACAAGTTTAGAGGTCAGTTTAAAAGCTTGGACTGAAGTGCAACAGGCATGAGCTTAGCTGGTGACAGTATTGATACATTCAAGGGATGGCAGAGGTAGAATCCCTAAAACTTGACAACTGATGTGGAAGGTTTGGGGAGTCAAATGATCCCCGAGATTCCAGCCTTGGGAAAGTTGGAAAATAATGGTGCTATTAGGTAGAAATTAGAAAGAATGATGAATTTTATGGGAACCTAGCTCTTAATATGTTTTGATTCTCAGCACTGACAACCTTAGATTTGGTCTATAATGTCTACATGGACCTGTACACTAAACAGATAGATAGAAGTATAGACCTAGACCTCAGGAGAGGTCAGAACAGGAGATAAGATTTTTGAATCATTGGCATAGGGGTCAATAGTCCTGGGAGTATATAAAACCAAGAAAGGGAGGTACAGGGGGTGAGGCTGGGGCAAGGAAGAGTTTACATTTAAGGGGTGGGAGGAGAATGAGGACAGTGGTCAAAGGGGTCAGATTTTGCATAAAAGGCAAGGAAGGATGAGGACAAAAGTTCCAGAGTTTGACAATTAGGTAGGTCAGTGGTAACTTTAGAGAACAGTTTCACAAGAATGTGAGTAGTAGCCATCAGACTATAGGGGGCTGAGCAAACAAGTGGTCAGGAAGTAGCTAAACAATGCACTTACCTTCTGATTTTATTCAACAAAGGAATTAGGCTCTCCTACAAGTATGGCATTTGTGGCTATGCATAAAACAAAGGAAGTAGTTTTCTGTTTCCCAGATAGCCAAAATATTCTACTAGGGCAAAATTGTGAGACCAATTTGGCACCCTTCTGCTTTTAAGCTGAGTTTTCCCTCACTCTTGATGGCCCTTGTCTCCAAGGCAACTACTGCTCTCCTAATACCTTATGGCAGGCTAGAACCTCTCCTCTGGTGCCTCCGGTTCCTAGACAGTACTTTATGCTCTGACCTCTTTCTATAAAAATATGCTTTTCCAGCTAGATATTAACCAGAGGAAATGGTTTTATTTCAGTATCAAGATGTCTCTTTGGCTTTCTTGCTTAACTGTGCCCAATTTGTGTTGTCACTCTTCATGGTACCACCATCTTACCACCAAAACAGTTGCTTCATACAATTTGCCGTTAGCATCTGCTTTTTCTCTCTGCCAGAACAGATAAGTTCTGATTTGAGACTACCTTCTGCATCTCTCTTCTAGATAAGCACCCCAACTATAATTTCTTTATATTAATTGGAGAAAAGATTCAACTTTAGGATACCTGTTAGGGTGGGTGAAATTAAATCAAGAGTTGGATTATGTCTATGGGCTCTCTTTCCTCTTCTGCATTTCTGAATACCATGGCTTGGCTCTGATAGAACTAAATGAGTTGGAACCATGCAACTTGAGAATTAAGGACCCAAGAGTGTCTAGTGGCTTTTTCAGGACCAAACATAGATAGCTTAATTATTAGCAAGTGTGTAGAAAGTAATAGTGTGCCATAGGAGTTACAGTATTTGATGGGAAGATGATTAAGCAGAGGCTCACTGGTATCCTAACTACAAAGCTCAGATAGAGGAGGACATGCACTCTACTGGAAGTGTGTTGAGCTTTTTATGCGATAGAGTAGCTACCCAACTTCATTTTCACTTGAAAGAAATTGAGTCATTTTGTGGTGTCCCAGCAATGCAAGCGGCCACCAAGAAGGTAGGGAAAGTAAAAATTAACCTTGGGAGAGACTTATAGCCAAACTCCACACCTTTACTCTCACTATTCCCTGTGCTTGGAGTGTTCTGGGAAACAATTCTCTCCTCTTCCTTCCTTTCACCTTGAAGGCTTACTATATATATATATATATTTAAGGCTTACTACTTTTCTAAAAATGTGACTTCTTTCAGAAAGCCTTATTAAAACTCCAATAAGAAATGATCTTTCTTTCCTTGGCTCTTGAATAGCTCTTTGTACTTGTCTTAATGTTTTTATATATTCTATTTTGCACTATAATTCTGGATATTTATCAAATTGTCAATATGTATATTTTGTATTTCCCTATGAGAATAATAACTATGCCTTAAGTGCATTTTTATCTCCTTTAATCACCTAATTTAATAAATATTTAATAAATGGTCCACGAATGAGTGAATCTTAGCTGTAAGTAACTCATACTTGTAATAGTGCTTCATGAGACTTTACAAAGTTTTTTTTCCACGCCAATCAATAGATTCTATATGCATTTATTATGCTTACTGTGTATAGTACTTTGTCCTAGGTTTTGCACATTTCCAAAGTAGTCTATCAAATGAGAAATAATATTGTACAAACTATATAAGGGTATAGGACTTTCTGTGTAAAAGGTGGTGGCCACAGATTAAATGATAAACAAAAAGAAGTTAGTCTGGGAAGGCTTCCTAAAGGTTACTTCTAGATAACAGCAGAAACATGTGTATATGTACATATAGTATGTTTGTGTGTGTATACATATATTTTCTTTGCACAGAGCTCTGTTTATGTCATTTGATTCTCACAACAACTTTGTGAGGTAGGTGCTATCATCCCCATTTTACAGATGAGGACACTGAGACTGACAGGTTAACTGACTTGCCTAGGATTACACAGCTACTAAATGTCAAGAGTTAATAGCTGACCTCAGTTCTTCCTGATTCTAAGTCTAACACTTTATTCATAATGCCACCTAATTTATCAGATCACACACATACCTCCCTAAAAGAGCCTGAAAGACTCTTTTAGGGTGGGTAATGTTTAGAGTTTATTCAGATAGGAAACATGTATGAAAAGATAACAAATGCAACAGCAATGGTCTAAAACAGGCCACATGTGGACTCAAGGTTGCAGGTTCCCCACCCCTGGTCTAAAATAACAGGTTATTGGTATGGACAATATTTTCTCTCTTTTTTTATTAATTTATTTTGATTTATCAACAATCACTTCCATATGCTTTTGAATTTAAAATTTTTCTCCCTTTCCCTCCCTACCACCCTCCCCAAGATGGCACACAATCTGATATAGGCTATACATTTACATTCTTATTAAACATATTTTCACATTAGTGATGTTGTAAGTTAGAATTAGAACTAATAAGAGGAACCACCAGAAAGAGGAAACGAAACACAACAGAAGAAAAGAAAATAGGAAATAGTATGCTTCAATCTGCATTCAAACTCCATAGTTCTTTCTTTGGATGTGAATAGCTTTTTCCATCATAAGGCCTTTGGAGATGTCTTAGATCCTTGTATTGCTGGGAAGGGTTAAGTTTATCAATATTAGTCATCGCAGAATGTGACTGTTATTGTGTACAATGTTCTCTTGGTTCTGCTCACTTCACTCAACATTTCTTATAGCACAATAGTATTCCATCACAATCATATACTGCACTTTGTTCAGCCATTCCCCAATGGATGGGCATCCTCTCAATGGACAATATTTTCTCAAGTAAAATGAGGGCATTGGACTAAGTGACCTTTGAGTATTATTCCAGCTCTAAAGTCTTTGATCTATATATACTTTCAAAGGAAAGGCTGATCACCAAGTTTTGGATTGTGGAAGAAGAGCCCGAGAGAGACTTAAAATTTTTTATTTTTTGGAGGCGATTGGGATAAGTGACTTGCTGAAGGTCATACAGCTAGTGTCTGAGGTCAGATTTGAGCTCAGGTTTTCCTGACTTCAGGCCTGGTACTCTATCCACTGTACCACCTAGCTGTCCCTTTTAACTTAATTTATTGATTCTGCAAGATATTGATATAATTTTTAGCTGATTTATAGATATAGCTTAAGTTTAGTAGCTTTAAATGGCACTATGACTTTTGGGACACCCTGTTTGCTTGGCTTTCCAATAACATGAATAGATATTTCATCTAGGATTTGGTCCACCCTTCTCCATTTGGATACTGCCTTTGTAGATAGATGAAGGGCTGGAGGAATATTGGACTGGAATTACATTTGTCCATCCCTTGTCAGATATTGGCAATCTAGACCAGTGGTGAAAAACTCAAAGAGAAACAGATCCCTGTTGGCTGCATATGGCTTAGCAACCTATAAATTAAGATTGTCTATATTATATTATTTTTACTTATTTTGTTAAACATTTTGACCAATTACATTTTAAACTGGATTTGACACCTCTGGTCTAGACATAGAATACTTTAGGGGATCCTAAGATCATCACCACTTTCCCTGATTATTTAAACACTGGTAACCCAGAAAACCATATGAATAGTTATTAAACCTTTTCTTAAAAAAATCAAAGTAATTATCAAACAGAGAATCAGACATCAGAGATTAGGGTAGACTATAATAATTGTTGTTCAATCATTTTTTCAGCTTTGTTCAACTCTTCCCAACTTTTCTGTGACTCATTTGTGGTTTTCTTGGCAAGATACTGAAGTGGTTTGCCATTTCCTTCTCCAGCTCATTTTACAGATGAGAAAACTGAGGCAAACAGAGTTAAGTGACTTGTCCAGGGGCACAAGTAAGTGTCTGAGGCCAGATTTGAACTCAAGAAAATGAGTCTTCCTGACTCCAGGCCTGACACTTATCCACTGTACCACCAGCCGCCCAGACAATAATATAGTAGCTAGCATTTATATAACAGAGTGCTTTATACATGTTATGTCATTTGATCCTCACAACAACCTTGTGAGGTAGATACTATTACCCTCATTTTACAAATGAAGACCTGAGGTTGAGAGAAATTAAATCACTTGGACAGAGTCACATAGGAAGTATGAGGTAGGAGTTGAACTCATGTCTTCCTGACTCTAGGCTCCACTCTCTACCCACTGTGCCACCCAGCTGCTTTTAGAATACGTCAGAATAAATGAACTTTTTATTTAGGAGCAAGATTTTAAAAATAAGCAAAAACAATCCTTGTTCCACCAAGCAGAAAACCATAACGAGAGAGAGAGAGAGAGAGAGACAAAGTAAATTCTTACTCTGGAAAGTCTACTTGTACAGTCTCTAAGATTGTAAGTGCTGGGAATCAAAAAGTCAAATTAAGAGCTGGCTTCCCTCATCTCTCAATATTCTTCTCCAAAGTGTGCCCTCCAAGCACCTGAAGTAAGTCACTTTTCTACTTATACAAGTTTCTCAGCCAATCAGGACTCACGTTCCTTTACAGGTAGCAGTATAGCACAATCACAATGTCCTTTAGGGTACTGTCCACTGAGTGAGTGAAGGTGTTACATTTTTAAAAGTATATTTAAAAAAAAAGAAGCTAAATCAAAGTATGGTTGACTGGATGACAATGGCTGATGGGGAGATGGAAGAACTACTCAACTTTCATTAATTTTATTTATTTATTGCTCCTGTCAGTATGAACTATGCTTAGCCTAAAAAGGACAGAGCAATAACAAAAAGAGAAAGGACAGGAGAAAATGGTTTAAAAAAAAAAAGGAGATGAAACCCAAAATAAAGTGAAGGTAGTAAAAGAGCAAGGCCAAGCTGAACTTCCTCCCATGGAACTGAAAGACTGGGGCAGATATGATTTCTGAGCTAATGTCTGTGATCTTTGGAAACTTGTGGAGATTGGGAGAGATGTCACAGGAATGGAAGAGGAAAAGGACAAATGTTCTAATTTTCAGAAAAAGGGTGTGTATGGAGTCTGAAAATTCAAAGACAGTGATGACTTCAGTGATGATTGATGAATTTGTAGAATGTTTTATTAAAAGAATAGTTTCTGAAAATCTAGAAAAGAAAACGGTAATTGCTAAAAGCCAGTATTGTTTCATAATGAACAGATTATGCCAGTCCAATCTTATTTCCTTTTTTGATACAGTCATTAGATTGGTAAATCAAGGGAAAGCTATAGACATAGTTTCCTTAAACTTGAGTAAGGCATTTGATAGCATCTCTAATGTTGTCTTTGTAGAAAAGATGGAGAGAATTAGATGATTGTATAGTCAGGTTTTTCTAGAATTAGAATCAGAATTCCTAAGGTGTATTCAGGAATACTTTCATGTCAGCTTAGGGAGAATATTTGAATGGAGTACTCCAGAAACTTATCCTGGGTTGGTTAACATTTTTTTTAATCAATGGCTTGTATGAAGGCATAAATATGCTTATTAAATTTATGGATAGTTTAAACCTGAGAGGAATAGTTAACATGTGGGAAGAGAGGATCCAAAAAGATGCTGACAAGCCAGAATGATGAGCTAGATTTAGTAAAATAACATTTAATAAAGATAGATGCAAAGCCTTCCCCTTGGTTTAAAACAATCAGTTTCAAAGGTACACTATAGAGGAAATGTGGCTAAATAGTAGCCTGTCTGAAAAAAAAAATCCCAGGATTTTCAAGGAGTATTAGATCAATATGAATTCAATAATGTAATCAACAGCCAAAGCAAGCAAAAAAAAAAATATGGTCTTTGGCTACGTCAAGAAAGGTGCAATGTCCTAACGAAGGAACCCTGTCCTGGTCAGACCACAGCTATTGTACTTGCTTCTTGGCACCACATTAAAAAAACAACAACACATGTATACACACACACACACACACACACACACACACACACACACACACACATACTGACAGGATGAATAGCATCCATAGGAGGAGACTAGGATAGTGAAAAGCCTTGAATCATGGTATGGATTGGCTGGTGGAACTGAGTAAATTTAGGCTGGAAAACAGAAGACTTGGAAAGCATGATAGATGTTTTTAAGTGTCTGAGAGGCTGTCATGCATTTGGGGGAAGAATTGGAATTGTTCCACTTGGCCCCATAAGGCAGAGTTAAGAGCAATGCTTGAAAGCTGAAAAGGAGTAGATAGAATGAGGTTCAGTGTAAGGAAAAACTTCCCTGTTGAGGTCAGATTCAGAAGAGCGGTTTGAGTGTGAAAGAATTCACTTAAAAGGTGAAAGCAGGGACTCGCTGAACTCTCCCCCAAATCTCTTCAAATACCTCTAAAAAGTGACTCTGAACAAATTCTGGAGTGGCAGAACCCATAAGGAGAGAGAGTGGGGTAGATTTCCTGCCCAAGACAACCTGGAATGTCCATGGGAAAGATCTGTTGCACAGGCCTGAGAGAGGAGCATCCAGTGCGCAGGGTGCAGCACAGACTCAGCCTAAGCAAAGCCAGAGCAGGCTTTAGGGGACTGTGGTGGGTTCCAATCTTCTTAGCCCACAGATGCCAGAGACAACTTGAAAGGTCAGTGGGAGGAGTCTGTCGGAACTGGGTGAGAGAGAAGTGCAGTCTAACACAGGGCTGTAGGGTGTTACACCAGCAAACCAGCAACAGGCCTTGGAAGTGACTGAATCAACAGCAATAGCAGCAGCAGCAACTGCAGCTCTGCTCCTGGAGCTATTAGCCCACAGACTGAATGTTTGAAAGTCACCTATTTAGACTTCCAGGAGCCAACATGGCAGAGTAAGCAGTAAGTAGCTCTCACTCTCCCTTATTCACCTTGAAAAACCCAGAGAATATTGCCCCAGGAAAAATCCTGAAATAGTAGAGTTAGCAGAAGAACCAGATACAGCAGTCTTTTAGCTTGTGGTTGGGATTAACAGTAAGGGTCCTTCTTGCTGTGGCTGAAGGGGACCAGTACAGGAAGGGAGGTGTCCCAGCAAGCCAGTGCAAGCCCCATCTCAGCAAACCAATAACCAGGCTGCCAGGCCCCAGCATAAGAAGCCTGGGACAGTGCCCTCTGTGCCCCAGAAGCAGAGATCAACTTTAAAAGCCAGAAAAAAGGCAAACAACATGAACAAGCAGCAATATAGAAAAACAATGACCAAGTATCTTGGTGACAGGGAAGATCAAAACACAAATTCAGGAGAGGACAACATTGTTAATATACCCACATCTGAAACCTCAGAGGGGAATATGAACTGGTCTCAAGCCCCAAAAAACCTTCTTGGAAGAGCTCAAGAAGGATTTTGAAAGGCAAATAAGGGAGATAGCAGAAAAACTGAACAATTCATTTAAAAACACAGTTGACAAAATGGGGAAAAAAAGTACATTGAAGAAAACAACTCCTTAAAAAGTAGAATTGGCCAAATGAAAAAGGAGGCACAAAAACTCACCGAAGAGAAGAACTCCCTAAAAAGTAAAATGGGCCAAATGGAAAAGGAGGTACAAAAGCTAACTGAAGAAAACAATTCACTAAAAATTAGAATTGGGCAATCGGAAGCTAACGACTATGAGACATCAAGAATCAGTCAAGCAAAATCAAAAGAATAAAAAAATAGAAGAAAATGTAAAATTCCTCACTGGAAAAACAACTGACCTGGAAAATAGATCCAGGAGAAATAACTTAAAAATTATTGGTCTACCTGAAAGCAATGATGCAAAAAAAAGAGTGTGGATAGCATCTTTCAGGAGATCATCAAGGAAAACTGCCCTGAGGTCCTAGAACTAGAGAATAAAATAGTCATCAAAGGAATCCACCAATCACCTCCTGAAAAAGATCCCAAATTGAAAACGCCAAAGAATATTGTAGCCAAATTCCAGAATTATCAGGTCAAGGAGAAAATCCTGCAAGCAGCCAGAAAGAAACATTTCAAATATTATGGAACAGTCAGGATTTCGCAGGACCTTGCAGTTTCTACATTAAAAGATCAGAGGGTTTGAAATACGATATTCTGTAAAGCAAAGGAGTTTGTATTACAACCAAGGATCAACTGCCCAGCAAAATTGAGCATAATCTTTCAGGTGAGGAGATAGACATTCAATGAAATAGGAGACTTCCAGGTTTTCCTGATGAAAAGACCAGAGCTCAATGGAAAATTTGATCTTCAAATACAAGACTCAAGAGAGTCATAAAAAGGTAAACAGGAAAGGGGAAAAAAACAAACAAACCATGTTATTCAATAAGGTTAAACTGTTTACATTCCTACATGGGAAGATGAGGCTCATAACTCTTGTGAACTTGAGTATCTTTATTACGACATTTAGAAGGGATATATATATATATATATGTATATGTAGAGACAGAGGGGGTGGGTTTAAGTTGACTTTGATGTGATGATAAAAAAACCTAATGAAGTGGTAGAAAGGAATTGTAATGGGAGAAGAGGAAAGGAGGAAGTAGAAAAGGATAAATTACATCACACAAAGAGGCACAAAGACATATTACACTAGAGAGAAAGAAGGGAGGGAGATGAGCATTGTTTGAACTTTACTCTCAGGATTTGGCTCAAGGAGGGAATAACATACTCAGTTAGATATAGAAATTTAACTTGCCATATAGGCAATAGGAGGGGAAAGGGGAAAGAAAAGGGAAAGGGTGATAGAAAGGAGGGAAGAAGTAGAAAGGGAAATGGGAAAGAAAAGGGAGGGGGCTGATAGAAGGGAGGGCAGATTGAGGGAGGCAGTGGTCAGAAGCAAAACTCTAATGAGGAGGGAAAGGGAAAAAAGGAGAAAGAAAAGCCTAAATGGAGGAGGGGAGAATAGGATGGAGAGAAAGACACAGATAATAATCATAACTTTGAATGCGAATGGGATGAATTCTCCCATAAAACAGAAACGGATAGCAGAATGCATTAAAAACCATAATCCTATAATATATTGTTTAAAAGAAACACATTTGAAACAGAGGGATACACACAGGGTAAAGGTAAAAGGCTGGATTAGAATATATTATGCTTCATCTGAAGTAAAAAAAGCTGGAGTAGCAATCCTGATGGCAGACAAAGCAAAAGCAAAAATAGATCTTATTAAAAGAGATAAGGAAGGAAACTATATGCTGCTAAAAGGCACCATAGACAATGAAGTAATATTACTAAATATATATACACCAAGTAGTATAGCATCCAAATTCTTAGAGAACGTCAGGGGGTTGCAGGAAGAAATAGATAGCAAAACTATATTAATAGGGGACCTTAACCTCCCACTCTGAACTAGATAAATCTAACCACAAAACAAACAAAAAAGAAGTTAAGGAGGTGAATAGAATTTTAGAAAAGTTAGATATCGTAGACCTCTGGAGAAAATTGAACAGGGATAGAAATGAATATACTTTTTTCACAGCAGGACATGACACTTACACAAAAATTGACCATGTACTAGGGCATAAAAACCTCACAATCCAATGCAGAAAGGCAGAAATATTAAATACATCCTTTTCAGATCATGATGCAACAAAAATATATATGTAATAAAGAGCTATGGAAAGATAGACTAAAAATTAATTGGAAACTGAATAATCTAATCCTAAAGAATGAGTGGGTCAAACAACAAATCATAGAAACAATCAATAACTTCATCCAAGAGAATGACTGTTGTGGGACAACATGCCAAAACTTATGGGATGCAGTGAAAGCAGTTCTTAGGGGAAGGTGGGTTTTTTTTGTTTTTTTTTTTTTGGTGAGGCAATTGGGGTTAAGTGACTTGCCCAGAGTCACTGGGTTCAGAGTTGTGAAATGATCCAACCGTTTTGGAGAGCAATTTGGAACTATGCCCAAAGGGTTATAAAAATGTGCATACCCTTTGACCCAGCAATAGCACTTCTAGGGCTATATCCCAGAGAGATCATACAAATGGGAAAAGGACTCACATGTACAGAAATATTTATAGCAGCTCTTTCTGTGGTGGCAAAGAATTGGAAATTGAGAGGATGCCTATCAATTGGGGAATGACTGAACAAGTTGTGGAATATGAATATAATGAAATATTACTGTGCTATAAGAAATGATGAGCAGGAAAACTTCAGAAAAACTTGGAAAGATTTGTATGAATTGATGCTAAGTGAAGTAAGCAGAACCAGGAGAACATTGTACACAGTAACAGCCATGTTGTGTGATGACTAACTTTGATAGATTTAGCTCTTCTCAGCAATACAAGGATTTGAGACATCTCCAAAAATCTCATTATGGAAAATGCTATCTGCATTCAGAGAAAGAACTCTGGAGTCTGAATGCAGATTGAAGCATACTATTTGCTCTTTTTTTTTTCTCTCTTCTGTTTTGTTTTGTTTGTTCTTTCTTGTGGTTCCTCCTATTGGTTCAAATTTTTCTTTACAACATAACCAATGTGAAAATATGTTTAATAGAAATGTGTATATAGAGCCTATATTAGATTGCACACCATTTTAGAGAGGGAGGTGGGGAGGGAGGGGGACAAAATTTAAAACTCAAAAGCTTATGGAAGTGGATGTTGAAAACTAAAAATGAATTAATTAAAAAAAAAGAATTCACTTAGAAGATGTTCTCTTAGCCATCGGGGATGAGTTCAGGTGGACCCCAAGAATGTTGTGGTGCTACCTGAAATGATAAAGAATTGATGTATGTGTCCTAGAGTCCTAGAAGAATTCACTCAGACAATCTCCAAGTTAAAGAAAGGCATTTATTGGGGTGATGCACCCAAGTCGGCCTTCTCCTTGTGAGGCAGAGCCCCAATGGGCTCTACTTCACATGGGAGGCAGAGCATAGGCATCAGGCCCTATTCCTCTTAGAGAGCAGGGCTTGGCCCTGCTTCCTGTAGGAGGCATTGGTGGTTAGCCAGGTCAAAGGTATGGTTGAAATACAATTTTATGGAATGGGGGAAGGAGACAAGAGAATGGGAGGAGTAAACATGGTTCCAAAATGTCTGAGATATCAGGTAGTCTGGAGGTGCCTTTATCATACAGATAAGCAAAGGGAACAGGAAACGGGAGAGGAAGAGATGTTCTGGAATTGAGAGTGCTTTGTGAAAGCACACAGGAAAGTCCACGGTAGGGAAGCTTCAATGCATAGTCTTCTTTGATCACTTTTATGGCTGGTCACATCCTGCATCTTATCTCGTATCTCACATCCTGCATTCCACTTGCTCCATCTGCCTTGAGCACTCCTTTCTACCTCATCATTCTAACACTGGAGTTACCCCAAAGGAGGATGGGCTACATTAGGAGGCAGTGGGTTCTGCTGTACTAGACATTTTCAAGTAGAGTCTTGTGGACCGTTTGTTAGGGAAATTATAAAAGGGAATTCCTGAATGGGTATAGACTGGATTAGACCTCTGAGGTCATAGAATTATTGATTTAGAACTGAAGGAAATCTCAGGAGTCCTCCAATCAATCTCTAATCAATCCTCCAATCCTCTAAAATAAAATCTTGTTTTTATTTTTGAGGGAACTTGACTTAAGTGATTTATCAAGATCTTAGAGGTAGCAAGTAAAAGGACTACAATTTGAATCCACCTTTTAGGATTCCAGATATGTTCTTTCCACTGTACCAAGGGGCATCTTTGTTTACCTATTTTTTGAGATAGGTTTCATGGGAAAGATGGGACTTAGATAAACATATAGGCTGTAAGAGGGCATTCCAGGCAGAGGAAACTGAATGCAAAAAGTAAGTTTACCCATCCTATATTTGAGGAATAATAATAAATGACTTCTGAGGCCAGCATTAGTATGATAGGAATGTAGTCTGTACGAAATATTATTGGAGGTTGGTCACGCATGAAGAGTGGCCAGTTAGAAAGCCCTGGCTCCCACCTCCAAAACAGTCATATCTAGAAACAACTGTTGAGCCAGATGCAACCATGGAAGATTCAAAGTCGAGGGGGAGGGGTTTGGGAATGCAAATTTAGCCCATTAAAAACTATCACTATTCAGCTATGGGGCAGGGTCTTATAAGTAGTCTCATCATGTTTCTGACATTGCCTGCAGATTTTTTTTAATGGAACTACTGTATTTGCAGAGAAAAAGGCAGGAAAAACATTTATTTAACTAAAAACATTAAATGGTAGCTCCCCTTTTTGTGACCTATTTAATTTTTTATTTATATATATATTTTTTAATGGTAACAAAAGCACTGACTTGCTTCTCTGGTGACATGCTTTTCTGACCCTTCAAGAACCCTGGATCCCAGCTATATTTTAGCCACTTCTTTGCCAGGTTGCATATGGGAATAAAGATGAAGGTACTATTGCCACCTGCTACTCTTTCAAAGAACTAAGTTGGAGGGGGTGAGGTGGGAAAAAAGAGGAAGAAGGGTGAGCTGGTGTGCCAGGTGGGATAGGGTGTATGAAGGGAGGCACCAGAGTTTTGCTGCTTTATTTACTGATTTGATTGACTTCAAATTGTGTTGCCTTTTAGACTTCTGAACATGCCTTTCACAATTATCTTCTCTTTGTAATAATTACTCCTTTAAATAGGGTCCTTAAATCCTGGCTTTTTCATCCATTTTCCTGGTATTGTAGCCAGCTTGAGATTTTAAAGTTAGCCCCAACTGCTTCTGTTCCTCTTTGCTTTTGGCTTAAATTAGTTCTGATATTTAGGACCAGCCTCCCTGTTTTTTCCCCCTGCCTTATATCTTTTGAGGTCATTTGGCATTTTACTTTCATTACTGACTTCCTGTTTTTTTCTTGTTGATTGCTTTTTGGCACCTTTCATTTCCTGCAGGAGCACTCTCCACACCCATGTCCTACATCCTATTTTTTTTTTTCATTTCTATTTGTTACTTTTATTTGGGCCTCACCGTCTCCTTTTGCCATCTTATTTTGCCTCTCAGATTCCCCAGTCTCCCCTATAGCATTGTGAATCTGCAGTTGGGTAGTGGAGACCTGTTAGTAGAACAGTATTACCTGTCTTAGTACCCAGATCTCTTCTCTTTGCATCCGTAAGAATAGGATTTTTGCCCCCTGCTTGTCAGTCAGGTTCCTCTAGAACCTGGATTTTAACCTTTTTTGTGTGTCATGGATCCCTTTGGCAATCTGGTGAAGCCCATAGACCCCTTATTAGCATAATGTTTTTATATGAATAATATACATAGGATTATCAAGGAAAACAAGCATATTGAAATAGTTATCAAAATATTAAAATTTTCAACTTTGTAGATCCTCTGAAATAAGTCCACAGTCCACTTGGGGGCCCCACGTGCCTTCTAAGCCCCAGTTTCAGCAACTTAGCTCTCCTGAGGATGGACAGATAGCCTGTCCATTCCACTAAAGCAAACAAACAAACGAAGCATAAAAATAAAGTGTGCAACCTTCATATTGGGAGCTTTGCTGTCTGCCACAATGGTTGTATCTAGGGAGGTCTAAGCTGTAATGACAACCATTGCTCAAAGATCTTTTTTTCTTTTGAACCACCATTCTTTATGTCTGACGTCCCACGACAATATTTTTCTAAAAACTGCTTTTCCACTTAGATTTTTTTGCACTTGTCATCAGATGACAACTGTGCTTTATACTTTTCATACTTAAAATTATTATGAACATCTACATTGTGAAAAATGACTTTTCTTAGTAATCATTATTTTGGAGACTCAGAACTTTCCCCCATCCCCCTTTCTTCCAAAGTTCAGTTTCTTTTTCAGAAGGACATTAAGATCGCATCTAAATGGTTCTATTTCAGTTCTCTGTGTTGCCCAGACAGGTCTGGGAAAATGTTGATTCTTCCCTATTGTCAAGACAGGTGATTTGGAAATTCATGTCTCTTTGACCAAGATTAAGTGACCTAAGTTACATAATTAACTATGTGGTTAATTATCAATTAAATAAAGTAATTAATTAAGTATAAAATCCTCTTTTTAATATAGCCCAACTCCTAGTGTGTCGACCAGAGTTGATTGGCGTCCCTTGGGAACACCTGCTCTTCCCAGGGCATATAACTCTGTACTTCTAACCCCCAAATTGAGCCAGTTCTGGATTGGCTCCCTTATGGTGGCCTAGTTTTGGAATGCAACTCACTCCCATGTAATGCATGTGTGTCGCCAACTTGAGAGAAATTAAAAACATGGACATAACCTAATTTCTTTTGTCTTTCTTAGATCAAACTCTGAGAGTTGACAACATTTATACGGCACAGCATTTAAAAAATTTATCTTTTTTTTGAGGTCAGAGACAAAAAAAGTCCATGATTCAATATACCTTTGAAAGACAATGACTTACAGCAGTTAGAGGCAGCTAGTTCGCCAGTGAGCTTAGAGTCAAGTTAATTAGACCTGAGTTAAAATCTGACTTTTATTAGCTGTGTGACCCTAGGCAAATCATTTAACTTCTGTACCTCAGTTTCCTCAGCTGTAGAATGGGGATAATAATAGCACCTACTTCCCCAGAGTTGTTGTGAAGATCAAAAGAGGTAATAGTGCTTGTTTCCTTCTTTCCTTGGTTGTAACTCTTTCTCTTCTGGTCTTTGATCGTACTAGTAGAAATAAGTTACTAGATTATGTTCTTTTTTTTATTAATTTATTTTGAATGATCAACAATCACTTCCATAAGCTTTTGAATTTTAAATTTTTCTCCCCCTCCTTCCCAGCCTCCCTCCCCAAGATGGCCTGCAATCTGATACAAGCTATACATAAACATTCCTATTAAACATATTTTCACATTAGTGATGTTCTAAGTAGGAATTAGAACTGATAGGAGGAACCACCAGAAAGAGGAAACAAAACACAACAGAAGAAAAAAAAATAGCAAATAGTATGCTTCAATCTGCATTCAAACTCCATAGTTCTTTCTTTGGATGTGAATAGCTTTTTCCATCACAAGGCCTTTGGAGATGTCTTAGATCCTTGTATTACCGGGAATGGTAAAGTCTATCAATATTAGTCATTGCACTATGTGGCTGTTACTATGTACAACATTCTCCTGGTTCGGCTTACTTCACTCAGCATCAGACTATACACGTCTTTCCAGGTTTTTCTGAAGTCAGCCTGTTCATCACTTCTTATAACACAATAGTATTCCATTACATTCATATACCACAATTGGTTCAGCCACTCCCCAATTGACGGGCATCCTCTCAATTTCCAATTCTTTGCTACCACAAAAAGAATTGCTATAAATATTTTTGTACATGTGAGTCCTTTTCCCATCTGTATGATCTCTCTGGGATATAGCCCTAGAAGTGCTATTGCTGGGTCTAAGGGTATGCACATTTTTATAACCCTTTGGGCATAGTTCCAAATTGCTCTCCAAAATGGTTGGATCATTTCACAACTCCACCAACAATGCATTAGTGTTCCAATTTTCCCACTGCTTCTCCAACATCTATCATTTTCCTGTTTTGTCATGTTGGCCAATCTGATAGGTGTACTGTGGTACCTCAGAGTTGTTTTGATTTGCATTTCTCTAATCAATAGTGATTTAGAGCATTTTTTCATATGACTATAGATGGCTTTAATTTCTTCATCTGAGAACTGCCTGTTCATATCCTTTGGCCATTTATCAATTGGGAATGACTTGTATTCTTATAAATTTGACTTAATTCTCTATATATTTTAGAAGTGAGGCCCTTATCAGAGAGACTGGTTGTAAAAATTCTTTCCCAATTTTCTACTTTCCTTCTAATCTTGGTAGCATTGGCTTTGTTTGTGCAAAAACTTTTCAATTTAATGTAATCAAAGTTATCCATTTTGCATTTTGTAATGTTCTCTATCTCCTGTTTGGTCATGAATTCTTCTGTTCTCCATAAATCTGATAGGTAAACTATTCCTTACTCTCCCAGTTTGCTTACAGTATCAATCTTCATATCCAAATCATCAAACCATTTCGACTTTATTTTGGCATATGGTGTGAGATTTTGATCTATGCTTAGTTTCTGCCATAGTCTTTTCCAGTTTTCCCAGCAGTTTTTGTCAAAGAATGGGTTCTTATCCCAGAAGCTGGGGTCTTTGGGTTTATCAAATAATAGATTACTATAGTCATTGACGGTCTCGCATACTTAACCTATTCCACTGATCTACCAGTCTATTTCTTAGCCAGTACCAAGCAGTTTTGATGATTGCTGCTTTGTAATACAATTTAAAATCTGGAATGGCTAGGCCACCTTCCCCTGTATTTCTTTTCATTAGTTCCCTTTTGTTCTCCCAAATGAATCTAGATTATGTTCTAATCATTCTGTAATGCATGTCATAATTCTTTAATTTTTAGCATTCCTTTTTCTGTGTGAAAAAAACCCATTCTGTACATGATTCACATTTGCGTATTGAACAATTTAAAAATTTCTTCTTTTTAAAGGAACTTATGATTTTAGAGCAATATGAATTTTACATATTAGTAACTTTTTTCCAGGGTTTGTGTGTGTATTGGGAGGAAGTGTGATAAATCAATAAATGTGAAACTTGAAAGTCAACTTCCCTAGATTGAGATCAAATTCCCCCTGGCAATGAATCAGGGTGTGAAGGAAACTGAGGAAAATCTTCTCCAGCCCCTTGTGAAACCGCCTCATGATCTGACATAAAGAATGTAAATTGGAATTATGCATGGCCAAGGGTGCCATGGAGACAGGACATTAAGTAACCAACAAACTATGTTACCTGGGAAAGCAATTCTTATCTCAAGGAACATTTTTCTTGAGAGAAGTGTATAACTGTCCAAGGACCTGATCACTCCTTGAAGACTTACACAACAAACAGGCATTTGGGGCTCTGATCAAGCTCCCACCTTTGTTAGAATGTGTGCGTATCCAGGACCTGAGCTCACCAAGGATATGTACACAAAACAAAATATTAGGATCGTTTTCCCCTGGTTTACATAGATACAAAAGGGGCATCTGAAAGGGGATTTTTTGGAGTACTTTGATGTCAGAGATAGGGGTGCTGATTCTCTGTTGTTGTTCAAGGGCGGAGTGTGTGCACAGCCCCTCTTGTTTAAGATCAGGACACTACTCTTTTGGCCTCCTGATCAGACCTCTTGATCGTCTCCAGTCTCCCCTGTTTTGTAGGTATTTGAGCTTGCCTGGTCAGTGAGTGTGTATCCTTTCTTTTCTTATTCCTCCTTTTCTTGATTTTGATTATTACTTATTGCATTGAATGTTATTCTTATCTTTATATGCTTGTGTTGCTTTAATCATTATTAATCATTGTAAAATAAATGTGATTGTTAAGTTTATACTGAGTACATGTCATTATATCTTGAGATCCGAACCTAAAGTAAAAGTACTGTGCAGTCCATAATCCTTTCGATTGCACAGGGTAACCTACAGTGGCTAGAGGTGTAGGTGTCCATGCCCAGTGGGTTCAGATGAGTGGTGCCTCTAGCTTACGTTGGAATAGGCTCGTAGGATTATAGACCTAAAGTGGGAAAGTGGGCCAACCTCTTTATTTTACAGACGACCAAAGTTTCCCAAGGTGGTCAGCTTCAGAAGGGTAATTTGAACCTAGGTGTTCTAACTCTAGAGTTACTATTCTTTGTATTCCTTTGCTTCAATCCTATTTTGACAGGTTGATTTTAAATACATACTCTTATGAATATTAAGACCCATATTTCATATATCTGTTTTTTTAACCTCTAGTGCCTTGCATAAAGTAGGTGCTTAATAAATGTTTGCTGAATTGAATTGGACATGTTCTCTTTCATCTAAGTAGTCAGAGAACAAGAGATACAAAAAAAGGGTGAAATTTTAAAATGCAATGCCATATAAATGTAGATAAATACAACAAACTTAAGTGTGAAAAACATTAAACACATATCATACAATGACATGCAAAAATGCAAATAGAAAAACAATTTTTAGAGAATATTATTAAAGATCAGACATAAAGAATGGCTATCTTAATTTAAAATTTTACCCTTTTCTGTATCTCTCCAAATTAAACATTGGCATTTAACAAAAGTGGTCACCCCAAGGCAAGACAGCTGTGCATGAACAATTTGTTGCTAAGTTGGAAGGAGAGCTAAGCCAACACATGGCTGGCAACAGTGGAGCAGAAAATGAGTAAGCAGCTTTCAGAGATTTGGTTCATAGCACTGCATTTACTCAACTGGGCCAGAACACTTGTAAACATCAAGATTGGTTTGATAAAAATGATAGGGAAATTCAGAAACTGCTAAATGAAAAACAAGAACTCCCCAGGGTTTACTAGCAGGAGAATTTGCCTGTCTCTAAGAAGGCAGTGTTTAACTCCAACAAAAGTAAAGTACAAGTGAAGTTTAGAGAGATGCAGGATTCTTGGCTCAGTAAGAAGGTGAATGAAATTCATTTTTATGCTGATAGTAACAACCCAAGGCACTTTTATGATGCCCTGAAGGTTATTTATGGGCCAAAGGGCCATAAAATGGCACATACTCTTTGATCCAGCAATACTAGTACTAGGTCTGTATCCCAAAGAGATCAAAGAAAAAAGAAAATGTACAGAAATATTTATAGTATCTCAATGACTCAGCACTGATGGAACAACATTAATTAGTGATAAGGACATGATCCCGAAGAGATGGGCTGAACACTTCCATAGCATTCTCAACACTGTCATCAATCAGTGTTGATGAACTTCCAACTGAAAAAGAAGTTTTGAACCCTATTAAGCTCCCCTTATGTGGAAAAGTGCTTGGTGCTGAATATATTCCAGTTGAGATTTACAAGATAGGGGGTCTACTGCTTATATAAAAACTGACAAATCTTCCATGTGAGATAAGTGGTGATTTTCTATTATATTAAAAACCAATAATGAAGTTAAGATTGAGGTTTTTCCTTTCTATTTCTTCATTCAGGGACCAGTCCTTGTAGGTCTAGACTAAAGTGGAGGGAGAGTTAGTGCTTGACTTTTTGTTCGCAGGTGATTGTGCGCTCAATGTAGCCTCTGAAGCTGAGATACAACAGAGTATGGATCAATTCTCTGACACTTGTGCTAATTTTGGTCTGACAATTAACACCAAGAAAACAGAGGTTTTCCACCAGCCAGTACTACACCATGTATATGTGGAACTATCGGTTACAGCAAATGGAGAAATTTTGAATGCTGTGGATATATTCATTTACTTTGGAAATATACTTTCCAGGAATGTACACATAGATGATGAGATTGATGCACGTGTTGTCAGAACTAGCTCAGTGTTTGGGAGGCTCAGAAGGAAAGTGTGGGAGAGAAGAGGTATGAGGCTGCTTACCAGACTGAAGGTCAATAGATCTGTTGTGCTGACTTTATTGTTGTATGCCTGGGAAACCTGGACAGCATACTAGGGCCATGCCAAGAAACTGAATTGCTTCCATTTGAATTGTCTTAGGAAGGTTCTGAAGATCACCAGGTAAGATAAGGTACTGGATACTGAGGTGCTTTCTGGAGTTGAAGGTGCCAAGTATTCAAACTCTACTGCAGAGAGCTTAACTCCCATGGGTTGGCTACCTTGTTTGAAAGCCAAACATATTTGCCTAAAAGATTATTTTATGGAGAACATACATAATGCAAGTGCTCACATGGAGGCCAGAAGAAGTGATGCAAGGTCACAGAGGAGTCCCTCTCTCCCACATATATTCTAGCCAAAATAAAAAAAAAATACCAGACTGAGTATTGATCAATAAATCAAGAGAGAAACAATAATAAGCTCCTTCAGCCATCCCAGGACTACATAAAAACAAACAAACAAACAAAAAAGAAGCCTGGGAACATTGGAAAAGGGATTGCACCAGAGAAGTTAGCACAGGTAAATAGAATAGAAGCTTCCAGTGCTTTAAACCAAGTAAGCTTCAGGGTGGTGGGTGAGGGGGGGATCCCATATTATTCTGTGAATGACTGAGGGGACCCAGAGATCCAGTTCTCTGAACAGGAATAGTCTAGGAGACCAGTTCCAGAGTCAAGCACTGCATCAAGAGGATTCCAGCAAGAGCTTTCCAGCATGATTCCAGCAACCTGCCAGGCTAGTAGTGCTTGAGGTAATCGTACTTGGGGCTAGGTTTGGGGATAACTTATTTCTCTCAATTCTCTTGACCAGAGAATGACCTTATGAATTTAGAAAGATATGAAGATTTGGACTCTCATTATCTCCAGAACAGCAGCAACTGATGGCAACATTTCAGACTCTGCTTTGAGAGCTGAGATACATGCCCAAAGACAACTTAGACACACTAAAGAAAGGCAGCTTCAAGACACTGAGGCACCAAACTCAGAGCCCAGCTGAGGGCTACATCTAAGGGGAACTTCATGAGGACTCCATGAAGGGCAAAAAGGACTTTTATCCAGTCAAGAGTTGCTATTTATCCTTCAGTCAGATGTTTTCTCTAAATTTGAGACCACTTTTCTGTGGACTCTGTATGGAAAAAGTGTCCCAAACTTCTTTTTTCTTATTTTTTTAATTAATTTTTTTTGAAATTTTAAAAACTAATTAATTTATTTTTAGTTTTCAACATTCACTTCCACAAGATTTTGAGCTCCAAATTTTCTCCCCATCTCATCCCTCCCCCCACCCCAAGATGGCATGCATTCTGAATACCCCTTCTCCCAATCTGCCCTCCCTTCTATCTCTCCCCCCTTCTCTTATCCCCTTCCCTTTCAATTTTTCTGTAGGGCAGGATAGATTTCTATACCCCATTTCCTGTATTTCTTATTTCCCAGTTGCATATGAAAACAATTTTTTTTAACTTTTGTTTTTAAAATTTGGGGTTCCAAATTTTCTTCCTTCCTCCATCCCCACCCACCTTCATTGAGAAGGCAAGCAACTCAATACAGGTTATACATGTGTAGCCATACAAAACACTTCCATAGTAGTAATGTTGTGAAAAACTAAGTTTATTTCCCTTCATCCAATCCTGCCCCCCATTTATTTTATTCTCTCTTTTGACCCTGTCCCTCTTTAGAAGTGTTTGCTTCTGACTAGCCGTCCTCCAATCTGCCCTCCCCTCTACCATCCTCCTGCTCTCCTGTCCCCTTCCTCCCCTATTTTCCTGTAGGGTAAGATAGATTTCCATACCCAATTGAGTGTGTATGTTATTCCCTCCTTAAGCCAAATCCAGTAAGAATAAGATTCACTCATTCCCTCTCACCTTCCCCCATTTTCCATCCACTATAAAAGCCTTTTCTTGTCTGTTTTATGTGAGACAATTTACCCCATTCTACTTCTTCTTTTCTCCTTCTCTTTGTATAATCCTCTCTCACCCCTTAGTTTTATTCTCCAGATATCATCCCTTCATCTTCAACTCTCCCTGTGTTCTCTATCTAACTATCTATCTATCAATATATATACATATAATTTTTTTCCCTCCAACTACTCTAATACCGACAAAGGACTTGTGAGTTACAAATATCATCTTTCCATGCAGAATGTAAACAGTTCAATCTTAATAAGTCTCTTGTGATTTCTCTTTCCTGTTTACCTCTTCATTTTTCTCATGAGATCTGGAAGTCAAATTTTCTACTCAGCTCTGGTCTTTTCATCAAGAATGCTTGAAAGTCCTCTATTTCACTGAATATCCATTTTTTTCCCCTGAAGGATTATGCTCAGTTTTTCTGGGTAGGTGATTCTTGGTTGTAATCCTATTTCCTTTGCCCTCCAGAACATTATATTCCAAGCCCTTCAGTCCCTTAATGTAGAAGCTGTTAAATCTTGTGTTATCCTGATTGTGTTTCCACAATACTTGAATTGTTTCTTTCTGACTGCTTGCAATATTTTCTCCTTGACCTGAGAACTCTGGAATTTGGTTATAATAATCCTAGGAGTTTTCCTTTGGGGATCTCTTTCAGGAGGTGATCAGTGGATTCTTTCCATTTCTATTTTGCCTTCTGGTTCTAAAATATCAGGTCAATTTTCCTTGATAATTTCTTGAAAGATGATGTCTAGGCTCTTTTTTTGATCATGGCTTTCAGATAGTCCAACAATTTTTAAATTCTCTCTCCTGGATCTATTTTCCATATCAGTTGTTTTTCCAATGAGATATTTCATGTTGTTTTCTATTTTTTAATTCTTTTGAATTTGTTTTACAGTGTCTTCATTTCTCACAAAGTCACTAGCTTCCAATTGCTCCATTCTAATTTTTAAGGAAGTTTTTTCTTCAGTAAGCTTTTAGACTTCCTTTTCCATTTGGCCAATTTTGTTTTTTAAGGCATTCTTCTCCTCATTGGGTTTTTGGACCTCTTTTGCCATTTGGGTTAGGTTATTTTTTAAGGTGTTATTTTCTTCAGTATTTTTTTAGGTCTCCTTTAGCAAGCTGTTGACTTGTTTTTCACGATTTTCTCGCATCACTCTCAGTTTTTCCTCTTCTTCTCTTACTTGCTTCTCAAAATCCTTTTGGAGCTCTTCCATGGCCTGGGACCAATGCATATTTTTCTTGGAGGCTTTGGATGTAGGAGCTTTGACTTTGTTGTCTTCTTCTGGTTGTATGTTTTGAACTTCTTTGTCACCAAAATAAGATTCTATGGTCTGACTCTTTTTGTGCTGCTTGCTCATGATCCCAGCCAATTACTTGAATTATAAATTCTTTGTTAAGGTAGGGGTCTGCTTCCAGTGTGGAGAATGTACTGTCCAAAGCTTCAGGGGTTTTGTGCAGCTGTTTTTAGAGATACTTCTAGGGATCTGTAAATTTTCAGTTCTTCCAAGGTGGTATGATCAAGGGTGAGGTATTTACTCCTTTCCTGGCCTGTGCTCTGGTCTATGAGTGACCACAAGCACTCTTTTCTGTCTTGGAACTGTGAGGAGGGTTTCCTCTCCACAGCCACTACAAGTTCCACCATACCAGCATTCCTCCTCCCCCTAGGACCACCACCCAGAACTGGGACACAGATCCAAGCAGGGCAAAGCAAGAGAATACTGCACTAGAAAAGAGATCCCTGCAATCCCCTCTGATCAGTCGCTAGATTCTCCCTCAGTCTGTGGGCAGAAGCTCTGGAGGCAGTCACTGCCCCAGGCCATGCTCGGGGGCTGGGACCCCACCACAGACACAGACTTTTCCTACTGACCTTCTAAGTTGTCTTTGGTGTTTGTGGGTTGAGGGGTCTGGAAACCTCCACAGCTGCCTGTGATTCAGTCCTTTGAGACCTGCTCCAAGTTTGCTGAGGCCTGCGCGTCCACACCGAATTGCGCTCCTCTCCCAGTCGGTATGATATTCCTTTCCAATCAACCATCCAGGTTGTCTTGGGTGGGAAATTTGTTTCACTCTATCTTTTTGTGGGTTCTGTTGCTTTAGAATTTGTTTGGAGCCATTTTTTTTTACAGGTATTTGAAGGGGTTTGGGGGAGAGCTCAAGCAAGTCACTGCTTTTACTCCTCCATCTTGGCTCTGCCCCCCCTTAAACTTTTGGAGAATTTTTTGTTGTTGTTGTTTTTTTGCTAGGTAATGGGGTTAAATAACTTGCCTGGGCTCACATAGCTAGTGAGTGTTTTGTGTCTGAGGCTGGATTTGAACTCAGGTCCTCCTGAGTCCAGGACCAGTGCTCTATCCACTGTGCCACCCAGCTGCCCCTGCAGAATATTTTTGTGTCAACAGTTCTTAATATACTACATACCACTTCCTAAAAGCTAATTAAATCTGATTGATTGGTAAATCATTAGTAAATACCACTTCCTAAAAGCTAATTAAATCTGGTTGATTGGTAATTAATGGGAAGAGAATCAGAAATGGGCTTGTGAGCAACAGTAATAGAAAAACCACCCTCAACCTCTCAAGTCTTTCTCCTAGAACACAAAAAGAAGTAATCAGATTCATTCTAGAGACTGACCCTGACCAGTGCTAGTGGGAGTTGGAGAAGTGGTTGGGAAGGTAGCCCTGGAGAGGCTATGAACAAAGTAACAAATATGCATAGTTAAGCAAAACCCATTCAAATATTGGCCATGTCCAAAAATGTTTATCTCAAACTTTTCCTATCTCTCTGTCAAGTGAATGACCTCCTTTTAAAAGAGAGGTCAGAAAGCAAAGAGAAGAAAAAATATTAGAAGTCATGATAGAGGGAAATACAAAACTAATATGTTAACAATGGTTGTGAATGGGATTAACTCATCCACAAAATGGAAGAGGATAGTAGAATGCTAAATCTAACAATATTTTGTTTATAAGAAACATACTTGAAACATTCACACAGAATTAGAATGAAGATATGGAATAGAATTTATTAAGCTTCAGTAAAACTCAAAAAAAGCAAGTATAACAATTATGATCTCAGAGAATAAAACACTGAAATTAGATATGACTAAAAGAGTTAAATATGCAAACTCCATTATGCTAAAAAGTATCACACACAATACAACAAAATCAGTTTTAAATTTATATTCACTTAATGGCATAGCCTGTAAATATCTGTAGGAAGAATTAATTGAATTAGAGGGAGAAATAGAAAGCAAAACTAATAGTTGGGCACTTCAGTGTGTCCTTTCTAGACACAGATAAATCTAACAGAAGGATAAATAAGAAAGAAGCTAAGGAACTAAATAGAATTTTAGAAATGTTAGAAATGATAGGTCTTCGACAATTAGCGAATATGGGTAGAAAAGAATATTCATGTTTCTCATCATAACCTGGAATCTTTATAAAAATTGACAATGTCCTAGGACATAAAGCCTCATAAAGAAATGCAACAAAACCAAGATATTAAATACATCCTTTGCTACACACAAAAAATTATAATCAATAAAGGCATTTGAAGAAAGGATTCAAACTTAAATGAAGACTAAATAGTCCCCAAGCATGGGTGAGTCAAAGAATACACTAAAAATTGTAGATAATGCCATCCAACAAAACAATAGTAGTGAGACAACATAGCAAAACTTGTGAGATGAAGCCAAAGCAGTCTTAAGAAGAAATTTTATGTCTTTAAATGCTTTCTTCAACAAAAGAGAAAAGGAATAAATCAGTGAATTGGAATTGCAACAAAAAACCCTAGAAAAACAGAAATTGTAAAAAACCCAACTGAACACATAGAAATCCCAAATATTAAAGAAGAGATAAGTAAAATTGAAATAAAAACCCAATAACTCTTTAAATTTATAAATACATCTAGGAACTATTTAAAAATGAGAATAATAATACTCATTTATTTTTAGGCAATTGGGGTTGAATGATTTTGCCCAGGGTCACACAGCTAGTAAGTGTCAAGTGTTTTTCTATCCACTGTGCCACCTAACTGCCCCGAGAATAGTAATACTTATAAAGCTTTAGCTAATATGATTTTTTTTAAGGAAAGGAAAACCAAATTTCCAGTACCCAAAATGAGAAAGGAAATTCATAAGAAATGAAAATGAAATAAAAGACATTATTAGCCATTATTTTGCCCAGCAAAAACCTTAAATGAAATATATGAATATTAAAAAAAAACATAAAATACCCAGATAAATAGAATAAGGGAGAATTTCAATAACCCAATCTCAGAAAAGAAATTGAATAAACCACATATGAAATTCCAAGGAAAAATATCTCAGGATCAGGTGGATTTACACATGAATACCACCAAATATTCAAAGAAAAATTCATTCTAATATCACATATCACATAAACTGTTTGGAAAAATAGGCATAAGAAAGATCTTGCTAAATTTTTTCTATAAAAGAAATATACTCTTCATATCTAAACCAGAAAGAGAAAAAACAAAGGAAAAAAGTACATGCATGTGAAATGCTATAAATCTCTAGTTATGACCTATTTTTTGGAAAAAGAATTAAAAGTGGGAATTGCAAATATCAGAAATTCATGAATCGGAGTCCATGTCAGATTTTTCTGGAAGCCAGAGGTGAGGAGTAGAGTCCTAAGAGATTTGTTTGATTCAACCTACATTGAAAGCAGCCAGAAGAGGGTGATTCATCCATCAGCTATGGCAAATTTGGAAATGAATTGAGTGGGATGAATATTATATAATATGAATCCATTCTCCCCAAGGACAGGGGCAGTATAGAGGAGGCATTGGGGGAAATGTTTTGTAACTTCCTATTCTTACTATATCCTCTTAGTAAATATCCCTTTGTCAAAGATAATTGATGTTAGTTGGTTAAATAACAGTGATAATTCTTGTTCATTGATACTAGGGAGAACACACAGGGATTGGGGTGGGGCTCTAGCCAACAGCATTAGATAATCACTCTTCCCTCCCTTTTGGGCTACCCTTAGAACCATGAAGGGGATATGTGACCTTGCTCTGGGTGATCAGAATCAGTTCTCAAAGTAGGAGACAAGGATCCTCAGAGTTTATAATGACTACATGCAGGATTGAGGTCATTTAAAAGAAGCACTTACTATGGAAGTGAGCAAGAATTGCTAGGAGAGTTATAGATTTTTTTTTTTTTTGTGGTAAGGCAGTTGAGGTTAAGTGATTTGCCTAGAGTTACACAGCTAGTGAGTGTTATGTGTCTGAGGCTGGATTTGAACTCGGGTCCTCCTGACTCCAGGGCCAGTGATCTATTCACTGCGCCACCTACCTGCCCCTAGAATCTTCTTAAGAAAAGGATAAATAATCATACCTCCATTTGCCTGGGTGTTGTCAAGAACAATCCTGCTAGGAGTCAAGTTGTTGCATATAGAAGAAAAAGTGCAGGATGGAAGATCTAGGTTCTGGTTCCAGCTTTACTGGTTGTGTGACTTTAGACAGGTCACTTAACTTTCTGGGTGTCATTTGACTTACCATAACATTTCAAACTCCACCCAACCCTTCCACTTTGCCCTCTGGAATGCCTGTTCCATAGGTAGCAAACTTCCTTTCATCTTAAATTTTTTCCTCTAGCATTCCTTCTGTCTACCAGCTCTTACTGACATCTAGCTCTCCTCTGATAACACCTCCTCTGATAAGCCTCTCTGGTCACCCTTTCCAGTACTAGCTATGCCTTCACTTTCCTTGGCTCACTGGTTAAGGCAAGGGAGTTGGAATAGTTTGTGCTCCCTACTGCTACTTCAAGGTTCTCCCTTTACCTCTAACACTTAGGAACCTCTCCTCCTTTTAGGTTCGTACTATTCATATTTACCACCCAATCAAAATCCTGGTAGCTGTTTTCTATAGACCCCCATGTTACTTCCCTTCCTTCTTCAATGAGTTTGGTATATGGCTCACAATTTTTCTCTCTTCCTCAACTCCTGCCTTCATACTAGGGGGCTTCTACTCCCTCAAACATTCTATCCTTATTCATTTCCCACTATCTACTCCTCTGCTCTACTTCAGCCACACACAAAGATGGTCATACTCTTGATATTGCCATCACTCACCAACATACCACCTCTATGTTCAAGAATTTTTAAATCTTCTTATCTAACCATAATCTATGGGCATTTCACTTCTCCCTCTGCCTTCCCTTACAGGGAAAAGGGTCCCTAGGGGAAACTGCTCCTTCTCTGTCTCTTTTGCTGGATCCTCTGCTAGATCATGGTCTCTAACTATAGGTGTCCCTCAGGGTTTTGTTCTGGCTCCTCTTCTCTTCTTTCTCTACACTACTTCACTTGGTAATTTCATCAGCTTCTATGGATTCACTTAGCATCTCTATGCTGACAATTCTCAAATCTATCTATCCTGCCCCAAACTCTGGCTCACATCTCCAACTGTCTTTCAGACATCTCAAAGTGGATGTCAAGTAGCCATCTTAAACTCAGTATGTCCCAATAGAACTTACTATCTTTTCCCCAAACCTTCCCCCTCTCCTACTTTCCTATTACTGCAGAAGGCAACACCATCCTTCTGGTCCCTCAGGCTCACAACCTAGGAACCATCCTGGAATTCTCACTATCTTTCATCTCCATATCCAATCTGTTGTGAAGGTCTGTCATGTTTACCTCCATCTCTCAAATACCACCCTCCTCTCCTCTGATACTGCCACCACTCTAGTACAGACCTTCATCATCACATGCCTGGATTATTTGCAATAGCTGCTAGCTATTATTGATTATTGAAATATTGCAAAATTAATATTGATCATTGCAATACTCTGGCTGCCTCAACTCTCTCCTCACTTCAATCTATCCTCCATTTAGCCACTAAAGTGATTTTCCTAAAGCGCATGTCTGATCATGTTATATACCTACTCAATAAATTCTAGTAATTCCCTATTGCCTCTAGGAGCAAATACAAAGTTCTCGTTTGGCCATTCAAAGCCCTTCATAATCTAGGTACTACTTGTACCTCCCCTTCCTCTTTAGTTTTTTTAATACCTTACTGACGCGGCCGCTGCAGTGGTGAGCATGAGACCAGCTCAGTGCTCTGTAACCCGGAGACGCATGGATGAGGTGGCAGACAGCAAGGTGGCAGAAGCTCCGTTTATTGAGTGCAGTTAGCTGTCTTTTATGGCCCTAGTGATGCATGTTCAAAGCGTGATCCCCCTGTGATAGCCAATCATCAGGTCTGCTGGAGCTTGTGTCAGGACTCATCTCCCATTGAGAGGAGAGCCAAACCAACCGTGGGAGCTGCATGTCAGCAAAGGAGAGGTCCTGGGAGACTTTCTTATTTTTGCCACGCAACTATGTTGTGACCCTCAGCTTCTACTGATAGAAGCTAGAACTCCCATGGGAAAGTTCCCTCAACAGAGCTCTCATGAGACCGTGAGACATTCACCCTAACACCTTACTTCCTGACATGTACTCTTCAATCTATTGATACTGGACCTTCTAGCTCTTCCATGAACAAGATACTCTATTTCTCAGCTGTGGGCAGTTTCTCTGTCTCCAGTGCCTGGAATGCTTTCCTTTTTCCACTCTGACTACTGACCTCCTCAGCTTCCTTGAAGTCCCAACTAAGATCCTATCTTTTACTGGAAGCCTTCCCCAACCCCTCTTAATTCTAGTACCTTCCCTCTTTTAATTATTTCCTGTTTATCTTGTATGCAGCTTGCTTTGTATATATTTGTTTTCATGTTGTCTCCTCTATTAGACTGTAAGCTCCTTAAGGGTAAGGACTGTCTTTTGCCTCTTTTTGTATCCACAGCATGTAGTACAGTGCCTGACACATAGTGCTTAATAAATGTTTATTGATGGATTGATTACTTGTGAAAGGAGAAAATTGAACTATGTAGTCTCTAAGGTCCTTTCCAGTTCTTACATTCCAAGAATTTAGAGAAAAGATGGGTAGGATCCCATAGCTTAAAATTCTAGAGAGGAAGTTGGCTCATGAGGTACAGTTCTGGCTCTCAAGTATGAAATTCTGACAATAAAAACAAATGATTCCAGTAATTCATAAAAGGAGCAGATGTTTAAAGTGATATTGGAGTAGCACAGGAAATCCACTGAAAAATTCATGTTTTAAAAAGATATGTAAAAAGAAGATGGCAAGTAAATGAAGATAAATACAAAAGAAGAGGTACAAGGTAATGCAAGAATATCAGGGAGGTTAACAACTAGATCAAACTGAAGTTTGTAATAAACAATAAGGACAGAAAAAAGGATTTTAAAAAATGTATATTGTAGACAAGAGGAAGATTAAAAAAGAGATGTGGCTGCTACTTGGCTTGGAAGCCACTAGTTACAAATCAAATGTATACCAGGGTAATAAGAAAAACAGTGAATATAGGAATGAATAAGAAACTTATGAATGCTGAGTGGTAACCTTTGAAAAGCATTGAGACAGCTGTCATGTGGAAGATAAATCTGATTTGTTTTCTTTGGCCTTGGAGGGCAAAACTAGGAACAATGGTGGAAGAGATGAAAAGAAGCTTTCAGCTTTATGAAAGGGAAAGGTTCCTAACAGCTAATGTAGTACAAAGAGTGAATGGACTATTTAGAGAAGTAATAAAATCTCCATCACTGTAAAGCTTTGAGTGGAATCTCAATGACCATTTGACAGGATGTTGTAGAGGAGACTCCAATTAAAGGACAGTTTAGACTAGATGTCCACTGATGTATGCTCTAATTAAGAGACTGTTTGCTTCCATGAAAAATCTTGGAGAATGGCAGAGGTGCCAAAGGACTAGAGAGGACAAATGTCCCTGTTTTCAAAGAGAAGGCAGTTTGTCTAAACTGTAAGCCAGTAAGTTTTCCTTTTATAAGACATTATTAAATGTATGGTTTGTGCATTTTATGAGAGAATGATCATGATCAGCATGGTTTGTAAAGAGGAAGTCTGCAAGTGGTCAAAAGATACGAACAATTCTCAAAAGGAGAAACTTGAAATATCAACAATCACCTGAAAATTCCTTAAAGACATTATTAATCACAGAAATTAAAACAACTCTAATATGTTACCTTACATTCAGCAACTTAACAAATATGGTTTCTTTTTTCCTTTAAAATTCTCCATTTAAACATAAAAGGAGCCTATCCATCCATACAAAAGAACACACAAAGAATTCTCTATAAAACTGTAATACTCATTTTATACCACTTGCTTTTTTCTGAAGTATATAATACATTCTATATGTTACTTTCAGAATTGACCTGCTTGGCTATGCTTCCTTCTGGAGTTCCTTCTGTCCTCTTCTCTACATTAAAAAAAAGTTTCAATGGCTGTCTTTTTTGGGGGTGGGTACTAATATTGCTAACCCTTTTTCTCTACTCCTCACCCAACTAACTGAGAAAAAGAAAGAAAATAAACCCTTGTAACAAATAAATAAGAAAAACCCAAATCCATAAAATGGCTGTAGCAAAAAAAAAAAAATTGTCCCTTTCTTCACTTTATACCCATCACCTCTCTATCACGAGGTGGATAACAAGGTTCATCATGGCCTCTGGAGACATGGTTGGCCATTGCACAGATGACAGTTGGTCACTGATCAGAGTTCTTAATTCTTCCAAATTGTTTTTCTTTACAATGTTGATGCCCTGGTATAAATTGTTCTTGTTGTTTAAACATCCCTCTGTGTCAGTTAATACATCAAGATTTTCTGAAATAGTTTCTTTTGTTATTTCTCATGGCACGATAAGATTTCATCATATTCATATCTCACAATTTGTTCAGTCATTCCCCAATATTCTAAGATACAATATAAAACATTAAATTCTTCCCTTCCCCCTGTTACTATTCTCTCCCTGCTGCTAATTTTCCTTTTAAACCTGTCCCTGCTTGTTTCCCAGTTGAGTTTGATGACTATTTGTGTCTAAAGATAGCCATCTCTGGGGGGGGGGTGAAGAAAAAAGGAAAAAAAGTTACACTATAACTTTATTATATATTTAAAAGGAATAGCAAGTACACATAAAAGGTTGCAGTTTCATGTACCATCATCTTTTTTTTGTATTCTACTGTGTTATGGAAATGCTTGTTTAATGTCTTAAGTTCAGAATAAAATAAATAAAATTAAAAAAAAAACATCAGCACCATTGCTTAATATAGATCCTCCTAATTACTTAAACATTCTAGATTTCTCTTGAGTTTTGTGTCTGCATTTTTGAATTCCTCAGTTCTGATCTTTTCATCAGAAATGCTTTAAAGTCCTCTATTCCATTAATGATCCATTCCAAGTCCATTCCCTCTAATCCAGGAGGATTATACTCAGTTTTTCAGAGAAAATTATTCTTGGTCGAAAGCCTTTATCTCTTGCCTTTTGAGAATATTGTGTTCCAAGGTCTCCTCTTATTTACAGTAAAAGCTGTGAGGCTGTGGTGATCCTCACTGTGGTCCCTTGGTCCTTGAACTGCTTTTCCCTGAATGCTTGTTTTATCTTCTTTTTGGTGTGAGAGCTCTGGGTTTGAGCTATAGCATTCCTGGAACTTTTAATTTTGGGGTTTCTTTCATCAGGGAATTGGTGGTTTCTCTCTAATTTCACTTTACCCACTCTTTCAAATAAATCTGGCCAGTTTCTACTTATGATTTCTTGAAGTGTAGTCCAGGCTTCTTGTTTTGTCATGGTTTTCAAGGAGTCTTACGATTCTTAAATTGACTAGCCTTAACCTGTTTTTCAGGTTAGGTTTTTAAAAAATCAGTTATCTTCCATTTTCTTCTATTTTTTAAAATCTGTTGGATTTGTTTTAATAATTCTGGATGTTTCATGGTGTCATTTATTTATTTCTTTTTAGCTTATTTCAGTTTTCAGGAGTCCATTAGTGGGTAAGGTTTAACATTTTCTCTTTGAAGACATTTATTCTCCTTCCAAATCTTTCCTTGAGAGATTTTATTTCATTAAAAAAAAAATTCTCCTGCTTTTAATTTCTTTATTCAACTCTCTAACTTTAGCTCCTGAATTGGGTTCTTATGCCAACACCAGGCTCTATTCCTGGGGAGTGGTTGTTGCTGCTTGGTTCCACCTTCAGTCACCTGGGTTCTTGCACTAACCTTCACCTTCCAGGATTAGAAATTCTTGTGGATCTTTACATTTGAAGGAGCTATATCTTTAGGGCCCCTTCTAATGTCTTAACAGGTAGTGTTAGGGACTTCAGAGGCTCTGAGCCTGGGGTAATTTGGTCAGAGTGCTTAAGTGTCCTACTAGTTTCTGTTTGATCATGCTGCTTAGAAGTTTCTAGCCTAAGGCTGTTTAATTTCTCCAGGGTTTTCTCAGAGGAGGCCTTTGCTCTTGGTGCCTTGAACACAGAGCCTTACAGTCTACACATGTCTCTGGCCCTCTCTAGTTGTATTAGGCTACCCTGTACTAGTGCTGGCTTTGTTGGAAGCTTCTTCTAATGACCTTATGATTCAATCTGATACAAACTTCGGGGTTTTGTTGGAACATGTATGTTGGAGCTGAATGGTCTCCCATTTTGTCTCAAAATCATATTTGCAAATATGGCAAAAAAAGGGACACCTTTTTTTTTGTTGGAGGAGCTATAGAAAATCAGGTATATTAATTCACTGCTGGTAGGATTGTGAATCAGCTCAACTGCTACAGAAAAAATTGGGAATTATGCAAGAAAAGTTACTAAATTGTTTAAACCTTTTGATTCAGAGATTCCACTACTGGGGTACCCTAAGGACGTTATTGACAATAATAAAAAAATTCATCTATATTAAGCATTTATTGCAGAATTATTTATGATAACAAAAAAACTGGAAACAAATATTTGTTCAGTGATTGGGGAAAGACTAAAGAAAGTGTGCTAATATGAATGTAATAGGATTTTTATTGTGTTATTAGGAATGTCCAATATAATTAGTGTTAAGTAACACGATAAGACTCACATGAAATGATGTCAACTGAAGAAAACAGAACCCAAAGAAAAACAATCATTGATTACAATAGTATAAATATAGGCAATGCTTACAGGCAACAAAGTGGGGGTTAAATATATGTCAATGCTAGTACCATAGTTTCAAAGTTAAAAAAGAGATCCTTTCTGTTAACAGTCAATAAACTAAAAAAGTAGCCTGTTGCAATCAGTTGTTTTGCTGGGTTATTTTTAGTAAATGTTTTTTGTAGGGCAGGGTTGATTGGATTTTTGCTGGAAATCATGGGTTGTATCAAAATGGTATGTTAATTTTTTTTTTTTACAGAGAACAAATTGTTCTCTTTTTTAAAGAGTTCTCTCTGTTTTAAAGAGAACAAGTTAAAGATAATTAGTCTCACTTTAAAAAAAAATAAAGTGGCTAAACTGGTAGGTAAGGGAAATGTCAAAAACACATTACCTGAATTTCAGCAAGGAATTTGATTAGAAATTTCAGAATATTCTTGTGAGAAGGCCGAAGGATAGTGCAATTAGGTAGATTAGAAACAGGTGGAACAATTAGACCCAAACATTGTTGGTTAGTTGATTGATACCAACCTAGAGCAGGGGCTCTTAACCTAGATTCTTATCTTTCTGAGGAGAGAAGTGCTGTGAACTTGAATGGTTAAAAAAAATTACACTTTTATTTTCTCTAGCATCTAACTGAAATTTAACACTTCCTTTAATTATTTAAAAATATTATTCTGAGATGGGATTCAAAGATTTCCCCAGACTGCCAAATGGGTCCATGACACAAACTGGTAGAGTGCCATAGATGTTTGTTTTGGACCGTATTTGGCTCATCAGCTACATAGTGCAGTGGATGCCAGGTCCGGAGTCAGGAAGATCTGAATTCAAATCTGATCTCAGACATTTACAAGTTAGGTGACCCTAAGCAAGTCACTTAACCTCTGCCTCAGTTTCATTTGTAAACATTTTTTGAGTTCCAAATTCTCTCCATTCCTCCATCCTCTTCCCAACTCACTGAGAAAGCAAGCAATATGATATCAGTTATACATGTGAAGTCATGCAAAACATATTTTCATATTGACCATGTTACAAAAAAAAATAGTTAAAAATATGCTTTAATTTGTACTGGGTTCATTAGTTTTCTCTTTGGAGGTGAGCGAGTAGCATGTTTCATCATGAGTCCTTTGAAATTATCTTGGATTATTGTATTGATCAGAGTAACTAAGTCTTTGACAGTTTATCATTGTACAATATTGTTGTCACTGTGAACAAGTTCTCCTGATTAATGTTCTCCTGGTTCTGCTCACTTCACTTTGCATCAGTTCAAATAAGTGCCATAACCAATCAAACTACCAAACTACCAAAAATCATTTTATAGAGCTAGAAAAAATGATGACAAAATTTATCTGGAAGAATAAAAGGTCAAGATTATCAAGGGAATTAATGAAAACAATGCAAAGGAAGGTGGCCTTGCCATACTAGTTCTAAAATTCATATTATAAAGCAGCCATCATCAAAAATTTGGTACTGGCTAAGAAGTAGAGTGGTGGATCAGTGGAACAGATTAGGTAAACAAGACACAATAGTAAATGACTATAATTAATCTTAAAAAAGCAGAGGTCATGGAACATGATATTCTGGAAGGCAAATGAGCTAAGACTACAACCAAGAATCACTTACCCTGCAAAATTAATTTCTTTTTCTAAGATAGGGTTATTTTATTTTTATTTTTCAAATTTATAATAATTTATTTATTTAATTATTATTTTTATTTATTACATTTATTACATATTATATTTACTTAAATTAACTTAATTTATTATATATTATATTTAATTAAACATGCTCCAATTATTTATTTATTTATTTTTATATTATTGATATATATGTGTTCTGTTAATTATATAATGTATCATATATAATACAAAATAAATAAATATTTATTTATATATTTACATAAATTAAATCATTATTTATTTATTTTATTTCATCTTTTGTTAATCTAGGCAATTTATACTTTCATAAATATTCATCCATTTCACTTAGACTGTCAGCTTTACTGCAAATAATTAGGCAAAATAGCTCCTGATAATTCTTTTAATTTCATCTTCATTGGTAGGAATTTACCTTTTTCATTTTTGATACTGGTAATTTCATTTTCTTCATTCTTTTTTTTAATTAACTAATTGTTTATCTACTTTATTGGGTTTTTTTTCATAAAACCGGCTTTTAGTTTTGTTAATTAGTTCTTTTTTTCTTTCAGTTTTTATTATCTCTCCTTCAATTTTTAGGATTTCTACTTTGCAGTTTAATCAGAGATTAAAATTTTTTTACCCTTAGTTTTATTAGTTGCATGTCTGATTCATTGATCCGCTCTTTTTCTTTTTTATTCATGTAAGCATGTAGAGATATAAAATTTCCCTAAATACTGCTTTGGCTAGATCTCATAAATTTGAGAATGTTGTCTTATTATTGTCATTCTCTTTAACTAAATTATTGATTTCTATGATTTGTTATTTGTCCCTCTTATTCTTTAGGATTAAATTATTTACTTTCTAATTAATTTTTAATGTTTCCACAGCTCTTTATGGAATGATTTTTATTGTTTTATGGTCTAGAAATGGTGCGTTTAATATTTCTACTTTTCTACATTTGTTTGGGAGCTTTTTGTGCTCCAATATATGGTCAATTTTTGTGAAGATGCCATGTACATCCGAGAAAAAGATATTCTTTCAATTCCTATTCTGTTTTCTCCAGAGGTCTATCATTCTAACTTTTCTAAAATTGTATTCATCTCCTTAACTTTTTTCTTATTTATTTTATTGTTAGATTTTCTTAGCTCTGAGAAGGGAAAGTTGAGGTCCCCCACTAGTATCATTTTACTGTTTATTTCCTCCTGTAACTCATTTAACTTTTCCTTTATGAATTTGGATGCTCTGCCATTCATGGTATATATGTTTAGTATTGTCATTATATCATTAACTCTGGTACCTTTCTAGCAAAATGTAGTTTTCCTGATCATCTCTCTTATGTTTATTTTTGCTTTTGCTTTGTCTGAGATCATGTTTGCCATCTCTGCCTTCTTTTTCCTTCAGCTGGAGCATAATAGATTCCATTGTAGCCTCTTATTTTAACTGTGTCTTTCAGGTGTGTTTCTTGTAAACAGCATATTGTTGGATTCTGGTTTCTAATACATTCTGCTTTCTGCTTCCATTTTATGAGTGAGTTCATCCTATTCACATTCATAGTTATGATTACTAACTGTGCATTTCCTACCAACCTATTTTCTTCTGTTTAATCTTTCTCTCTCTCTTTTTTAAACTCTGTCCCTCCTCAAAAGTCTGTTTTATTTCTGACCATTGCTCCCCTTAATCCATTCTCCCATTTATCACTCCCTCTTCCCCTTATCACTCCCTCTCCCCTTTGTCTTATCCTCTTCCTCTCCTGTTTCCCAGTTGGGCAAGATAAATTTCTATACCTAACTGAATACATATATACATATATATGCACACACAAATGTATATTCTTCCCTCTCTGAACCAATTCTGATGAGATTGAAGTTCAAGAGTTGTCAGCCACACCCCTATTTCCCCCTCCATCTTAAAAGCTGTTCCTTTCACACCTCTTTTATGTGAGATAATTTTCCTCATTTTTTTCTCTCCCTTTCCCTTCTCCCAGTGCATCTCTCTTTCTCACCCCTCCGTTTTTTGGAGATCATTCTATTATAGTCAACTCATACCCATGTCCTCTATCTTTGTATACTCCTTCTAACTAATGTCCTAACAATGATAAAGTTCTTAGGAGTTATAAATATCATCTTCCCACATAAGAAAGTAAAGAGTTTAACCTTATTAATTTCCTTGTGATTTCAATTTCATATTTACCTTTTTATGCTTCTCTTGAATCTTGTGTTTGAATGTGAAATTTTCTATTTGGCTCTGGCCTGGTGCAGTGGATAGAGCACTGGCCCTGGAATCAGGAGGACCTCAGTTCAGATTTGACCTCACAACCTTACTAGCTGTGTGATCCTGTGCAAGTCACCTAACCCTGTTTGCCTCAGTTTCCTCATCTGCAAAATGAACTGGAGAAGGAAATGGCAAACTTCTTCAGTATCTTTGCCAAGAAAACTTCCAAATGAGGTCACAGAGAGTCAGAAATGACTCAACAACAACGAAAGTCCTCAATTCCATTAAATATCCTTTGTTTCCCCTGAAGGATTTCATTCAGTTTTGTTGGGTAGGTTATTCTTTGTTATGCCCCTATCTCTTTTGCTTTCTGGAATATAGTCTAAGTTCTCTGATCCTTTAATGTGGTAGCTGTTAAATCTTGTGTGATCCTGACTGTGGGTCCATGATAGTTGCATATTTTCTTTCTGGCTGCTTTTAGTATTTTCTCTTTGATGTGGGGGCTCTGGAATTTAGCTGTAATAATCCTGGAAGTTTTCATTTTGGGATCTCTTTCAGGAGGTGATCAGTGGATTCTTTCAATTGTTTTTACCATCTGGTTCTAAGATTTTTAGAGTAGTTTTACTTGATAATTTCTTGAAAGACAGTGTCTAGGCTCTTTTTTTGATCATGACTTTCAGGCAGTCCAATAATTCTTAAATTGTTTCTCCCTGACCTCTTTTTCATGTTAATTGTTTTTCTGATGAGGTATTTCACATTTTCTACTTTTTAATTTTTTTTTTTTACTTTCTCTGGCTGTTTTGTGATGTCTCATGGATGCATTAGCTTCACTTGCCCAATTCTAATTTTTGAGGAATTTTTTTCTTCAGTGATCTTTGTATCTCTTTCATCATTTGGCTAATTCTGTTTTTTATTTTTTTAAATTTTATTCATTCATTCATTCATTCATCTATTTATTTATTTATTTTGGTGAGGCAATTGGGGTTAAGTGACTTGCCCAGAGTCACACAGCTAGTGAATGTTATGTGTATGAAGTCAGATTTGAACTCAGGTCCTCTTGACTCCAGGGCCAGTGCTCTATCCACTGCACCACCTACCTGCCCCCAAGTCTGTTTTTTAAGGTGTTATTTTTGTCAGTATTTTTTATACCTCTTTTACCAAGCTATTAATTCTTTTTCATAATTTTCTTGCATTGCTCTCATTACTTTTCCCAATTTTTCCTCTATTACTCTTATTTGCATTTTGGGGCTTGTGTCCACTTACCACTTTTTTTCCTTTGTGGCTTTGCTTGTAAATATTTTATATTATTTTCTCTTGAGTTTGTGTCTTGGTCTTTCCTGTCACCATAGTAGGTTTTTATGGTCAGGTTCTTTTTTGTTCTTGTTGTTTTCTCATTTTTCCAGCCTATTTCTTGACTTTGAACTTCATGTTAAAATTGGGCTCTGCTCACCTGGTAGAAGATGCATTATCTCAAGCTTCAGGTTTTGTTTTGTTTTTCACAGTGCTTTTCTTAGAGTTTTTGGGGTTTGAAAGTTTTTGGTGTTTCCAAGGTTATGTGATCTGGGGAGAGTTCTGGTCACTGTTCTCCTGGTCTGTCCTCCGGCCCTTAATCAAGAAGATCCCCTATGACTAGCACTCCTCTCCACTTTGGAACTGTGACCCAGAACTATGTGTGGGAAATTTAGGTGCTGTCAGGATCTCCATGCCAACACCGCCTCCCTCTTTTCTCTCTTTTTACTATTAGGAGACACCCTGTTTTCCAGATCTAAGACCCAGCAAGCAAGCTGTCCCCTGAGCTGGGCATAACAATAATTCTTGTGCTCACCTCTACATGAACTCTGCTGCGGCAAAATCCCAGCATTGTTCCATACCAGCCCCAGGTTATCCCTGAGCTCAGATGAGTACCTGCTCGTCTGATCATTCTGATCATGAAGTCTTGCTACGAATCAAACTCACCTCATTGTTGCTGTTACCCCTTCATTGCCCTGGCTACAATTCACTGTGTTTCTTTGTCTAGCCACTGCTATATGTATCAAGACTTGGTCTTGCTAAAATGGGTATCTTCTGTATTAGAGCAGACTCCGAGACACATGTTTAGTTTCCCTTCTCCAATGGAATAAAGAAGACTTTTTGCCAATAGCCTCTGTGAACTCTTAGGTTTTATTTTATTTTTCAGAGTTTAACAGTTGGTGTATAACCTCTGTGAGCTTTGGTATTTTCAGACTTAACTTACTGCATAACTTCGGTGGCTCTTTGTTCAGGGTTTGACAATGCCAAACAACACCTGGTTCTGTGCTCAGTGTCATCACAAACATCCCCTGTAATCTCTTTCTGACCACTTCCAATCACCATCTTTGGTCTGAGAGCTCCTGAAGCTTCTTCTGCTGCTACTGCTCTCACAACTGCCTCCAAGACCCACTGCTGGTGTTGCCCCAGTATGGGCTCTGGGCCAGCCCTAACCCCAATGTCACAGGCCTCTCCTTCAGACCTCCTAAGTTATCTTAGCTAGAAAAAATGTCTCTCCTTGACCTTTTGTTGTCTATGCCACTCCAGAATTTGATTTGATGCATTATTTTAAAGTTGTGTGGAGGGAAATGTTGGAAGAGCTTGGATTATATTACTGCCTCTGCTCTGCTGTCTTGACTCCAACTCCATCAAATTTATTTTGTTTCACTTTTACCTCTTTTGGTCCTGTCTCTTAGAGAGTGAAGAGGACTAGGGGAAATGGGCATCTCAGAAGCAAGTTCTGATGAGTCATAGGATTTTAAATCTTAGAAATTGGAGCTGGAAGGGACCTAATCATTAAGTTCTCTAGTTTTATAGGTGATAGAATAAAAGCTCAGATGGGTTACGTGTCTTAAGGTCACATGGGTAGTGAATAGCAGAGACAGGGTTTGAACACAAATGCTCTGCCATCACATGTCACTAAGTGCTTCTTTTCATTATACCTCAATGCCCCTGTTCAGTCCCCCTAACATGCTCCTCTCCTTTTCTCTGAATAAGGAGATATTCCAGGGCCAGGACACCTGTATGCTTTCCCCAGCTCAAACACTATTTGGTTTACACTCTACCTGCTCTCCCCTTGCCCTGATATCTCTATACGGACATTTCAGCAGTTGATCCCTTAAGCCCTCTGTATTTGTCCTTTCAGGGGTTCAGTTCTTACAGCAGCAGTTCCAGGTAGAGATGAAAATAAGAGGGAGAAAGAATCAAATTTCAGAGACCTCCAAGTAGTTGTTGAAATAACATTGCTATCAGCCAAACAATGCTCTCAAATATGTAAGATGAGGAGAGAAAGTGTTAGGGACAAATCACACTAATTGAAACAGAATGACAGTTTATTAAGATTTACATTCTTTTCCTTGGTTTTCTTCACCTATTCCACATTCTTTCATCCAAACATGTTGCTTCTACATTCATAGATATCTAAATAATCTACAATTTCTTGAGGGGGGAGGGGAGTGATAGGAAGGTGGAGGAGGTAGTCCTTGAAGTATGCCCATATATTTCTATCCTGGTTTCAGTCTAAGTGAATGTGAAATCTCAGGAGAATCTGTTTTCCAACTATGATGACTAGGAGTTAATACTGCTTAAAGACAAAAAAGTCTTGTAGTTGCCCATAGAGTGAGAAGAAATGATAATACAAGGGGTGCTGAATCAGCTCTGAGTGGTTATGCAAAAGAGATGACCCGCTTTTTACTGCTGACCTACCCTTCTTATGCTCTCTTTCCTTCAGGAGGCAGTACTACTTTGCATTCCACCTCCCTGCCTCCACTAGAGCCATTTGGGAGGACTGTCCTATCTCCCCTCCCACCCTGCCATGGTGACTGTGAGCCCATGGCCACCACTGTCATTGGTATTTGTTCTTTCCCAATCCTACGTGAATGAGTAATCCAAGGTGGAGGCAGTGGCAGTGACTTTGTGAGCTTGGGAGGTCCAGATCTCCATTAATGACAGGAGGGGCTATGGCTGATGAACCAGCTGGCAGCAAAAAAACTCAGCCCACAAAAAGAATAGCCAGTTCAGCAGCCAGGAGAGTAGCATAGCCTAATAGCAGATTTGTTCAGTTTCATAGTGGACCCACCTGTCTAATAGAGATGTTTCACTTTTTGTGGAGCCAACCCAGTGGAATGCCACCAGACACTAATGCCTCTCATAGAAAGCTGGGGGTGAGATGGGGAAGTACTTCCAGCTACAGGAGTCTGGAGGAACTCCTGCCACACTAGTTCTCCCTGTGTATGCCTCATCAGCCTTAAGTGCCCTTAAGGCACTAGCCCACTCTCCCCCATGGACTCTGTGTCTGTCTGTGGGACAGCAAACCTCAGGATTTTGGTGGATTGTTTTATACCAACTCTTGCTATAACTTTTTAATAAATTACTTTTCTAAAAGCTAATTGTTGATTACTGCAGAGCTGCACAACTTGGCAGTAGGTAGGGCCCAAAATTAAAATAGGCTAAACTTCTTTGGGCCGCAGATAGGTTTTTAGCAGCTCATTTTCCAAGTAAAGGTATAATTAATGATTAAACTATTTTACAAATAAACCATATTACAAGGAGAAATTTCAATTAATATCAATTAATTACACTTATTACTTAAGATTTTTATCATGAAATCACACTAATGTTAAAAAATTACTTTGCTAAGTGGTACAAGTTTTAATACATTTTTGAGGTTTTCTTACTGTTTACATTTAGTTGATGGGATGTATTACACTTCTTGTCAGCAATCAGTTTATCATCAGCTACTCTTCAATGCAAGGTCATAAGGGACAAACTTATATTCTCAAAAACACTTTTTTATTGGGATATAATCCAGACACTGCAATCAGCAAACACTTCTTTATGAAGTCACCTTCAGTAAAAGACTTCCCAGCAGTAGCACTTTTTTAGAAAATTTAATAATTAATTTATTTTTAGTTTTCAACATTCACTTCCACAAGATTTTGAGTTCCAAATTTTCTCCCCATGTCTCCCCTCCCCCACCCCAAATTGGTGTGCATTCTGAATACCCCTTCCCCCAATCTTCCCTCCATTCTATCAACCCCTCCTCCTTCTCTTATCCCCTTCCCTTTCTATTTTCCTGTAGGGCAGGACAGATTTCTTTATCCCCTTGCCTGTATATCTTATTTCCCAGTTGCATGTAAAGACAATTTTTAACATTCATTTTTAAAACTTTGAGTTCCAAATTCTCTCCCTCCCTCCCTCCCTCCCTCCCTCCTTCCCCAACTACCCTTATTGAGAAGGCAAGCAATTCGGTATAGGTTAAATATGTGTAGTCATGCAAAACACTTCCGTAATAGTCATGCTGTGGAAGACTATTTTTCCCTCCATCCTATCCTGCCCCTAATTTGTTCTACTCTCTCCTTTGACCCTGTCCCTTCTCAAAAGTATTTGCTTCTGATTACCCCTCCCCCAATCTGCCCTGCATTCTATCATCTTCCCCCTCTCTCTTATTCCCTTCCTCCCTGTTCTCCTGTAGGGTAAGATAGATTTCCATACCCAATTGAGTGTGTATGTTATTCTCTCCTTAAGTCAAATCTAATGAGAGTAAGGTTTGCTCATTCCCTCTCACCCCCCCCTCACCTCCACCATAAAAGTTTTCTCTTGCCTCTTTTGTGTGAGATAATTTACCCCATTCTACCTCTCTCTTTCTCCTCCCAGCACAATCTTCTCTCACCCCTTAATTTTTTTTTAGATATCATACCTTAATATTCAGCTGTGCCCTCTGTCTTTATATGTATACACACACACACACACACACACACACACACATATATATATATAGGGTAGCTGGAGGGAATATATATGCATGTATTCCCTCCAACTACCCTAATACTGAGAAAGGTCTCATGAGTTACAAATATCATCTTTCCATGTTGGAATGTAAACAGTTCAATCTTAATAAGACCCTTGTGATTTCTCTTTCCTGTTTACTTTTTCATGCTTCTCTTGACTCCTGCATTTGAAAGTCAAATTTTCTATTCAGCTCTGGTCTTTTCATCAAGAATACTTGAAAGTCCTCTATTTCACTAAATGTCCATTTTTCTCCTTGAAGAATTATACTCAGTTTTGCTGGGTAGTTGATTCTTGGTTCTAATCCTAGCTCTTTTGACCTCCGGAATATCATATTACAAGCCCTCCAGTCCCTTAATGTACAAGCTGCTAAATCTTGTGTTATCCTGATTGTGTTTCCACAGTACTTGAATTGCTTCTTTCTGGCTGTTTACGATATTTTCTCCTTGACCTGGGAACTCTGGAATTTGGTTATAATATTCCTAGGAATTTTCCTTTTGGGATCTCTTTCAGGAGGTGATCAGTGGATTCTTTCAATTTCTATTTTACCCTCTGGTTCTAGAATATCAGGGCAGTTTTCCTTGATAATTTCTTGAAAGATGATGTCTAGGCTCTTTTTTTGATCATAATTTTCAGGTAGTCCAATAATTTTTAAATTATCTCTCCTGGATCTATTTTCCAGGTCAGTTGTTTTTCCAATGAGATATTTCACATTGTCTTCTATTTTTTCATTCTTTTGGTCTTGTTTTATAATTTCTTGATTTCTCATAGAGTCATTGGCTTCCCTTTGCTCTATTCTAATTTTTAAGGAAGTATTTTTTTCAGTAAGCTTTTAGACTTCCTTTTCCATTTGGCCAACTTTGATTTTTAAGGCATTCTCCTCATTGGCTTTCTGGACCTCTTTTGCCATTTGGGTTAGTCTATTTTTTTAAGGTGTTATTTTCTTCAGTATTTTTTTAGGTCTCCTTTAGCAAGCTGTTGACTCATTTTTCATGATTTTCTTTCATCATTCTCATTTCCCTTCCCAATTTTTCCTCTACTTCTTTTACTTGATATTCAAAATCCTTTTTGAGCTCTTCCACAGCCTGAGACCAATTCATATTTTTCTTGGAGGCTTCAGATGTAGGAACTTTGATTTTGTTGTCTTCTTCTGGTTCTATGCTTTGATCTTCTTTGTCATCAAAGCAAGATTCTATAGCCTGAATTTTTTTCCACTGTTTGTTTGTGTTCCCAATCAATTACTTGACTTTTTAACTCTTTGTTAAGGTAGGGGTCTGCTTTCAGTGTGGAGGATGTACTTTCCCAAGCTTCAGGAGTTTTGTTGTCAGAGATAGTTTTGGAGACCTATAAATTTTTAGTTCTTCCAAGGTAGTATGATCAAAGGATAGGTGTTTACTCCTTTTCTGATCTGTGTTCTGATCTATGAGTGATCACAAGCACTCTTTTCTGCCTTGGAACTGTGAGGAGGATTCCTCTACACTGCTGCCACAAGCTCTGCCACACCAGCACTCCTCCTCACCCCAAGACTGAGACCTAGGACTGTGACCCAGATCCAAGCATGGGCAAAGCAAAAGAATTCTGCCTCAGCACCAGCAAAGAGATCCCTGCAATCCCACTCTGATCAGCCTCTCAATCTCCCCACCTTCTGTGGGCCAAGAGCTCCAGAAACAGCTGCTGTCACTGGGGCTACCACCTGGGGTCTGCACTAGGGCCAAGATTGGACCGTGCTTCTCTCTCACCCAGGTCCAGCACACCTTTCCCACTGACCTTCTAAGTTGTCTTTGATGTTTGTGGGTTGAGAAGACTGGAAACTGCCGTGGCTGCCTGTGATTCAGTCTCCTGAGGCCTGCTCCAGGTTTGCTCAGGCCTTGTCTTTGCCTGTCTGGCCCATGCTGAACTGTGCTCCTCTTCCAGTCTGGTGCAACAGACCTTTCCTATCAAACATCCAGGTTGTTTTGGGCTGGAAATTTGTTTCACTCTGTCTTTTTGTGGGTTCCGTTGCTCCATAATTTGTTTAGAGTAATTTTTTTACAGGTATTTGGAGGAGTTTGGGGGAGAGCTCAAGCAAGTCACTGCTTTTACTCCACCATTTTGTCTCCGTCCCCAGCAATTTCTTTAGAAATCTGAAAACTAACCTTAGTAGCCACCTCATTTTCACAGTTTAATTTCTTGAAAAACTGTTATTCCCCACTGTGATTTTTCAACAACTTGGATATTTTAATTTGTTTTTCGTTGGTGTCCAATTTGCTTATGTCAGGATGACATAATAGCGATTCAAAATGGCGATGAAGATTGTGTTCCTTTGGAACAGCTATTACTTCTCAGCAAACAAGTCACAATATTTTATCTCTCATGGAAGTAAACAAATATCTATTTGTCCACTCCAGATTAAGCACTCTATGTTCTGATTTGATCTTCTATTTCTTTTTATCACCCATTTTACAAAGTCACCCCAAAAACTTAAATGTTAGAACCAAAAAATCTCCACAGCAACTGCTCACATATAAAGAAATACTGAACTGAGTGTCTGACCTTAGAGAGAGTGCCAGACACTCATGTAACTTGGAGGGCTATCATACAGCAAGGGTAGGAAAGAAGCCCTCGTGTTGTTGGCACTCATCACATAGTGGGAGTCAGCTGTATTGATGAGTGGCTGCACTCACTTCATCCCTGTTCAACACCAGTAATGACCAAAAACAGCATTCCTTTCAGACTAGAAACAGACAGATGATGGTTAGTTGCTGTGGGTCACTTAAACAGGAGAAAGTGAACAGTGGGGACCCATCTGCCAAATTACATGATGGACACAATAGTAACTAGTAGAAGGCGGGTTAAGTGGGGCGCAGACAAAGAACTCATTGCATCTTTATTTTCTTTTGCATCCTCTACATTTTTCATGGGCATCCTGAAAACCTTTGATGGGCCACAAGTAGCCCAAGAGCTGTATGTTGTGCAGACCTGGTCTACTGGCTAACTATTGATGTAGTACTAGAAACTCCACCTTCTAAGGGTTGCTCCTAGAACTCTGAAAGAAGAAAATAGTTAGCCACCCTTTAGTACCCCAAGATGCTTGTGGGTACAAGTACCCAATTGGAGGAATTGCCTCAGAGAGGGATGCTACAGCTACAAGAAATGCAGGAATTCATTGGAAGAGAGGTAGGGAGAGAGGCACATTTGCAGAGTGACCCACATGTATACTCTTGGAACTCCATGTACTCTTCTGTATTTACTTTGTATTTTATATTTATAATTTGTAATACTATTTTGTATTTGTAATATTATACTGATACTATACAAATACTAGTATGTATAATACTATTTTGTATTTACTATCACACAATGTGGCTGTTACTGTGTATAATGTTTTCTTGGTTCTGCTCATTTTGCTCAGCATCAGTTCATATAAGCCTTTGCAGGTTTTTCTGAAGTCCACCTTTTAAAGAAAAAGTGACCTAGGGCTTTATTTAACTGATTTGTATATTATGTCCTTCTGTAGACCTGCCTGTGGTTATAGTAAGGCTTTCTCTTAGGATTCAAGTTTCTCTACACCTAGGCCAATTAACCAACCTTAAACCCTCACTTTTTCTTGGAAAATTTTGGATTCCTCGGCCTCTGAATAGAAATTTTTTTTCATGGTCCAGTTATTGACCATCAATTTTAAAAGTATTTTTAAGTACTTATTGTATACAAGGAGATGTGTTAGCAAGGAAGAAGTAAATAAGCATTTCTTTAGTACCTACTATTTCTTTAGGTGCTAACTTTTTTTAAGTTTCAGGCCCTTTGCTAAGTGCTTTTACAAATATCATCTCATTTGATCCTCACAGCAGCCTTTTGAGGTAGGTGCTATTGTTTATTCCATTTACAAATTAGGAAACTAGGTAAATTACTTGCCTATGGTCACATAGCTAGTAATTGTTTGAGGCCAGATTTGAACTCAAGTCTTCCTGATTCCAGGCTCTGCTTGCTATCCATTTCACCACCAGCCACATATAAAGTTTGGGTAAGTCAAGGTTCATGTCTTTATAGGAAGGACCACAGTCTGGAAGGAAAATAGGACATATGCATACATAAATAAAACATACCATTAAGAGTGCTAAGGATGCTCTAAACCAAAGGTTTTCAACCTTTTTTTTGTATGTCATGGAGTACATTGGCAATCTGGTGAAACCTGTGGACCACTTCTCAGAATTATGTTTTTAAATACCTAAAATAAAATACAAGGGATTACAAAGGAAACTAATTGTATTGAAATATATTTTCAATATATATAACTTAAAAAGTTCATGGAGCTCAGGTTATGAACCCTGGCAAACCAAGTGTTATTGTCTTATCAAAAGGTCATTCCTTTAGTGGGCAGTGGTGAGAGGGATAGGGGAAAAGTCTAGGAAGAATCTGTTCTTTGGTAAGGATTATTTTTTTTAAACAGTTTTTAAAAAATTTATTTTTACATGTTTTCTCAATTACATACAAACATTAAAAAATTAATAATTAATTAATTTATTTTTAGTTTTTAACATTCATTTCCATAAGATTTTGAGTTTTAAATTTTCTCCCTTTTCCTCCCCCCTTCCCAAGATGGCATGCAATCTGATATAGGTTCTACTTATACATTCATATTAAGTATATTTTTCCATTAGTCATGATGTAAAGAATAGTTAGAACTGAGGGGAGGAACCACAAGAATGAAGCAATAAAACAAAGCAGCAAAAGAGGAGAGCAAATAGTATGCTTCCATATGTATTCAGAGTCTATAGTTCTTTCTCTGGATGTGGATAGCATTTTCCATTGTGAGTCTTTTGGAGTTGTCTTAGATCCTTGCGCTGCTGAGAAGAATCAAGTCTATACAAATTAGTAATCACACAATGTGGCTGTTACTGTGTATAATGCTCTCTTGGTTCTGCTCATTTTGCTCAGCATCAGTTCATATAAGCCTTTCCAGGTTTTTCTGAAGTCTACCTGCTCATCTTTTTTTATAGCACAATAGTATTCCATTACATTCATATACCACAACTCAAATAAACATTTTTTAACATTCATTTTTTAAAATTTGAGTTTCAAATTCTCTCTTTCTCTTCCTTCCCTCTCCCCTCCTTAAGAAGAGAAGCAATTTAATATAGATTATACATGTGCAGTCACACAAAACATTTCCACATTAGCCATGTTGCAAAAGAAAGCACAGACCAAAAAACCTCCAATAATAATAAAGTACAAAAAAAATGCTTCAGTCTGCATTCAGACTCTATTAATTCTTTCTCTGGTGGATAGCAGTTTTCATCATGTCTTTAGAATTGTTTTAGATCATTAAGTCATTCACAGTTGATCATTATACGGTATTGCTATTACTGTGTACAATGTTCTCCTAGTTCTGCTCATTTCACTTTGCATCAGTTCATGTAAGTCTTTCCAGGTTTTTTTGAAATGTGCCTGCTCGTCATTTCTTACAGCACAATAGTATTCCATCGTAGTCATATATTACAACTTGTTCAGCCATTCCCCAATTGATGGGCATTCCTTTAATTTCCAATTCTTTGCCACCAGAAAAAGCTGCTATAAATATTTGTGTACATTTTATTTTTTCTTTGACCTCTTTGGGGGTACAGACCTAGTAGTGGTATTGCTGGGTCATGCACAGTTTTATGGTGCTTTGGGCATAGTTCCAAATTGCTCTCCAGAATGGTTGGTTAAGTTCACAACTCCACCAACAGTGCATTGGTGTTCCTATTTTTCCACATCCCCTCTAACATTTGTCATTTTCCTTTCTGTCATATTAGCCAGTCTGATAGGTAGGAGGTAGTACCTCAGAGTTGTTTTAATTTGCATTGCTCTAATCAATTTTGATTTAGAACATTTTTTTGTGTGACTATAGATAGCTTTGATTTCTTCTTCTAAAAACTATCTGTTCATATACTTTGACCATTTATAACTTGGAGAATGACTCATATTCTTATAAATTTGACTCAGTTTCCCTATATATTTGAGAAATGAGGTCTTTACTAGAGAAACTCACTGTAAAAAATTCTGTGCTCCCTTCCCCCCATCTCTTGCTTTCCTTCCTAATCTTGGTTATGGTTTTGTTTGTGCAAAAGTTTTTTACTTGATGTAATCAAAATTGTCCATTTTATAGCCATAATACTCTCTGTTTCTTGTTTGGTCATAAATTCTTCCCTTTTCCATAACTTTGACATGAAAAGTATTCCCTTCTCCCCTTTTTTGCTTATGATATCATCCTTTGTGTATAAATCACTTGTTAATTTTAACCTTATCTCAGTATATGGTATGATATATTAGTCTATACCTGGTTTCTGCAAATTGCTTTCTAGTTTTCCCAGTAATTTTTGTCAAATAGTGATTTCTTGTCCCCAAATCTTGGATCTTTGGGTTTGTCAAACACTAGATTGCTATGGTCATTTACTACTATGCATTTGTACCTAATCTATTCCACTGATCTTCCCACTCCATTTCTCAGCCAGTACCATATTGTTTTGATGATTCCTGCTTTGTAATGCAATTTGATTTTTGCTACTGCTATGCCACCTTCCTTCACATTTTTTTTTCAAGAATTACTTCTATAGAGTTTCACACTAATAGCCAACCATGAACAGTACAACTAGGCACTCACTGGAACCCTCCCCTAAATGTCTACATTCTTGTTTGAATCAATAGCATAAAATCAGATTATCTAATTTTTATATTACTTGATTATTCCTTTAATATAAGAGAGATACTATCATTACTTATGGATTGGTTAAAATGGAACTGATTTTGGTTCCCTATGTGAAATTACTACCCACCTATAGTTGTCACACAATCATAACCATTTTAATTGCAGCAAAAGCAAAGAGACTCAGTTTATCTCGATTTTAACCAAACCCAAGTTTCTCCTGAAATAGAAACTCAGGAGATCAAGACTAGGGTGAGAGTTCTCCACCATTTATACCTGTTCCTGGATTGAGAGAAGAGGTTTGGCAGGGGTAGAGTCCCAACACCGGACCTGCCTTTTCATTACCTCCCATACCAACAGAAAAAAAGAAACTTAATGGCTTTGCTTCTCTTACCTCCATCTTCCCAAAGGTCAAAGGTATGCCCCACTTTCTAGAAGACACTCACTAGGGTGATTGCTGAAGGGGTGATAAAAGCAGAGAGGGTGAGAACTCATTTTGTCGGCACTTCTTCCCAGGGCCTTCCTACGATGTGTGTATGTAGATGGGGTGGGAAGAGAAGGAAGAGAATTTTGGGCAATTCTCTTGAAGTTCCTTGACCTCAGTTTATTGATTTAGGAAGGGAAAGGGAAAGGAAGGTGGGGGAGAGTAAATATTTATACAGTACCTATTATGTGTCAGGTACTGCACTAAGTACTTTTTACAAACATGATTTCATTTCAAGTGAGAGGGGTGGACTAGATAATCTATATATTTCTCATTAGGATCTGGAGTCAATTTTTCTATATCCTTAGGGTGAGAACAAATAGGAAAAAGGAGAAGAGATGCTTGCATCATGAAGCATGTTCTTTGAAAGTCCGGGGGTTCATCTCATCACAGGTGATGATTATGTTCATGGTCACGGGAACACTTTGGTATTTGCACTTATGGGAAGAGCCCATGTTGTACATCAGTTGGCAGATAGTCAATTGCAAAGGTTCTCTGCTCTGGTGACAGTTATTCCCCTTTTCCTTACAAGGAATGTTTGGGGTGGCACAGATGGCTCTGACTTTGTCAGAGCTCTCATGGATGAAGATATGCTTCTCCTTACAGGTGCCCTTCGGCCCTGATAACTTCTGGGCCATCATGACATCGCAGCCCCCATCATTCTTGAGCTGCCTAGAGTAGAATAGAGCCTCCTGTTGAAACAACTCCTCAGTTACTGGTGTTGCATGGCCAGTAACATCCTTTTCGCTGGCCTCTGCCAATGACATTTTCACCTCATCCAATAGCATGTCATTCTTGCCAGACTCCTGCAGTTGTGTAGCTTTGAAGCCTCCTATATCCTCTGTGGTCTCTGCCTCTTCCCATGAGTCACTGTCCCAGAGCTGGTTCAGCAACTCCTGGCCGTCCTCTAGCTTTGTGGAAGCCAGCCAAAGCCCCAGGCCCAGGCCCAGCCCTAGCCCCAGCAGCAGCAGCAGCAGCAGCAGCATCACAGGAAAGGTCTGCAGCAGGACTGACTTCATTTTTCCTATGAGACAAGAAAGGGAGATAGAGGGAGAGAAGAGAGGTACGAATATGTTTTTTTTAGACACTTATCTCCCCACATTCTCCCAGTCTGTCCCTTGGTGTCTTCCTTCCCCACATTCCCTCATCCACACATGACAAAATACCCATCTCCTTATGTTTCACATATTTGTAATTCTTTCTACTCTACTTTCTGACCTTACTTTGGAATCTTCAGGTCATGACCTTGGAACTGGGACTTTAGAAATGATTTCCTCCAACCTCCTCATTTTACAGATGAGGAAACAGAGGCACAGGGAGGTTAAATGTTTTGCCTAGGGTCACACAGGTGGTAAGCATTAGAGGATTATGAATCCAGCTCCTCTGACTCAAGATCCAGTGGCCTTTCTACTATAGCCTATGCTGACCCAAGACATTCTATCACAGTTCTGGGGCCTTTCCCTCCCCAGGTCTTGTGGTATGGTTTCTACAGAAACAAGATCTGCCTCTTTCTCAGGTCGAAGAGGCTCTACGAAATGTCTTTATTCTATAGTTGACAGGGGCTAGAGTTGGAAATTAGTGGGAATAGGTGAAGTTGAGACTTTATCTACATGCAGTACCTTAGAGGGGAAAAACAGAAGTCACCCAAGTATTCCCTTAAAACATAGATGACTACAACAACCCCAAGGTAGAAGGCCAGGGGTAACATAAATTCATACAAATGTACTTCTCTTCAGCAAGATTACAATCACAGTCTAGTGAGAATGTAAACCTGGGATCATAAATTCCAAAGCTCTGAGGGTTGAATGAAACAAGATTCTGTGAGGGTAGGTTTTATTTTTTTCCTCTCGCTTGGAGCAAATCTTTTTAACCTTACCTTTTTAACATCTGAGAAATATCCTCAGCAATAGGGAAACCAGTTCCAAACCTCACTCTGTATAGAGAACTATAATGGGAGACTGCGAAGTGTTTGGAAAAAACACTGGCTTGGTTTCTAAACACCATGGTTTCTGGTCTTTGTTCTAATACTATTTTCCTTATTTTGGAAAAGTCACTCAGTTTTTCTGGGCCTTAGTTTTCTCAACTGTAAAATGACTGTTAGATTAAATGATCCCATTCAGCAATAATACTTATGATCCTATATGTAGATGAAGCTATTGTATGCTTATTTTTCTTGCAATTTTTCCTTGTGAAATCTACCCCCTACCCCACCTCAAATGCAAGAAGAAGCTCCCTTCACTCTTATCTATTCCATATCTCCAAGCCAATTCAGGGAGGGGAATATTTACTTTTATATGTCAGGACCAGATAATGCTTGTTAGAGTTAGGTCTTGCCTCGAGGACGCTTCTACAGCTGATAAACTATTCTTTATCCAGTTATATTTGAACTTCAGCCAACCCCAAGGTAGGATAGGGGATGTAGGGTAGCTAGTGCGGGGTTGCCTTGCTTACCAAATCTAAAGACAGCTGAGTAAAGGTGCATTTAGCTCTGAATCCAAGGCAGACCTCCACAGGCTGGTCCCTTGCGTCTAAGATGGTATTTCTTCCAGTACTCTCAGTACTGATGTAACTTACCTGAGCACTGGAATAGCTTCCAAGGCTCTCTTCAATTTCGTGCCTCTCCCCTTTTATCCTCCCTGGAGTCTCCCTTCCCACCTAGGGTTTCCTTCCCTTTATCAGATGCTGAAGCTGAGCTACAGAGGACACTAATGAATCTCCTGGTTTAGTATTTATCCTTATATACAGTTCTGTCCCCTCCTTCCACCCCCTTACCTCCCAGCTCTCTGGGTATATTCTCAGCCTGTTCTTGCTCCTACCCCCACAAATTCTATAAAATTAGGCCATTTGGAGGCTGAAACACATCTGATCATCAAGAAGGGAAATGATCCAAGACTGGAAAATGACTGGCAACTCTTCAATCATTAGACAGTTCTGCTCCTTGCTTACACCCCCACAGCTCTCTTGTTTGTGGCCGACCTGTAGCCACACACCTGAATTTAAATGTTTTCTATATTCTCTTTAGCTCTTGTTAGTTTAATTCTTTTTCTGGGGGAAACCAGGCCTTTTGGTGGTCACTCAATTTAACTGTCCGTTATGGTTATCTGGCTTTCCAGTTTGAGAAAATATATTATAGGGGTATCATGGCATGATGGTTAGAGAGCTGGCCTAGGAATCAGTTAGACCAGGGTTCAAATTTTTTATTTTTTATTTTTGATCGGGGTTTAAATTTTGTCTCTGACACATACTGGTTGTGTGACTCTGGGCAAATCACTTAAGCCCTCACTGCTTTAGGTCAGGGCACTCTGTCCTAGATTATATGTTGCAGAGAAGGTACCAAGTTGGTAGAGGAAGTTTCCCTTACTGGGAGTGCCATATATCAATGAAACCACAGGTTTCATGATTGTTGAGAGTTAGGATGCCATAGTAGATAGAAATCTGGTCTTGGAGCTCACAAAACCTATCTCTAACACATACTAGCTGTGTGATCTTATAAGCAGGATCATAAGCCTAATTACTTAGGCTCCCAGAAAATTCTCAAAGACTTGAAATTTCAGGAAACTTGCTAGAGGGTGCCCCAATAAGCATTCACTCATTTGATTTTCACAAGGGCCCTTTGAAGTAAAGAAGACAAATAGCATCCTGAATTTACAAATGGGGATACTGACGCTCAGATAAGTTAAATGACTTGCTTAGGTCTTAAAACTAATGATCGGGATTTGAGACATAGGGCCAGGGTCTTCAAACTGTGGTCCAAGGACCATTAGTGTTGTCTATAAAGGGATTTGTAAGTTGATCTCTAATATTTTCAGTCTTTGCAATATGACTATATTGTTCTTTTTGGCATGAAATAATAATAACATTTTAAGGTTTACAAAGTGATTTACATATGTTAACTCATTTCATCCTCACAACAACTCTGTGAAGGAGGTTCTATTGTTTTCCCCATCACAGAGATGAAGCAACTGAGACAGATAGAGGTAAACTGACTTGTGCAGAGACATACAGCTAGTAAATATCTGATGCAGGTGAAGTAGGAGTTAGTAGAAATTTAAGAATGAATTCAAGAGAAGGCTTTAGAATCATTGAATACCCAAATTGGAAGGGGCCTCCAATCTTTGGAGAAAACATTAATCTCTTCTCTAACATTTCCAACAGAGAGCTGTCTAGTCTTCTCAGAAATCAAGGATACTTTTGTATAAATTAGTTTATCAGTCATCTCTATCAATTTCTTTCCCAGTAGGTGGTTACAGGGCAGATCCTAAGGCAGAAGTAAAAATCAGCAATATTTACTTCCTCAGTTTGCATGACCAGTTCATCTTCCCCTACTGAAACTTGGCTTCAGGAAAGGATCTGATGACAGTCATTTGTTTATACCTCAGTCTAATTTGTTCAGAGCTGTGCTGAAGTCAGCTAGAACTTGCTCAAGAGAGCCAATGAATAAATTTTCAGTGTGATTACATACATCACAGAAATCATCAAATGCTACAAATCAGACCTTGATTTATTGTTTTGTTGGTAAGAAAATGATGGAGAAAATATTGATGATACAGAACAAACTTAAAAGTGTTGGATGTTTTCAGAGACGCGGTTGTTAAATATCTTCCAGAATTCGACTGCTCCTTCTACCTTAGGCTCCAGGGGAGTCCTATGGAACTGCACTCCTAACAACACAGCTCAGGAGCTCCTGCACTTGTGTTTCCTATCAATCAACCAGTATAGGCAATTAGTTCTTAGAAAAAATAATTCACTAAGAGAGTATAGTAAAAAGAGTTTCTATAAAACATTCCTTTCATAAACTTGGGGCACATTGTCCCGCAAGTACACATACAGTTGGTGGAAAGAGTTGACTCAGACTCAGAGAGCAAGATAGTTATTAAGCATACGTGCAGCAAATGTGTGGTGAAGACAACTCACCCCCTAGTATTGCAAGGTCTGGAAGTCTTCTCTCTTCCCAAAGTCCTAATGCAACTCCCTTTGACTACAGTGTCTCTTGTTGGGCAGGCTGCTTCACTGCCCTGCTGGGTTTGCTCCTCACAGGGCGTCTCTGCTTAGCTGGCTGCCCATCTGGGTTCTCAGGTGTGCTTCTCCTGTATCAGTGTCTGTCTGGAGTGTGCATCTGTGCTATTTGCCTCTGATTCTGATTCTGGGTAACTGCATGTCTGTGAGCCCTTTTGCCTCCATACTTATCCACTCTCCATTAGAGGCAGTGTCTCATTGTTCCTGAAATCTCTCTCCCTCTTGAACTGCTGGATGGGGTGTCTCCCCTTCTGCTGTTAGATGTCATGCTGCATGGGGAGAGAAGAGAGATTAAATCCCTTCTTCCTCACCTATAGGGGTCTAACTTCACAACTTCTCTAAGCCTTGACTGCTCCTCAGAATTTATCTTTTCAATGCCTCTAGAATAATGGCTAATTCTGTGCTCCCCACCCCCCCATCACCGGTCAATTGAGTTATTTCCTTCTTGACTCAATAAGAGAATTTTTGAACCTCATAAAGGTATCAGAGCATAGACACAGCTTGTTTTTACATGAAAACCTGATCATGTATAATCTGTGACTGTACCACCTGCGTTAAAGGTGTGAATCACATCCCCTTTCCCTTTTATAAACCTCAGAGCCCAGGTGATATTGAGAAAGATCCCCCTTGTGTGCGTTTAGCTTTTGGAGTTCTGCTGCTTTTTGGTCAAATCACAAGAATTACTTCTCAAGTGGCTTTTCTGGTCCAAGAAGACCGGAAGTAGAGAGAAGAAAGGAAACAAAGCAGAAAGAGGAGAGAAAAAAAAGAGAGGTAAACATGTAGGGGCAGGATGGGGATGAGCCTTGGTAGATGAGGTATCAAGTTGTTCCTTCTTTAAGGCATCCTGTTTAATGCTGTGCCTCTCTTCTTGGCTGTCTGTCCCAGGCTGCTTTGTCTGCCTCTGCATTGGGTTGTTCCCGCTAGGGTTTAGGCAGGCTTGCTGTCCAGGGCAGCACCTCCATAGACTGCCTTTATCACTCGAGGTCTTCCAAACTCCCCCCTCTAATTGGGTCTGATCTGTCCTGAATTCTATCCTCTGAATATGGAACCTTCCAAGTTGACAACTAGCTAATCAGATAATTCAACCTATGGGAATTTGCTGAGGATTTGGGCACCCCCTATTTTTTAGGTAACTAGGCAATTCAACATTAACTCTCTTTGGAATCAAGCCCACACATCCAATCAACCATGTCCCAGATTATGGCTCTGCAGATAAATTATCCAGAAGACAAGAGAAAGTCATTCTGGAATTCTAATCCTGTACTTTGTTAGTTTTTATTTTGTTTTACAAAATATATATTGTTATTATTCTTTAAAATAATTTTTATTGATATTTTCTATTTTTTACATCACCATAGTGTCCCATATATCCTTCTCTTTCCACCTCCCTACAAAATGTATTTTAATGTGTAGTTGATTAATTTTTCAGGGTCACATGAAGCTAGGAAAGAGATTAGATTTCATTGCAATGGGGACTGAACCTTGAGAGATTTATGTATTATCATTTGGGTTATTTTATATCCATAGAAAGTGAGCTTGAGAAGGAGTAAGAAAAACTGAGGGTGGCAAAAAAGAGAATTTCCTGCACCCTCCAAGAATGAAGTGATTTAGTATCTAGTGTTTAGGCACAAGTATCTAGGGCCATTTAGTGCTTTGATTTAATACAGCAAGCCACCAGTTTGTCTCTTTCTCCTTGCATACCAAACAAATGAGTTGGAACAGCTTGAGCCTAGCCTTCCACCTCCTGGCTCTACCTGATATAGCACCTTGAATAGCCCTTCTAGGGCTATATGATCAATAGCAAAAACAATCAGTCATTTAACAAGCATGTATTACATGTTTACTACTTACAACAAAGAGAAGCAGAGTGTCTCATTAAGGCAAGTTGAGAGGTTAGGATTAGTTTGAGATTGAGTTAGGCTCTGGGAAGCAGCCGCCAACTATTTGTAGCTTTCAACTTGCTTTTAGTCAGGCCCTTTTGTTATTCACACGTTTTGTGTGTGCTAGTTTAGAAACATGAAAAAAGACAGGTAGAATGTAGAGTAGGATTTACCCCATTGACCCTGGAGAATATATCCTTCCAAGAATATACTATGTTTGGGATCATTTAATAGGTTTGGATTTATAAATTCAATACCTCAGAGAAATCAAAGCAAAAGCAAAAGGACCCATATACACTAAATATTTATAGCAGCTGTGGCAAAAAACTGGAAACTAAAGTATGCCCATAAATTGGGGAACGGCTGAACAAAGTGTGTGTGGTATATGAATATAATGGAATACTGCAGTGCTGTAAGAAAAATTGAAAGGGACAGTTCAGATAAATCTGGCATGACTTGTATGAACAGATGCAGAGTGAAGGGAGCAGAACCAGGACGCCAATTTATACAGTAATAATAGTACTATAAAGACAGGCTATTTTGAAATTCTTAAAAATTCTGATCAATCCAATAACCTACCATGGTTCCCCAGGACCAATAATAAAGCATTCTACCCACTTTCTGACAGAGAGGTCATAGATTCAATGAAGAATGAGACATAAATGTTTGGACATGGCTAATATGGGAATTGATTTGATTGACTATTAGTATTTATTATGAGTTTTAATTTTCTTTTTTTTTTATAGGGGAAAGGAGTAAGAGAAAAATGCTTGTTAAATATTTTTTTAAAAAGTCCAAAAAGAGAAACATTTACAAATCAGGCTTTTAGTGTGATCATTTCATCCTAAGCACTGTATTTTTAATTCCCACAGCTGCCAGCTAGTCATTTGTGACTTTAGCTACGTAGTTCAAACTTTAAGGTTCATCCTAATTAGGTTGTTGTTTGTCCTTCTTTCTCGAAGTGGACCATTACCTTAGGAAGGTGATGCCATGACTTGCAAGTGAATCGCATTTAAGTGAGGAGGACTGTGCAAAGTCACTAGCCTCACTTTTTCCCTTGGAGCCATCTGGGTCCATGGCAAGATATAGGTCAAAATGACTAGAGATGGCCCTAGATGCATCCTAATTATGTATAACTGAGAAGAAGCAGAAATATACTCCAGATCCAATCAATTTTGATTTTTATGTAAAAATATAAGCCTTTATTAAATAATAGCATAAATATTGACCAACCGCTAATTGCTAACTTTCCACAACACATTAAGTCAAAATATAATTTATTAAGCATTTTAAAAATGGAAATACAAACACTTATGCATGAATAATGATTATCAACTGTCGATTATGATTTGATATAACCTCAATTTGCTATTCTGCCCTGAGGAGAAACCTTAACTTTTTTTTTTTTTGGCTAGGCAATGGGGTTAAGTGACTTGCCCAGGATCACACAGCTAGGAAGTATTATGTGTTCAAGGCCGGATTTGAACTCAGGTCCTCCTGACTACAGGGTCAGTGCTCTATCCACTGGGCCACCTAGCTACCCTGAAACCTTAACTTTCACCTATAGTTTTACCCTGGACATACAGTTCCTGGTTTGTAACTTGCTTTAGTTATTTATCAAAGTGAAGGTTTTTAGCTCTTCTTTTTAACAAGTCCCTCAAGGAGAAACTGAGCTTTCTGAATTGGCTCCTCAATCCTAGCTTCTACCATTTGCTTCTTTCTTGCTTACTGTCTTTCCAAGGCCAAAGCAGAGAAAGTAGAAATATGAATTATGCTTGAATCCTTATCATCGTCCCCTTATAATCATCTTCTTCCAATCAGGAGAAGGTGACTGACAACCACTGCTAAGACCCTCGGATGCTACAGCAGATCTGACCACGTCAATCATCCCTGCCCCCACTCAACAAACTCCAGTGGTTCTCTATTACTTCTAGCATGAAATGTAAAATCCTGTGTTGGGTATTTAAAGCTTTTCACAATCTAATCCCTCTCTACCTTTCTACTCATCTTATTCTTTACTTCTTTCTACAGATACTTCTATCCAGTTATACTGGCATACTTTCTGTTCCTCCAAACCTCCATTTCCCAGCTCAGGGCCTTTCCCCTCATTCTCCTCTATGTCTAGAATGGTCTTTCTCCTCACCTCTGCCTCCTGAATTTTCTGGTTTCTTTCAAGACTCCAATCGTATCTTCTGTAAGAGGCCTTGGAGGGATTCCCCCCTTTCTGTTCCCTCTTTTCTGTCCCCCCTTTAGTTGCTAGTGCTTTCTCTCTGAGATTGCTTTTCATTTATACTGTATATATCCTATATAGGAAAGTATGGGAGAGAAGAGGTGTTAGATTGACTACCAAAGTGAATGTCTACAGAGCCATTGTGCTGACCTCACTGTTGTATGCCCGTGAAACCTGGACAGTATACCAATGCCATGCCAGGAAACTGAATCACTTCCATTTGAATTGTCTTGGGAAGATTCTGAAGATCTCCTGGCAGGATGAGATACCAGACACTGAGGTCCTTTCTTGAACTAAACTTCCCAAGCATTCAAACTCTGCTTCTGAGAGTGCAACTCTGATGGGCTGGCCATATTGTTCGAATGCAAAACATACACTTGCCAAAAAGAGTATTTTATGGAGAACTCACATAGGGCAAGTGGTCAGAAGAAGTGATACAAAGACACTCTCAAGGTCTCTTTTAAGAACTTTGGAATTGATTGTGTGACATGGGAGATGCTGGCATAGGACCACTCAGCATGGCATGCCCACATCAGAGAAGGTGCTGTCTTCTATGAGCAAAACAGAATTGAAACAGCTCAAAGGAAACGCAGAATGAGCAAATTTAGAGAAAACACCCCAAATGTTCACTCACATGGACTACTTGTGCCTGACCTGTGGTAGAACACTCCGAGCTCATTTTGGTCTCGTCAACCACAGTTGGACACAGTGAAACGTGATTCCAGCATAGTGGCATCATTTTGGTTCTCTGAGAATGAAGGACAACAACCAACCAACCAATCAATATATTCTATATATAGATAGTTATTTACATGTTGTCTCCTTCATTAGCATGTGAGCTCCTTGAGGCAGAGGCTGTGTTTTTTGCCTTTCTCTGTATCTCCTGCACTTAGTACAGTGCTGGGCACATAGTAGGTGCTTAGTAAATGCTTGCTAACTGAATGGTTAACTACAGGACTGAGAGAGTAAGAAAAACAAGGGTATTGACCCTTTATGGGAAGATGTCCTTTTCTTCCACTGTTGCATGGATAGCTTCAAAGGGAAGCAATTCTGAGCTTGCAGTGTATGTGTGTGTGTGTGTGTGTGTGTGTGTGTGTGTATGTGTGTATAAAATCAAGGAACATCAGGAAAGAGGCTCAGGAATGGTGTCTGCTGGTTGATAGTCTTGGCATAAGTGTCAAACATGAAACCTGATGGTTTCACCTACAACGCTCTGGAGTGACTCCTGAGTTTATGTTTGTTGTTCAGTCATGTCTGACTCTTCATGACGCCATGGACCATGGTATACCAGACCCTTCTATCCTCCACTATCTCTCAAAGTTTGTCCAAGTTCATGTTTGTTGTTTCCATGACACTCTCTATCCATCTCATCCTCTGCCATCCCCTTCTCCTTTTGTCATCAATCTTTCCCAACATCAGGATTTTTCCAATGAGTCTAGTCTTCTCATTATCCAAGTATTTAAGTTTCAGCATCAGTATTTGACCTTCCAGTGAATAGCCTGAATTAATTTCTCTAAGTACTGACCGATTTGATCTTGCTGTTCAAGGGACTCTCAATAACCTTCTACAGCACCACAATTTGAAAGCATCAATTCTGTGGCGCTCAACCTTCCTTATAGTCCAAATCTCATAGCTATACATCATTATTGAAAAAAGCATAGCTTTGATTATACAGACTTTTTTTGGCTAGGTGATGCCTCTTCTTTTTAGTATGCTGACCAGATGTGCCATAGCTTCCTCTCCAAGGAGCAAGCATCTTTTAATTTCATGGCTGCAGTTGCCATCTGCAGTGATCTTTGAGCCCAAGAACATAAAATCAGACACTGCCTTAATTTCTTTTCCCTGTTTGACAAGAAGTGATGGGACCAATAGCCAAGATCTCAGTTTTTTTGATGTTAAGCTTCAAGCCAGCTTTTACACACATGGGTAACCCTGTATGGCATAGCTCATAGTTTCACACAAGCCCCACGGCCAAGACAAGGCAGTGATGGGGAAGAGGGGAGGGGAGACTCTTGAATTATATTTAACAAAATAAACAAAATTATAATAAAACATAGATAATGCTGGCATGTGGTTTTCTAAGTTAATATATGACCTGTGTGGATCCTTACATATGATTTGGTGACCTTCATTTCTATGTGAGTAAGACACCATTGACTTATGGGGTGGGCTGGATGCTGTGAGCATGTTAACCTCAAAATTAACCATATGCCATTCCTATGCCATTTTAATAGTTGCCATGAAAGTGTGTTCTGGTTGTGGATTTGTGTGATATTAGGGAGTAGAGAATTTGGAGCAAGAGTGGTTGTTGTGACTTGACTGTTCAGGAGTGATGAAAAGTGAAAGTCAGGGCAGGCAAATGTGGGGGCAGAAGGAAACTCTTGGCTCAAGAGAGGAGTGAGGATAAATGTTGTAGCTGGAGTAGGGTTGTGATCTGGTTGTTAGTACCTCCTACATGGAGGTACTTATGGCTTATGGCTGGATGGAATCAGCAATGAAGAAAGATTCCAAGATCAGATTCTTTCTAATACAACTTGGAATTGTGACTGAGATTTGAAGATCTCTTGGTTTCTGTTTTGGAAAGAGATTATTTGGGGGGTGGAGGGTGGGATAGGGAGAGGTGGTAGATTATCTCAGATACTGGACAATCTAAAAACCACACTTTTCCACCATTGACCCCCAAACTAGCCTAACTAACCTTTCCCCTCCTTTATCATTATTAAGAACAGCTAGATGGTATAGGGGATAGAGCTACAGACTTAGAGCTAGACCTGAGATCTATCCTGCCTCAGACACTTATGTGTTGTGTGACTCTGGGAAAGTCACTTAACCTCTCTCAGCCTCAGTTTCCTCATCAGTAAAATGGAGATAATACCACACCTACTTCCCAGGGTTATAGTAAAGATCCTATGAGATAACATAATGGAAAGGTCTTCACAAACCTTAAAGCTCTGCACAAATGATAGCTAATATTGTTATGATAAGATTTTAGGATAATTATTTAGCTTTGGAAGAATCCTTTGGGCTTACCTAATCCAATTTACAGATGAGTCCCAGAGAGGTAAAATAAATTACCTAAGATCATACAGCTAGTAAGTGGATGAATGGATATTAGAAAACAGGTTCCTTACTCTAAATCAAAAATTCTTATCCTCAGGTACATGAATTTAAAAAAGATTTTTACAACTGTATTTCAACATAATTTGTTTCTTTTGTAATCCTATGCATTGTTTTAGACACTTAAAAGCATAATTCTGAAAAAGGGTCCATAGGCTTTACTAGATTGCCCTAAGGCATCTAGGACACACAAAAAAATTAAGAACCTCTGTTCTAAATGAGTCATGATATTATTTTATTTAGCTCTATACAGTTTTATTGGTGTAGTGCAAAATCTGGAAATTGCTTGGGATAGTATTATATTTTTATTACATTGACATAGTCCAATCATGAGCAATGAGTATCCCTCTAATTATAAATCATTCTTTATTTCTTTAAAGCATAGGATCTTAACCTGGGCTTTAATAATTTCAATACTATTAGTTTCCTTCATAGTCAATACCATGTGTTTTGTTTTATGTATTTAAAAATGTGATTCTAAGCAGGAGTCCATAGACGTTCCCAGATTCTGCTAAAGTGAGCCCTCATAGAAGAAGCTGAAGATTTAGATGAAGGTTTAGATCCAGAGCTCTTTCTACTCTCCCTCATCTTTCCACTGAATTGCTCTTTGCTAAGTCTCCAAAAACTTTTAGCGTTATTTTTTAAATCTGGATTTCTGCCAAAGATTTCTTAAAGTGTTATAACATTTACTCCCCTTCTGAACATCTTAAAACAAATCTGAGTGAAATGAAATGTGCATTTTACAGTGGTTTCCTTAAATAGACTTAGAGACTTGAGATGTGTCTTGAAGGATAGGTGGAAAGGGGAAAAAGAGGACTTTCTCTTTTTTCTCCCCATCTTTTTATTTTTAGGTTTTATTCATGCCTTTTCTTTGTACAACAGTAATTCCTGGATATGTCCCACCTTCTTCCCTTGTAGCAAAGGAAAAGACAGGAAAAATAACTGATACACAATTTTTGCCTGACAGTCTATTTAACATTCCACACAGATACTGCCTCCCCTTGCCCTCTTATTAGGAGGAAGGAAGGCACATTTGAAAGAGGGCTTTCTAAATGAGGGAGAATAAAGTGCGTGCACAGCTGGGGAGGTGAGAATACACAGATCATATTTGAAGAAAAGTGAGTAGAACAGTGCTTAAAATAGAGGGTTGGTGTTGGGAAATAGTGGAAGATAAATTTGGAAAAGGAAGGTTAAGGACAAGTTATGTAGAATATTAAAAGCCAAGCTAAGGAGACTTAGACTTTATCCTGTAGATAATGGGGAACCATCACAATTGAGTTATGAGTCGAATATCTCTTTTATTGCTATAATAAAATTACAAAGTCTTTTGTTATCTTGACTATACCAATAGGGGTGGGAATGTAATTGAGAGTCCTTGAGGTCTAGAGATCATTCATAGCTATTAATAAATAATCCTATTTCCTCCTCTTGTTTCTTTCTCTCTTCTCTCTATCACCTCCTCCTCCCTGCTCCTGCTCACCCTTTCCCTCCTCCTCTTCTGCTCTTTCTCTCTCCTCCTACCTTCTCCTCTCTTCCTCCTTCCTCTTGCTTTCTTCCTTCTTCCTCCTCTTTTCACCTCCTTACTTTTTTCTCTTCTTTCCCTTAATTTTCCTCCCTCTCGTGTTCTGACTTCTCTCTTCTTGCCTCTTCCTCTCCTCTTCTTCCTACTTTCTTCTCTTTTCTCATCTTTTTCCTTTCCTCCCTTCCCTTCTCTCCCCTCCCCTTTCTACAACAGAAACCAAGAGAGATATCAGATGTCCACAAGAATCTGATCTTTGGAGCTCTCTTCACTGCTGACTCCATAAGCTAGCTATAAGGGAAATAATGACAACCAGGTCACAAGCCTATTCTAGCTAACTCCTCTCTTGAACCAAGAGCTCCTTTCAGCCTCTACATCTGCCTTCACTGTCTTTCAGTCTTCATCACTCGCTACAACCATTCTCACTGCAAACAACTCTCCATTCCCTAATATCATACAAATCTACAACCAGAGCACATTCTCACAGCAACTATTGACTCTCTTTTGGGGCTTAGATGGTCACAGAACCCAGACCACCCTCCATACTGTCAATCAACATACCTTCGCCCCAAGCCTCCTTCCTGATGCTCCTATATTCTATCCCCACCCCACCCCACCACCCTCACCTCCAGAATTACAATCATTTGCTTCCTCTCACAACCAGTAAGTACCCCTGTAAAGTTGGAAGAAAAGATATAAAGGGGTGATGCCTGTGTCTGACTCACTAGGAATCAATATTCTTCAACACAATTTCTACTTGACAAATTAGATTTTTTTCTCTTTCGAAGTAATGATTTTTATTATCTGGTTTCTCATCTTATACAGAGAAGAAATCCTTTGCCAGCCCCTGAAATAACAGCAGCAGCAATAGAAAGGAATGCTTTCCCACCGCAGCTGGTATCACATGCTCTGCAGGGAAAAGTAGATGTATCAGCCCATGCTTCTGACTGGACTTGTAATTCCATACTTGCCCCTTAAAAGTCACTTAAAGGTATCCTGAATGTGAGGATCTTAACAGTCCCACTAGCAGCCCATCTTTGGATAGAAGGAAAGGTGATTGGTTGATCTAATATAATACTATTTCATACTTCAAGGATCTATGATTTCATATGTGAGTACTCATCTATTGATGCTGATTAGAATCTTTTTTTTTGTCTTGATAGATATTTTAATGAGTTGCAGTGGCCAAAACCATTTACCAACTAGTGGGCCATCCTCTGGTGGTGGGCATTAATAAATCTGGTCAGGCTGCTCTTCCAGAGACATGGGTTCTATTGACAGGCCTGTATTTGAAATTTTTCTTTCCAGTTTGATAGGACATCTGAGATCTTATCCTTCACTGGCATATTTTTTTTTTAGGTGTCCAAGGTTAAGTGACTGGCCCAGGGCCCAGACTTGCTCACAACTAGTAAGTGTCTCAGGTCAGATTTGAACTCAGGCTCTCCCGGCTCCAGAGCGAGTACTCTATCCATTTTGCTACCTAGCTGTCCCTACTGACATAATTTTCAAAAAGGATCACTTCTACATGATGATAAAACACGAGAGTAGCAATTTGGTGGAAGAATATAATAATAGCTCATATCTATAAAATACTTTACAATTCACAAAGTGATTTCCTCACAATATCCCTACAAAATTGAGAGGGCAGGTATTATTATCCCCATTTGAGAGATGAGAAAACTGAGGCTTGGTGAAGTTAAATACTTTGAACATAGCCTAGAACTAGTAAGAAGTATAGCCATGTGATTTATACCGAGGTTTCTAGAGATAGAATCCAGTGTTTTTTCCTCTAGACCGAAGGAAGACCTTCAATTCTCCCCAGTGCAGGCCTGAACCAGATTAAAATATAATTAGGAAATAGTTAACAAAATAAATAAAAATACATAAATAAGATAAATAAAAATACATAAATAAAACATAGATAATATTAACATGTGGTTTTTAAGCCAATATGTACCCACAGGGACCCTTATATATGGTTTAGAGGCTCCAGTTTTTATCTGACACCACTGATCTACTGAAGAAGCCCACAGACCTACAGGCAAAACTCCCAAGTACAGCAGAGCCAGATTAAAATGCTATTGGGAAATGTTTCACAAAATAAATAAAAATACAATACAACATAGATCATGTCAAATTGTGATTTTCTAAGTTGGTGTGCAACTGCATGGAAACTTTTCTATTGAAGTTTGATACCATTGCTCTCAACTATCAGGCCTCCCCTGGGTCCTCACTGTGTCCTTTCCTGCCTCTATGTATACAACCACTCCCCCCCTCATCCTGAATCATATTTCAGGATGCCTCCTCCAATTAGAAAACCACTATTTCTATATTTAACTGTATCATTGTGACAATTCTAGTCTTTCCATTGCAAGTTAAGAGATTGTGGGGAACTAGGTGTCTATAGATTATAGTCCTGGTTCCATTATTAAGTAGATACCACTGCAAAGCTGACATCTTGTTCTGTCCCATCTCAGCCAGTGACAAATTGGGAAGAGTCATAGATGAGCTGAAGACCCTACCTCTGTGGACTCTTCCACTTTAGGCACAGTCACAAATAATAAATAATGCCTTATATTTCTAGAATCCACTATGGTTACAAAATTCTTTCACATATACCCTCTCATTTTATCCTAACAGTAATCCTGGGAATAAACAGGTATTATCCTTATTTATCAAATTGGAGAACTGAGGCTCAGAGATATCAAGTGACTTCCCCAAAGTCACACAGGAAGTGTCAGGTTTTGAATCCAGGTCTTCCGACTCCCAGGCTATTCTCCTTTCCACCACTCCACAAGGCAAACAGAGAGTAGTGCCAACAGACACAACCTATAACCTTTTACTTTGTCCTAGGTCTGCCTGTCCTTAATTCCTTAGGGAGATAGTACTTGGGGTTGGAAATGGGTCCCACAGTAGGAAAAAAATTGAGCTTGACCCAATGTTGCCTGTTAGTATCTCCTTTGGCCAGCCTAACTCCATATCTTTCTACCATATGTCTGATATATGTACTCTGTCCCTCTCCCAAGTCTGATGAATGCTCCTATCCTAAGTCACTTCGTAGTGTATCTATCCTAACCCCATACCTGTTATTCATTTGCCCATGAGGACTTCATTATATTTCTTTCTATTGTCAGGCAGTGGGAAGTACATTGGGCTAAGAGTCAGATATTTCCAATCCTAGCTTTCCTTTTAAATAGTTGTGATACCTTGGCAAGTCACTACAAATTCTAGACCCATCTTTCTCTCTCACCTGCAGAAGAGGTAAACTTATTCCTGCCCTATCTGTCTCATAGGATTTTGGTACATGGGCCACATGAAATGATGTTTGTAAAAGATTCCTTCTTGTCTTATTTTTCTGTTCACTATACTCTTTTTCCACCCTGAATCTCATTTTCTCTATTTATCTATTGAGATTTTCTTCTTGGAAAGATCCAAATGGATCCAAATGGTCACCCTGTCCTACCCTGGGGCCAGCTCACCTGATGGAGTCCTTGCACTGTGGTTCCTGCAGAGAATGAGTGAGTCCTGTTCTGTGGTTGGGGTAGTCCCTGGGCTCTTTTGATATTGACCCCATCAAGGACGGGGTGGAGTTGAGAACAGGTAAGGAAGATCATAGGACCATAGGATCTGAGCTGGAAGAGACTTTACAGAACATCTAGTCCAATGGAAAGGAGACTGATCTGAATAAGGGGAAAAGAATGAGATCTTTTCTTGGGGTCACTTTGTAAAAAGATTGAACTTAAAATATTAGTGTGAAGATACCCACCCTGCCTATGCCCCAAAGAACCCACTATAAAATAGATTGCATTTGTGTAACATGATTGACTCAGCAGGGAAAGTCTCAGGCAAAAGTGTGAGGTATAAGGGCTTTGACTTCTTTTAGGGGATTTTCTCCCTCCCTTGGTGGCCATCTTTTAAACCCCAGGTCTTAATCTTTTAAACCCCAAGTCTTAATCTTTCGCATTAGGTTCACAATATCCTCATCCTCTCTCCACTCTCTTTCCTATCAAAATCTACTTTCAGGAAAGAATCTGAAACACATTAAGATGTAAATGACTAAAAAAAAAAAGACAGAGGTGACGCTGGTAAATGTTTAACTGCTCCTCAGAGAAAATGTACACAGGAAATACTTTTAAGTTGAATATGCATTAGGAACATTTTCTCCACCATTTTATTAAGTCTAGACAATCAGCAAAACAATAAACCAAGCTTGGATTTATATTATTTGCTGATTTCTGAGGCACAAGTGCTCAACCTGAAAATTTAACAAATGGCTCTCAAGAGCCCCTGTGAGGGGGTTCCAACACACCCCTGTTCGGGTATCTACATTTCAAAAGAGGACAAAGTCATGAAACAAAAGAAAGAATCTCTAGTGGTAGAATTTGAGTCATTGGCTCCTGGAACAGTTAGTTTTTTGAGACACTACAAAGTAAAGCATTCCAATACCTTTGATGCTACATCCTTTAAAGATGGTACCCAAAGAAGGACATACCAGGCTATTCTGTTCTGGCTCCAGATTATTACACTGGTGGAAAATCATGAACAGATGAAGATGATACCTTGCTCAAAGCTTTTAATTTTTTCTGCATTGATGAAAAATATAAGCAGGACTGGGCAACATTGAAATTGTAAAGTCCGCAACATTTGTCTGCCATGCTTCCAGCTTCTCCTTTCTGTGCCTATTTCCCAACCTCTGTAGTGCCCTTCCCCACATCATGTGGGGAGGGGGAGGGGTTCCCATTCCTTCCTGTTTTCTAACTGCCTCCTCCATTATAACAAAAGAAGGACCTGAGATTGTCATTTGCATGTTAACAGAAACTCATTCATCATAACTACCTCCCAATCTCCTTCAACCTACCAAGGATTCGGAGGTGAATGAAAGACTTTGGCTTCAGATAATGAGAATGGGGGTAGTAGTAGTGGCAATAGTTAGCTGTGGTGATGTGTCAAGTCAGAAGAATGAACCCTTCCGGTACATGTTGAACATTTAAGGATGAAGAGAACAGTGCAGAGGCAGAACAATGAAGTTCAGAATGTTTCTCTCTCCTCTCCCCACTTCTCTTAGATCTATTCTTTGATCCTTCTCTTCAGAACCATAACTAGGGGGGTGCTTTTTTAACTGGGGCAAAAGTAGTTGGGGCAAAAGTAGTAGGGGTGTGTGTTGATGGTACAGAGAAAAGAACCTTCTGACTGCAGATTCAGTCTGAGAGGTGGAAGCCCTCTTGTACTGCCATCATCTATCAGGCCCTGACCCCTGCTCCCTCTCCTGAGCCTAAACTGCTATCTCCAGATTCTTATCATCATGACATCCATGTTCTGGGACCTATCTCCTCTTCTCCTCCAACCCCATTGGACGAAGATACTTTTAGAAGATTGTTTGGTGTGAGGTATAGGGAATGTGCTCTCTGAGCCACTATGAGAAAAAAATCAATGGTGCCCCAACCCTCCAGATGTTGGAACCCTCAGATAAAACCCAGCTGCTATGCCCTGAGTACAGTTCTGCTTTTCTTGCTCTAGGCCTTATGCTAGGCGTGGCAAAGAAGGCAGAATAAAGTCCAAAGTCATCATCCCCTTCCAGGGTAGCAGTCAGGACCAGATTCACCAAGATGCTTTTGAGGCAGGAGCCAGTATCAAACACTACATCATCCATGAAACCATTCTTTATCCCTCAAGTCAGATGAATGCCCTACTTTCTCTGTATCACTCTTGTGCTGCTTAACATATTCTACTTACTACTATAGTTATCGACATAGTCACCACTTCCTCTACAACTCTAGGTTGCAATCTCTTTCAGAGGGGTAACTGTATTTTACTTATCTTTGTACCTTGCCTGCCACAGTACTTTGTACGTAATAGAGACTTGAATTGGATTGTGAGTGTAAAGACATAAGCTTTTAGTAATACCATTTGTTTTTTCACAACACCTACATTTGCCATTGCAACCCTTCTCCCACTATTCACTGAAGATCGAAAAAAGGAGACTGAGAGGGAATGATCTGACAGATGAAATGAGAAGCAGGAGAGAGTAGTGTCATGAAAACCTGGAGAGGAGAATATCAAGGAGTAATCACAGTGACAAAGGCTACAGAGAAGTCAAGAAAGATGAGAATTGAGAGAAGGCCATTGGATTGGGCAAATAAGAGATCACTGATAACTTTATTTTTTCTTTATTTTTAGTTTTCAACATTCACTTTCATAGGGTTTTGAGCTACAAATTTTTCTCCCTTCCTCCCCACCCCCCTCCCCAAGAGTGCATGCAATCTGATATAGGCTATACATGTACAATCATATTAAACATATTTCCACATTAGTCATATTGTGAAAGAAGAATCAGGACAAAAGGGGAAAACCACAAGAAAGAGAAAACAAAAAAAAGAGAGAGAGAAAATAGTATGCTTCAATCTGCATTTAGACTCCATAGTTCTTTCTCTGGATGTGGATAGCATCATAGGTCTTTCAGAATTGTCTTAGATCTTTGTATTGCTGAGAAGATCTAAGTCTAACAAAGTTGATCTTTGCACAAATGCTGCTGTTACTGTGTACAGTAACACTCCTGGTTCTGCTCGCTTCACTCAGCACACTGATAACTTTAGAGAGAGAAATTTTATTTGAACGATTATGTCAGAAGTCAGGCTATAGAGTTAATAAGAGAGTGAGAGAAAAGAAAGTAGAGAAACCAAGTGGAGATAACTTTCTTAAGGAGGTTAGCCAGAAAAGGGAGAAGAGATATAGGGCAATAGCTAGCAGGAAGGATCAAATGAAGTTTTTTTTTGTTTGTTTGTTTTTTTGAGAATGGGGAAATATGGACATGTTTGTAGGCAGTAGCAAAGCAGCTAGTAGATAAGGAGAGATGGAAGATAAGAGAGTGGAGATCTTAGTAAGAGCAGTCTGCTGGAGAAGATAGAATGGAATAGAATCACTTGTGTAAGGGCTTGCCTTGTCAGAGAGAAGGGTCACCTCTTAATGTGACACAGGACAAAGAGAATGTAATAGCAGAAGATATCTGATTGATGTGAGATGATGAGGGGAAAATAGGAAGATCTCTGGGAATGGCCTCGATTTTTTCAGAGAAATGTGAGACAAGCTTCTAGGCTGAGAGAGGGAGGGGGTGAGAGGGGTGGAGGGGACGGGGGAAGGGGAATCATGAGAAGTTTGAGAAGGGATGAAAAGGTTTGGAAAAGCCATTCTCTATATTGCAGTAGTGAATCTATTAGGGAGGTGTAAAAAGATTACCTTGTTGCAGTGAAAGCTGAATTGAAACAATGTAACACAAATGTGTAGTGAACCTAGTTGGCATGGTTTATATTTTCTCCAACTTCATTCAGTAATACATGAGCAGGAATGAGAGTAGCAGGTGGTGGGAAGAGAAGGGAATAAGCATTTATTAGGCATCTATTATGTGGTGGGCACTTGCTAAGTGCTTTACAAACAATATCTCTTTTGACTCACAACAGTTCTGTGAAATAGTTGCTATTATCATTTTACAGTTGAGGAAACTGAGGCAGACATAGATTAAGTGACTTAAGTAACACAGTTATTAAGTATCTGAGCCTGGATTTGAATTCAGGTTTTTCAAACTCCAAGCCCAATGCTCTATCCACTGTACCTCCTAGATGCCTACAGCTTCACTAGTTTCCTGTCAAACTAGCAAGGGTGGATGCCTATAGGCCTTGTGACCTGCCTGAGGAATCAAACTCCTGTTGCCCATGTAAAAGTCACTCTCTGATTTTTCAGTAACATTGACTAAGTATTTTTATATTTTAAATAAGGCACCAATTCCTCCATGCCTAAAGTGTCTAAGGGTACTCTTAATCTTTTGTTATGTCTATTGCAAGCCATGTCATTTTTTTCATATAGGGCAGAACACAGATCGGCATGTGAAGTGTGCATCACATGCATGTTCAGGACTCTGGGACCAGTGGAGAAAATGTCAGTCTTCCATGCACAGTGGCATTTTCATCTCAGGGTCCTTACTTGCCTTATTAACTCCCAGGTTTTCCTGGCAGCTAGGTGGCACAGTGAATAGAGTGCTGGGCCTGTGGTCAGGAAAGATCTGAGTTCAAATCTGGTTTCAGACACTTACCAGCTGTATGACCCCAGGCAAATCACTTACCCTGTTTACCTCAGTTTCCTCATCTGTAAAATGAGCTGGAGAAGGAAATGACAAACCACTCCAGTATCTTCGCCAAGAAAACCCCAAATGGGGTCACGAAGAGTCAAACAAGACTGAACAACAACAACAAAATCTCTTGCCTATGCCCAAGGAGCTGAATTCCCCACCCTACAATGGAAATTGCTCCTGGCCATGCCCCAGTGACTGAAATCAGTTTAGGATCACAACCTTATACTCTGCAGATAGAGGAATATCTCATTACTATGCATGATTTGGTCTGAATGTCTGTTAGCCCAGATCTGTCAGATTTATCAGGGACAAATGGTATTCAATCCCTAATTCTAAGTTTCTAGTTGGGTCAAGTCACACTTAAACTATAGATGCATGTGAATAGTATGTAGGTACACACATACACACACACACACACATATATGTGTGTGTGTGTGTATATATATATATATATATATATATATATATATATATATATATATATACATACATACACATACACCACTCCACCCCCAAAAGACTGATTATGGGAAATAGAAACACATGTAGAGAAAGTAACTGGGAGTAGTCAGAAGTCTCCCTATATTTGTATAGTCATCCCTACTGAGGTTATCAATGACATTTCTTTGATAGGACCAGCAGCCTGGTCCACCTGATGAGGTTAAAGCATGAGCTCTTTGTTTTGCATTTGAAACCATCTTGTGGAAGGTAAGGGTTTCCTCATTGCTGCCACATTGGGATGATTAAGGATATATCCTTCATGGAGTGTGGAGAGGACTCTAGCTCAGAGTACTTGTTGACTCACTGATACCTAACTGAAGATGCTTGAGCCATAGCTATTGTAGATCTAAGCTGTATCCTTGGACTTGGCTATATAAAGAGGAGCAGATGGTACTGGCTGGAGATTAGAGAACTAGAGCTGAGAGGGAGATAGTATATTAGAAAGTGGACTTGAATCTGTGGGAACTGGGGAGGGGTAAAGTTGATGCATTTATATACTCCCCTTCTGCCCATACCCCAGGTAAACCTTCAGCACTAGAGATGGCAGTTTTAAGGAGGCAATGGTAGAATTAAACTTTCAGTTCCAGAGATGGATTGAAGCAATTAAAGAGTATCCAAGGTGTTCCTGGAGGGGATAGACTTGTGGCCCCAGGAGATGAGGGAATTAAATGGTGCCAGAGGTAGAAGTAGTTATCTGCAAATGCAGAACAGTAAGTACTCTTAGACCAAGCTTCCCAGAGGAGAGTATGTTCCTGAACCAATTCTCTTGGAGAGAAGAGGAGCAATGATATGGTCCTATCTGGGAGAGGAACAGCTGGGGATAGAGCCATGATGTGGAGGAGCTAACTAGACCTTTCCCCCACCTCTAATGTTAACTGTGAATAATTTAGCCTGTGCAGGTCCACTGGGAAGGGGGTTGACTAGCAACCTCAAGTTCAAAATTTTCTTTTAGTGGAGGCCCCTAGGTTATAGGATAATACCAAAGCCTGTAGGATTATATTGGTCCCTAATGAAAGAAGGTTGATGACTCAAAGAAGCTTAGGTGTTGGTTTTTCAGTACTATTGACTAAGTGTTTTTATCTTTTTAAATAGGGTATCACTTCCTCTATGTCCAAGATGTTTAAAGGGTACTTTTCATCTTTTGTAATATCTATTGCAAGCTATGTCATTTTTTTTCATATGGGAGGAACACAGAACAGTAAGTAGAGTGTGCATCACATATATGTGTAGGATTTTTGGATCAGTGGAATAAATGCCAATCTTCTCTGCGTAATGGCATCTTCATCTCAGGATACTTACTTGCCTTATTATCTCTCAGATTTTCTTGGTTGTGCCTAAGAATTTGCATTTCCCTCTCTTCCCTCCCCCCAGATACTGCTCCTGGACATGGCTCAGTGACTAAAATCTAACAATATCAAGGAAAATTCCCAATGGATGATATCCCCAAACCTTAAGGAAACACTATAAATCTGGAAGATTATAAAGATCTCCAAGGGAAGTGGAAAACTGAATTGAAGTTGAAGGGTTGGCTACCAAGTAACCCCAACTGCATTTCTTTTCTAGGAGATGTCCATATCTTGTATAGAAATATATTCAAACTATTGCTGATTACACTCTCTCCACACACAAATCAGGTGAATTCAAGTTCTTATTCATGGTGAAATATCTCAGTCTTGTGGTCTGGTTCTTTGGAATTGAAATCCATTATTCGTTCATTATTAGCTTCAGGCTAGCAATGGGAAGATCTGTGGTCAATAAATCTATTCAGTCTCATGAAGGGAAGAATTTGCCATGGCCTTTCAGTAGAAATTGAAGAAGTTCACCAACCTCAATGTCTTCTACAAACTCAGGGAGCATGAAAGAGACAGAGACTGGATACAAAAAGGGAGATTTCTATCCCCTCTATCCCCTCAGAAGTGCTAAGAAGAGCCCTGTGGAAATACTCAAAATTTCAGCTTATTTACCTCTCTTCTGATTATTCCTTTCAGATGGGAGGGGATCCACTACCCTTTGCCTGTGCAGCCAGCATTTCTTTTTCTTGGTTATGGAATAAAGACAGGAGTGTGTTTTACTCCCACAGGAATAGAGTAAGTACTCTCATTTGGAGAGATATGAGACAACTACTGAATTTTTCCAAATAGCTGCCATGGAGAAACAATCACAGAAGAGGAGTTTTTCAATGAATTTACAAGTTTTCAACTCCATACTCCCGTTGTTCTGGTAACAGGGTATATTTTCACCCAGACACTGGAATTTTGGGGAATCACAGACGTTAGGGATATTCAACCAATGAAGGTGAATAAAAGAATGGTGCATCTTACACCCATCTCCAAAATTCATGATGTTTCTATTCGTTGTTCTCTGGTTACAATATCAGGGATATTAGTCTTAGGAGAGTCAATGTAGTATATCACAAACCTATTTTTACATAACACAAAAATTTAAATCTTTGCCTTTTTAGTAAAATATCTTCAGTATCAACAACTAGCCATTGCACCTACTTAACTTCATTCTCAAAGTTACTCATTAACCCCCGAAACTAAAGCAATATCTGTAAGAATAAATGGGGATGATTTCTCATCAGTGTCACTATCATCAATCATGTGGGGGAAGAGGAGAAATAGAGGGCCATGTCTTGTTTTTAATGAGCCAGAATCAGACCTGTATTCCTGCCCCATTAAGGTCACTTAGGGCCAGTGTATTAAATCTACAGACAAAGGCTGGAGGTAGTTTCAATTGTTTTTGCATGAAGATTCTCAGTTTAACTGAAAAACCTAATAAGTGGGACATTAGTCCGATTGCTGTGGTATCACTTTGGATGAAAGGAAGGAATCTGCTTTTCTTCTCTGGGACAGTATCATCTTGTTCCCTTCTGTTTGGGCCTGGAGCCAAATTGGGAAGAGCATTAAACAAGCTAAAGGCAAATGCTGTCTCTTTGGCCATTATAAAAAATAATATAAAATTTCCTTTGTCACACAACTCTGGATGTGGACATTGAAACAACAACTTTCTTTACCCTTGCTTAAGCTCTGTAGGCTAAGGAAGTTGAGATTACCAAAGAAGGGATGACAATGGCAGGAAAATAAGAAAAAGATTAGGAAGGAGAACATATGAAAGGTGAATGGCTACTGTTTCCCTATAGGAACATGTTTCACCAAAATCTTGAAAACTCCTTTAACTGAAGGATTCTAGGAAAATAAAAGATCTGGGTACCAGGTGTCCATGGTGGCAGCAGTGGTGGTGGTGATCCATGGCAAGAGGCAAGGGAAATGAGCACAGATTTTCCATTAAAGAGAACAAGGAGATACTGGTCCATTCTGAATTGATGGAGATAAGGAAGACACTGCAGGTGCAGAAGTACAAAGCTCAGAATGTTCCCATCTCCCCCTACATATGCCCTGGATTACAATCTTGCTCTTGGCCCCTGCCCTTCTCTCGCTTTGGGCTATACCCCAAGGCTTGCTCAGGATGAGTTGTGTAAAGTTCAAAGTCCTCATTTCTCATCTAGGGATTGAAATAGTAGATTACTAGAATCATAGAATGTTAGATTCTCATCTAGTTTCATTTTACTGATGAGCTAAGTGAGGTTAAGAGGTGATTTGCCCGGGTCACATAGCTAGTTAATGAGAGGACCAAGACTAAGGCCCAGATTTTCTGGATTCCAAATCAATTTCCCTCTACTATTTCACTTTGTCACAGAAGATCCAACAGGGCCCAATGTCTTTAGGAGTCAGTGAAGAGGAACTGGGTGGAGGAAGATTGCAAAATATGATGAAAATCTGAAGAAATGGAAAGCTGAGCTAGGAGCCAGGGTTGTTTTAATTTACATTTCTCTTATGATTAGTGATTTGGAAATTCTTTTATGTGGTTGTGAATTGATATTAATAAATTAATAATGATAATTCTTTTGAGAACTGGGAATATGTAAAGGAAATTTTTTTAAAAGGTGAAATAATCCTTATTTACTCATGTAAATTTACTCATTTACTTATTTACTTATTTATCTAGACAAAGGGCTATAGAGGAACATTTTTCTGATGAATCCAGTTACTGTCTGTAAAATTGCTAGATCCCCTACATTCCACTAGAACTTTCATTATGTGATCATTTGGGAAATTCAGGATGAATGGTAAACATAACTGGTCATATGGCAAAGTCCCTAGATCAGGTGGTTCTAAAAGTGGCCTTATTATTGCAGAATTTTCCTCCTCCCCTTCCTTGTGCCAGGTCTAGTGACTTGCTGTGATATCAGTCAACAAACATTTATTAAGCACTTACTGTGTGCCAGCCACCCTGCACCAAGGTCATAAATACAAAGCAATTTTGTAATGAATAAAAGTTCTGAGAGACAGAGTTTCCAGGTAATAAATAATCAATTTATTAATTAGGCTAGCTAATAATCAATAAATTGATGGTCAGGGGTTTCTCTTGATAACCAAAGACGCCAAGGGAGAATCTGAAATGTCTTAAATCAGATGTGTACCCTTTGACAGGAAACTCCCCTGACAAATTAAACTCAACCCTGATTGGTGGACATTTAATGAGGAGGTGGGCTAAAAGTCTTTAGCTTCTTCTGCTGACAACTTGGCTTAATCCTGGGGCTCAGCAGCCTCAAGGCATCTGCACAGGGGAAGCTACTTCCATTTGGACCTCTCTGTCAGGTTTCCTCCTTCATGAGCTGGGTTGCCCTAAACTCTAATGGAGGGGATCAAGGATAAGAGTTCTTTCCCCCAGAGTAAGGGCTCACCAAGACTGCATTCTGTTTCTACAATTATCCCTTCCACATTGTGACTTTCCTCACCATGGTTTCAATATATCACAGGTTGGCATAGGAAATTAAATGGGAATTTGGAGGGAGTTTTGTGAAAGCCACAGATGACACACGAAAAACAGAAAATGACACAGAAAAAGTTTAGAAACTCAGAAATGCATAAAATATATGTATAGTATTGTATAATTTCAACATATTTTATCATTTAATATTATAATAGTTCAGACTTCTTCTCCGGTACAAAGAGAGGGACAAAAAAATTTACATGGATTTTCCACATCACAGAGACATTGTGTCCCTAACCCCCATGATGTGGAAGGGATAACTGTACTCTAAACAGGAATTAGGTTTCCACTCTAAACAGTAATTAGGTTTCCCAATTGGGTGGAGTCCTGTCCAATTTAGGTAATGAGCATATGCCTTGGGGGCTAGGAGAAGATTACTTACTGATACACTCTTCTAAAACTGTCTGCTTTTTTTAGGAGTTGGGTCTTAACAGAAATAGGAGGAAAAGGATGGATCACAAATTAATAATTTGTTATTAATTTAATAGCATGATATTAATTTTTCTCAGTTTACATTCTTAGAAGGTAGGCCACAAGTGTATATATATATATATATATATATATTCACATACATATAAAACCAGAGAGGATTAATATAAAATGAATACATACATATATACATAAAGTTGTTAAATATGAAGTTGTTTGAGAGAGAAGGCACTAGGACTTGGGGGAGTAGGAAAAGATTCTTGCCAAAGATGGTACTGAGTTATCTTTTAGAGAAAGTTACTCCATGAAGCAGCAATTCAGCCTGTGGACTGGCCAGTGCCAATGTCTTGAGTTGCTAGAATACAGAGAGAGGTCCTTATCATAGTAGTGATAGGCATCTTGCTGGTCCAGTGGATAGAGTGCTAGGTCTGGAGTCAGGAAGACCTGCATTCAAATCTGGCCTCAGACACTAGCTATGTAACTATGGGCAAATCACTTAACATATTTTCCTCAATTTCCTCAACTGTAAAATGGTAAGGATCAAATGAGAAAATATTTGTAAAGTACTTAGAATAATGCCTGTCATATAGTAGACACTTAATACTTATTTCCTTTCCCTCACCCCATTTGTATGGTCAGTCATGGACCCATTCCTATTTTCATGGCTTTCTTGTTATCTAAAAGTTGGGTGTTAGCCTGCCACCTGGTAACCAAAGTCAGTTTTCCCCCAGATTTGTACCTCTTGTTCCTCATTTATTGTAGGAGGACAGGGAGGGTGGTGGTGGTCTTAACTTGGGACAATTTGTCCTTAGTTAGTTTAGGCAACTTCTTTATACATTGACCCAGGAATACCATTTCATTGCAAGGAAGATCTTGACTGAAGGCTTAGAAAGTACTAGTACAGTCAAGAATTGACTACTGGCATTGGTGGGGTCTCCTGATTTCTAATGGTCACTCAGTCATGGGTGTTTTAGATTATGTATGTTATCTATTTCATGAGTGGGATGTTACATATATCCAAAGAGCAAATACAGGCAACTGATTCCCGATCTTTTTGAGAGCAATTGTGGAAGATTCTTCTATTCATAATGATAGCTCTTAGAAGTCATCAGTGGTATCACTGTGGAATCCAGAGATCTCTATACATTTCCTGTAGCGGTGGTACAGAAGAAGAATGGAAAAAAACAAATGTGCATAGACTGCCAAACTTTGACTATGATAATAATAGCTAGCATTTATAGAGTGCTTTAATGTTTGCAGAGCATTTTACAAATATAATCTCATTTAATCCTCACAAGAACCCTGTAGGGTAGAAACTATTATTATCTTCATTTTAAAAATGAGAAAACAGAGGTAAGATAACTTGTCCAGGACCATACAACTAGAACTCACATCTTCCTGTCTGTTCAGAACTCTTGTCCACTGAATTGCCCCCAAGGGAACTAGAGTAAATTAGAATACCATGCCAAGAGTCCAAGTTTGCCAGGAAGCCAAGCAAAGGATTTTACATTTGATCCTGGAGGTACAAGGCAATTCTTTGAGTTTATTGAATAAGGAGGGGTTGTGATGTGTTCAGACCTGGACTTCACGAAGATCAATTTGACAACTGAGTAGAGGATGGTGAAAGACTTGCAATAGGGAGACCAAACAGAAGGCTGTTGTAATAGTCCAGGATTGAGGTATGAGGATCTGCACCAGAGTGGTTCTAATGTCAGAGGAGAGAAGAGAACTTACATGAAAGAAGTTGTGAAGGTAAAATAGACAGGACTTGATAACTAATTAGATATGTGAGGTGAAAGAGTGAGGATCAAGGATATCACCTAGATTTTAAGCCTGGATGCCTGAGAGGATGGTGGTACCCTTAACAGTAAAAGGAAAGTTAGGGAGAGGGAAGGGATTGGGGAAAGAGATGAATCCAATTTTGGACACGTCAAATTTAAAAAGTCTACAAGACCTCCAGTTCAACATGTCCAAAAGACAGTTGGAAATGAGAGAAGATGAAAAACCACTTAAGTGGGCACTGCCATACTCTTATGCCAGGGAAAACAAAGAGAAAGCAGCTTTTATTTGCCTGGTTGGATTCTAATAGTTTGAAAGTATATCTCAAGGTATCTCTGAGCCATTTTTCAATAGCTTATGGAGAAGGTGGCTGGAAACTTGACCTACCTGAAGATATCGGTGGCATAGCTAGTTGGCCCCATTGTCTTTGGGAAGACAAAGTCCTCTATTATATATTTTTTAAAAATATCTTTTCTTCTCCCCCATTATTATCACTACTCATCAACTTCTTCCCCCACAATCCTCCACTTCAATAGAAGCCTTTTCTAGTAACAAGTCTAGTTAAGCAAAGCAAATTTACACATTGGCTATATTTGAAAATGTCTCATTCTATATCTCTAAGTCCATCACTTCTTTGCCAAAAGGTGGGAAACATGTCCACTCGTCAGTCTTCTGGGATCGTAATTGCATTGATCACAGTTCTTAAATCTTTCAAAGCCGTATCAGAAATTTTAACCAGTTTTGTGTCATGAATTCCTTCACTAGTTTGGTGAAGCCTATAGACCCCTTCTCAGAATAATGTTTTAAATGTACAAAATAAAACACATAGAATTACAAAAGAAATAAATTGTATTGAAATATAGTTATTAAAATATTAAAGAAAACCTACTTTCACGGATCCCAGCTTTAGTCATTGTACAAATTATTTTCTTGTTTCTACTCACAAGACTCTGCATTGGTTAGTAAAAATCTTCCTGGGTTTCTCCAAATTTGTCCCTTTAGTGATTTCTTATTGTAACAATATTATCCCATTATATTCATATACTGTAATTTTTTCAATCATTTGACAATTAAAGGATACCCATTTTGTTTCCAAGTCTTTGCTACAACAGAAAGTGCCATTATAAATATTTCTGTGGGATCTTTTCCTCTATCTTTGCCTTTTCATGACATTGCTGGGTTAAAAGATAAGCACTGTTTAGTAACATAGTTCCAAACTGTTTTCCAGAGTAGTTGGAACAACTGACAATTGTTCCAGTACTAGAAAATTGCTATTTTCTTTTTGGTCATTTTTGCCAATTGTATGGGTCTAAGATGGAACCTCAAAATTATTTTAATTTGCATTTCTCTTGTTGTTCATCCTCTATTTTCAAAGAGGACCAATAACATTATGGAGTGATGTATTGACCTGCGTGTGAATCGGGTTTAAGTGAGGCAGAGTTGCACAAAGTTATTAGCCTCACTCTCTCAAAGTCATCAAAGTCCAGTGGCAAGACAAAAGTCAAGATGACTGGTGATGGCTCAGGATGCAGTGGATAACTTTGGTGTCTTCAGTGTCTGACCAACCTCTAAATGCTCCATAGCATCTGCTTCAGCCACCTTCATGGCCAAACCTTCATACCAGAGATACTAGTCCTCCCTGAATATCCCATATACCCTGGCAGAAGATATACAGGATAGTGAGGATAGAAGGATCAAGTTAGGATTTTTTGAAGATGAGGGAAACATGGGCATATTTGCAGGCAATAGGGAATTCTGATCAATGTAATGAGCAACCAGGATTCCTGAGGACTCACACTACTAAAACATGCCACCTACCTGCCTCCTAATATGCAAAGAACTCAGTACAGAAAGAAATTTTTATTTTTGGACATGGCTAATAAGGAAATTTGTTAGCTTGACTATACAAGTTTATAACAGGGGTTTTGTTTTTCTTTCTTTCTCAGTAAGAGGTGTGAAGGAGAGCAGGGCTTTTTTCTTTAACCAAAAAAATTTTTTTTATCTAGGAAATAGGAGTTGAGGGTGACTACTTGTTGGGGATGTTATAACAGGGATTTCCTTCATGTATGGGTTGAGCTAGATGGCAGCTAAGGTCCCTTCCAACTCTCAGATCTGTGATACTGTGAAGATAGCCTGAAGCCTGTAATAGGATTGGGTAAACTGAATCTAGAACAAGAGTTCTTAACTTGAGATCCATGAACTTGCTTTCTTATTGTTGATGAATTAGAGGATTTTTCATATAGTTGTTGATAGCTTACATATTTTTCTTAGAGAATTTATTTTACTTTACTATTATTATTTACTATTGAGCATTGATTCTTATACATATTTATAACAATAATATCAAAAGCTTGTCCTATACAAACTATAGAAATGTTGCTATGTCTCTAAGAGATTTTAGAATCTTGGACAAAGACAGCTTAACTGCCAGCGTTTGGTGGGGATGGTGTGAATTTTAACTTTGATATACCAGGAGTCTGTGAGAAGATGGAGTCTCAACTGCTAATTGAAAAGAAAATTGTTTTCTAATTATGGAGTTTTACCTGTTATCTGTGAAAGGTTTCTTTTCTTGTTCTGGCTGGAGAGGATGTGTGAGCGTAGAGAAAGAACTTATTCCCTATGAGGACTAAGATTAACTTTTATGTGGTGAATAAATAAAATGAGGATTATTGAGAGATTTTGGCTGCTATTCAGAGAAGCAGAAGGGTGGGGCTATGTTTCAGAAGTAAGGCAAAGTAAAGAGTAAAATAATAATAATAAATAGTTGTCAGAATTATTTTTCGGTAGTGTCCTGCTCCTTGTGACCCCATTTGGGGTTTTCTTGGCAAATACACTAAAAATAATTTGCCATTTCCTTCTCCAGCTCATTTTAAAGATTGAGGAACTGAGGCAAACAGAGTTAAGTGACTTGCACAGTCACACAACTAATAAGTGTCTGAGGCTGGATTTGAACTCATGAACAGGAGTTTTCCTGACTGTAAGCCCAGCACTCTCTCTACTGTGCCACCTAGCTGCCCTAACAATAATAATAATAATAATAATAAATAATAACAGCTAACATTTATATAATACGTTAAGGTTTGCAAAGGCCTTTACATACATTAGCTCATATGATGCTTAAAAAGTAGTTGATGATGATCATTGGCACAATTATATTATTGTAATTATAATTTCAGCTTTTGTGCTATTATTTGTTACCTTATTAATAAATTGTGTAGCCCTTAACTTCGATGTTTATTTAAGCATGATATTAGAAATTTTTATGCATATTTAGAGAAAAGAGCAACTGCTTATGGGAAAATAAATTTCTCCAGTTTATAAAATAAATAATTCTTACTAGACTGGGGTAGAGGCTTAGAGTAATTGATTAATAATGAGAAAGAAGTTTCAATTTCAGTAACATCAAACATACATTTGAAACATCAAAACATATCCCACAAATTAAATTGTAAGGTCCTTAAGTTTTTGTCTTTGCCTCTTTTTGTATCCCCAGCACTTAGTACAATGCCTGGCACATAGCGGGCACTTAATAATTGTTTATTGAATTGAATTGAATTGAGTTATCTTAGAATTCAGGAAGATGAGGATTAATATGTCAATGAGTGAGGTAGCAGCCTGAGGATCTACCACTCCATGTAGGTTACATGTAAGTGTGGTTGGTTTTAAAATCCCTGACACATTTGTAAAAAATCCCTGTAAATCTTGGATGTTGGATCTGGATCAAAAAAATTCGTGGCAAAGATTTTCCTCAGTTAACTCTTTCCTTTCTAATTTTGCTGATTTTATTGGTGCAAAAAGCTTGTCAACTTTATGTAATCAAAATTGTCTATATTATCTTTAAAGACTGACTAATCCTTTACTTAGTCAAGAACTCTCTCTGATCCAACAACTCTCCCCTATCTTCGTCTCTAGTTTATGTTATGGCCCTCTTGATCTAGGTCATATATCCATTTGGAGCTTATTGCAGTATCTGTTATAAGAAGTTGGTCTAAATCTAATTTCTGATAGACTACTTTCCAATTTTTCCAGAAGCTTTGTCAAATATGCTCCCATCCACAGAAGGACACACTTAACACTAGCCATACTGATTTCTAAGTCTAAAATAGGTTTAAATAGAGGAGGACTTTGTATGGATTTCCTCCTATTTTTCCTTCAAAAACAAAAACAAAAAAAATTCAGACCCTGAGGAACGCTTCTTTCTCCTTCCCAGCCTATTTCCAGAGGGTTTTCTTCCTCAGACCTATCTTTCCTTCCTCATCCTCAGTGTTAATATAACTGTGATTGTATTTCTTTCCCCAAACTGCCTGTTACACTGAACCTCTTTCTCTCCTTTCCTTTTCTTCTCTGCTCCCAATTCTTTTCCCCATATTACATGCTTGACTGAGGGAGGGAGACTTTATCCTCCCCCTGGAACCAGTGGGTGATCCTCACACTCAACAGAATCCACAGGCTCTACATTTGCCTCTCTGGGCTGGATGCCAGACCAAATGAAGCAGGTATTCTGTTGATCTACATTTCTTCATCTGAGATGCCTTTACACAGGAGGACAAAACATGGAGTGAGATAAGCAACAATTGTTTGCAAAATTCCTAAGTCCTTGCTGAAAATAAGAACAAAATACACAATGTTTTCTACTTTTCCCACCTTTATTTTTCTAAAAAATCAGATTGCTTAAAAATTTTTTTTCCTGTTGTCTTTTTCCCCATCTGTTTGTTCTCCCCAGTTGTCTACAATAGAAAACTAGTTAGACTTCTCAAACTAGTTTACAATATGCATACTAATTGTAGGTAGGCCAGAGGGGAGAAGGACAGCATGAAGGAGTAGTGACATAGGCCAGGAGCAAAAAAAGATGTTTTTGTAAAGAAATCTTGGGTTGCAGGTGGGAAGGGAAAGAGAGAGAGGCAGAGTCTGAAAATGAAAGCAGGAAAGGTCACAAAACAGAAACTGAACTTGGAGTCAGGAAAACCTGAGTTATGTGACCATGGATAAGTCACTTAACCTCTATGAGCCTCAGTTTCCTTACTTGTAAATGAGTGTAATAATTGTAGTAGCCACTCAATGTATGAAGTTGTTGCAAGATAATGTATTTGTGGTGTTTTGTAAACTTGAAAGCATTACATAAAGTTAATAGTATCGTAACAACCACTTATGTTGGTTGTGTTATGTTGGTTGGTTATGTTCAACCCACAATGTATGTTCAAGTATGTTCAAGCCACAATGCTTGGTGTCAGAGATGCAAAAATGAAATCTGACCATTCCTGCTATCAAGGAATTTGTAATCCCATAAAAATAAGAATGACATTAAGATGAAAGGAAGACCTTTCAGACTTGAAAGGAGGACTGACAGGGGAGCAATTATAATAAAATATTTTATTCTTTAAACCTGTACCTGTACAAGAGGAATAATATGATGTCCTCTCTGTAATTAATCTGAGCTTTTTGTCTCTGTTTCCCTGATGCTCTTGTAATGATTAATTGTGCATCCGAATTAGCTGTGTGTGCTGGACTATAGTAGACAGGAAAAGTTTACGGCAGAGAAGAAGAAAAATGAGGTAAAGGTCATGAACCTAGAAGAGTGGTTTTTGGAAGGAAGTTCTCTTCTTTGAGAAGGTGATATTTAAAAATTAAGCCAGTGGCAGAAACCCATCCCTTGTTTCTGAGTGAGGTCTTGTCCAAGTAGTTATCTTATTTTGTCTTGGGAAGAGAAACAAACAGAAAAAGAAATGAAGACTTTAACCCATGTGCCCAAACTCAGGAATCCCAGTAAAACACACACACACACACACACACACACACACACACACACACGCACACACATGCACACACATGCACATACATACACACAGACACAGGATTAAGGAAATGTACTTCTTTATTATAACTAAATCATTCAGTTCAGCAAAGCACTGAGAGTCCAATTCTGGAAGCTACTTCCCCTCCACTTGCTGTTGTCCTTCATTGCCATGAAATCAGGTCTGGGAAACCCCTGAAATTTTCCCTCACAGCTCTGTCCTTTGGCTCAACTCTGGATGCCAGTGAGAAGATAGAAGTGAAGCTTTGATGGAGCTGGCTTTGGGACTTTGGTCAGTGGTTAAGCTGCTTGATTTCCATTGTGTTAACCAAACCTTTCTGCTTTTGAAAGAAAAGGGGAAGAGATTCATTCCAGGACATTTTAATAAAGGCACTGGGGTTAGAGGCAGAGTAGAATCATAGTTTGAGTAAGAAAGTTCATGGCTAGGGATGCAGTTTGGGACCTGAAAGGACTAGTTACTTGAAATTTCTGAAGGAGTATAATCAAGTCCAGCAGGGCCAGGACAAGTTGAGGTCTAGGATTCTGCAGTTGAAATTTGTAATACCAGGTGAGAACCAGGTTTTTAAACTAGATAAGGAGAATTTCAGTTTGCCACACTGACCATTCCACAGTTAGGCACAAGCATATTTCAGGCACTTTCTCTTCACCTGGAGCTATTGTGGCGTCCATCCTCATTATCTTCTAGAATTGCTATGGACTTAGTCCATTGGGGGTTGGAAGTTCATGGAGCTGATGGAGCTGAATTCACTAGGTTCAGTTTCCATCATCAAGGAACATTATGGAGAAGACTGACATGTATGACATTTTTTCCCTTCATATCTGAAGAGATTTCATTGGGATGGGAGAGGTAGATGTGGCACTGAGTACCCCTTGCATGTCTGCTTGGCCTCATCTACCATCTGCTTATTCAACAATTTTATCTACATCCACAGGGACCTGGATATTTGAACCCATTGCATAAACACAGCGGATTATCAGTGGTTTGTTTATCTTCTGAGATGAGTAGATGCAGTTAGGATACGTTACTCCTGCAGTTAACTCACAATATGTAATCTCCATTTTTTTGATCAGATGACAGTTGCCTTCTTGCTTTGAGCATGGATATGCCTCATACTCACAGATGTTTTCAAGTATGTACCATGGAAGGTGAAAAAAGTAATGGTGTGGCTTACATATGTTTATAGGATTCATAATGTGTCTACGCTTCACCATTTGATTACAGTATTCCCCAGCCTTGATGTTTGTGAAGGGATAGTCAGTGAAATAGACTTTGAATCTTTGTTCTAGGTAATTCAAGGTTTCAGGCATTGGCTCTATTTCTTCAAATTCCAGCCCAGGCACCTCCTCCAAAGAGAAGGAGTTCCTCATCAGCCCCTGGAGCAGCAACAGCAGCATCAGGGCATGGGGTCGCACCAGGGCTTGGATCATCTTTCCTATTGCAGGGGAAGATTTAAAGGGGCAAGAGGAGACATTTAGGAAAATTATGTTTTAATAAGTATAAGAGAGTTTTATATTACTGTATCTATCCTATGGATGTCCCTTGATATTCCCCTGGGCTAGACATCTCACTCCTCCTTGGCTAGAAATATATGAAAAATTTAAAAATTTGAAAGATCAAATAGAATGTAGCAGGCATTTAAATTGTTGCTTAATGGAAGTTTTTTTTTTAATCTAGGAGATAAAGTAGGGAGGAAGTAAAGAAGAAAAGAAAGGAGAGAAGGAAGAAAAGAAAGAAAGAAGAAAGGAAGGAGGTGAAAATAGAAGGCAAGTGTTTTGCCTGATTTGGTCTAGGTTGGAGCATGGCTAGACTTCTTATATATAGGAATTTAAGCATAAAAGAAATGGAGATGAGGAGAGTCTGAAATATAAACCTTTATTTTTTACCAACTGCACACACAGTCTGAAAGGCAATCTCATACTATTGCTTATATGCATCAGGGGATCCTAATTCTGATAACATTAAGAAGGTTCAAGATTTTATGAGATACTTCTTAGTGAAAAGGAACAAGAATAAGATGGAAAAGGATAAATGTAACAAAGGGTTTGAGAGAGACGTGTGAATGACAGGGAAGTACCATAGAATCATAAAATCTCAAAGTTAAAAGAGATCTCAGATGGAACCTCTAGGCAGTATCCCCACAAGATCTCACTCAGCCTTTGTTTGAAGACCTCCAGTGAGGTGGAACCCACTAATTCAATTCAATTTCAATTCCACATTTATTAAGTGACTACCAGCTCTGGAAGCAGCCCATTCCAGTTTGGGAGAGCTCTAACTGAGGCAAGGGTAACATGGACAGCTTGAGCATTATATTGGTGCACACAAGACCCAGCCTGATCCAAAAGGGTTTATTAAGGACCTGGTATGTACAAGGTACTGGGGATAAAAAGACAAAACATACATACATATGTGCCTGTGTATGCACACACATATATACACACACATAACAGTGCCTGCCTTTCAGGAGTTTACATTTTATTGGGGTGATATACAATGTATACAGATAACTATATACTTGATAATTTGAGGAGAAAAAGAGCACTAACAACTAGGAGAATTGGGAAAGGCTTTCCAACAGATGTCACAAATGATCTGAAGAGTGAAGGAAGCTAAGTATTCCAAGACATGGAAGTGAGATGGGAGTGCATTCCTGGAATGCCTAGGCAAAGGCATGAAGGAAGGAGGTGGAATGTTAATCTGAGTTACAAGGAGGTCAATGTGGCTAAAAGGAATAGGGCATGAAGAAGAGTAGAGCATAATAAACCTAAGAGGTAGGCTGGAGCCTGATTGTGAAAGGCTTTAACTGCCAGAATGAGGAGCTTGATCCTTTTCTTAGGGGCATTAAGGAGCCATTGATACATCTTGATCAGGATATTGACATAGTAAGACCTATTTCTCAGGGAAAATTCCACACATTTGGAATATGAGAAAGAAAGGAAGGAAGGAAAGGAAGGAGGGAGGGAAGGGGGGAAAGAAGGAAGAAAGGAAGGAGATTAAGAAGGAATGTTAAGTGTCTTGTGTGGAGGATGGTTTGAAGGGAAAGACTGAAAGTCAGGAGGCCAATAAGTAAGCCAGTAAGTTGTATTCTTTCAGGCAAGAGGTGATAAGGACCTGAACTTGGGCAGTGGCCCTATTAGTGGAAAGAAGGGAACAAATGTGTAACTGTTGTGGAAGTAGAATGGACAAGACTTGGCAATTGTTTGGATGTGAGGGATGAGAAAGGGGAAAGAGTCAAAGATGACTCCTTGGTTGAAAAACTGGGTCACTGTAAGGATTGTAGTGCCCTAATGATAGGAAGAATGGGAAATTAAAAAGATTGAGGAATGCCTCTCAGACATTGGGTAGATCCTCTCTAGAGTATCTCTTAGAGACTGTGGACAAGAGTAGCACAGAATGATATCCACAGAATGGACAGATAGCAATCTACATAAATATATTGATTAACTATCCCTCTCACCACAACAACTCTTCCAAACTTTTTCGTCCCTTGTTAAGCCTCCCATGGCTTCTTCTCCACCCACCTACTCAGCTGAGAACTGGGTCTCATATTTTACTGAAAAAAATTGAGACTATTTCCAGAGAGTTCTCTCTTCTCCTTTTTTATTCATTTCACATCACTCAGATTCCTCCCCTATCTCCTTCACTACTGTCTCACATGAAGAGGTAGTTTTTCTCCCTGCCATCATAAACCCCTCTACATTCACAAGGAATCCCATTCCACCCTGTCTTTTCCAACAGATTGCCCCATCTATCTTCTTCATTCTCTAACTAATCATCAATGTCTCCCTGTCTACTGGCTGCTTCTCTGCTACCTACAATCACACTCATGTCTCCCTCATCCTCAAAAAACCCTTATTTGATCTATGCATCCTCATCAGCTAGCCTGAATCTCTCCTCTCTTTCATGGCTAAACTTCATGAGAAGGCTGTCTGTAATAAGTGTTTCCACTTCCTTTCTTAAAAGAATTAGTATTCACTACTTTTTAAAACAAATTCCTGCATTAGCCATACTCTAATCCTCCCTAAAAAGACTCATTCTGCACATAGTACTGAGTCCTGCAGTGATTTTATCAGGAGGTTGATAACATATTTCATCATGAATCTTATGGATTTGTGACTGGTTATTACACTAATTAGAGTTCTTAAGTCTGTTAAAGTTGTTTGTCTTTATAACGTTGTCATTGCACAAATTGTTCTCCTGCTCACCGTACACTGAATCAGTTCATAAACATCTTCCCATATTTCTCTGAGACTAACAATCTCTTTCGTAATGTCTTACACCACATAATGTATTACACCACATTTATATACTCTAACTTGTTCAACCATTCCCCAGTTGGTTTGTTTTGCTTAGGACTAATCTCTCCTTCTTATTCCCCTCCACCACTTCTCCCCTTTCCCATTACTTTAAATATGGTTGGATTAAATAATTAATCCAATCAAACTAACACTAGTGACAGATCAGAGACTCCTCTCCCAATATGTTGCTTACAAGAAACACACTTAAAAAACAAAGACACATACAGAATAAAAATGAAGGGCTTGAAAAAATTTACTATGCATCAACTGAATACAAAAAAGGAGGAATTCCAATCATTTATCAGACAAAGCAAAAACATTCAAAACATAAAAAGGGATAAACAAAGAAACTACATTATGCTGAAAAGAACCAGAGACAACAAACCACTAACAATATGAAAATTTTTTATGTTCCAAATGCCTTAGCGTCTAAATTAATAAAGGAAACATTAACTGAGCTACAAGACTGTATAGATAATTACACAATAGGGACAGAAGATTTCTATGTCCCTCTCCCAGGGACATAGATAAATCTAACAGAAGGATAAACAAGAGGAAAAATATGGAACTGAACACAATGCTGTAGAAATTAGAGTCAAAATAGCTATGGTATCTTCTAAAAGCTCTACACAATCCAGCTCCCATCTGTTTTTCATTGACATTACTACCCTCCTGTATCCTGCAATCCACCCAAACAGGGTTATCTTTCTGTTCCTCACACACTGCATTCCAGCTTCCATTTTGAGCCTTTGTATTGGCCAGTCCAGGCCATTGCCTGGAATCATTCCATCCTTACTTCCTACTCAAAAAGTCTGTTTCTTCCTTTAAAATGCAACCCAAGCACTATCTTCTGCACCTTTCCTGATTTCCCCAACTATTAGTGCTCTCTTTGCAAAACTACCTAGCATTTAACTTCTTTTCATATATTTACATTTGTTAACTTTATAATTCTGCTGTACACATTTTAATATGTATTCATCTTACCCATTTGAGTGTGAGCTCTTTTCATTTCAGAATTGTTTTGTACTTAGTACAGGTAGAAATTGATTCTTCTAAAGAGTGGGTCTCATCATTTCACCCACCCCCTCTCCCATCTGATAAACTCTAGTGGCTTCTTATCCTTTCTAGAACCAAATACAAAATCTATCTGACATTCAAAGCTCTTCATAATCTGACCCCACTCCTACCTTTCCAGTGTTATTACACCTTTCTCACCCCCATGTACTCTTTAATTCAGTGACACTGACCTCCTTGCTATTCCTTGAACAAGACATTCCTCTGACTGCATTTTCACTGGTTGTCCTCTGTTTCTGGAATTCTCTCCCTCCTCATCTATGCTTCCTGACTTCCTTTAAGTCCTAGCTAAAATTCTACTTTCTACAAAAAGCCTTCTATGATCCCCCTTAATTCTAGTGTTTACCCTCTGTTGATAATCTACAATTTTTCTTGTATATATTTTGTTTGTACATAATTGCTTGTATGTTTTCTTTCCCATTAGACTATGAGTTTCTTCTTAAGATAAGGATCTATCTTTTGCCTTTCTTTGTATTCTCAGTGTTTAGCACAGTACCTGGCATACAGTAGGTGCTTAATTAATGCTTGTTAACTATCTGACTACTTTGTACCAGAGGCAGCTATTTGTGCAGTAGAGGCAGCTGCAGGCTCAAATAGAGTACTGAATATAGAGTCAGGAAGACCTGAGTTCAAATCTGACCTCATACACTTACTATGTGACCCTGGGCAAATCACTTAACTTCTGTTTTCCTCAGTCTCCTCAACTGTAAAATGAAGATAATAACAGCACCTACCTCCCAGGGTTGTTGTGAGAATCAACAGAGAAAATATTTGTAGCACTTAATAAATTCTTGTTCGCTTCCTGCCCGCCCCCCCCCCAGTTTCCAAAGCTATAAAATAAGTGAGTTTGACCAAATGACCTTTAAGGTCACCATTTAAGGATGCTTCTAGATCTAAATCTATGATCTTATGTTTCTACTTTTATGATGAGAGACAAACAGTCTATCTCTTGGCTGTCCTTAAGGCCTCTGTACCTTAGTAGGACCTGCCAGACCTTGGATTCCACTGGTATGACCTTGAAGAACACAGTCACCTTCATACCTTGATGAAGCATAGGAATAGGAACTGAGTGTAGAGAGCATTTTAAAGGCCAAATATTAAAGAGAGGCAACAATATCTTCTTATTACTTCCAGGTCACAAGAGTAGCAAAATAGTGGACTAGACATTTTCTCTGATCCCTGCAACCTCTCAAATTTCCCCAAAACAGAAATTTGGTGCTAAAGATAAAACAACTTTAGCCATTTCCAAGGTCTAGGACATCCAGAATTCAAGAGAACCTGGTAACTCACACTCACTGACCCTGAGCTCATTTAGCACCCAGCCTCTGCTTCCCAGGCAAGACTGCACTAGCAGATCCAAAGACACTTTATAGGCTTACATCAAAATCCACCTTACACTTCAGTCCCTGCCCCATCTTTCTAATTCTATGAGACCCTGGCTCCGGGATGTGGAAGTTAGCTATGGGCTCAATAGCCAGCTTGGTCATAGCCCTTCAGGAGTAAAAGTCTGCTGGGGACCACAATGTGGAAGCATCAACACTTTCAATCTCTGCACTGGTAGTGCTGGGGAAAACAGGCTCTAAACTGCTGGCACATGCTGAAATGAGGAACAGAGGGAGTGGGATAGGCCACCAGGACAGGATATTTGTGTGTGGAGGGTTGTACAGCACTCCAACAAGCTTGAGGGAAATAACACAGCACCCAGCTGGGGCCGGTTCTGACCACTCAAAAGTCAGTTGAGGCAGAGACTTGGGCTGCTGAACTGTAAATTGCCCAGTGTGGAACGAGGCTGAGATGCTTTGAGATCTAGTCCCCAAGGAAACCACAGTCAGAGGGGAGGGAGTGAGGAAGTGAATAATAAGAAAAATAAGAAGGTGGGGTGTGGGTGGGGGGGTGAGAAGACTGAAAATATGAAAGATTTCAGGAAGAATAAAACTCAAAGACCTTGAGCATAAATAGATAAATCAATAGGAAAAACAGAAACAATAAAAGGAAGTATGGCCTCCAGACCTAGTAAACAAGTTAAAGCATCTGTGATAAATATGGCCAAATAAAGAAAAAATAATCCAACACTTGATGAGACAGAGGACCCTGTGGAATTTGAGAACATAAAACCACAACACAGTGTTCCTAAGGGGTTTAAAAGAGAATTGACAATTATGAGAACAGAATTAATGTCTTGCACAACAAAAAATAATGAGCAGAATAGAAAAACTTGAATCTGCTTGAAGCCTCACCAAAGAAACAAAAGTGAGAACAACAGATCGGCAGTATAAATGCACAGAAGTGAAGGATAATTTAGAAGAAGAGAAGCAAAAAGCCAATTACATTGAAAATAATTTCTACTTCCTTTCTCTGAGCCTCAGGTTCACAGTCCTGAGAGGACTTCTGGTCCAACAGGGTCATTTTACAGGCCCAGAGGTTAATTGGCTTGCCAAGGTCATATAGGTGGAAGAATAGGACTCAAACGATGGATGATAAGTTTGGTGCTTTTTTTTCTTTATACTCTCCTACCTCTATCCTTCCCATATCCTAGGATTTTGGGGTGGGGTATGTATAGGGAGCATCATATAAAGATACACGATATAGTCCTTTCAGTGAAAGAGCTCACAATTGTGATGTGACCTTTAGTCTGGATCAGAAATAGAGGTGTCTTACAATCAGGAAATATGCCCAACCACTTTGGAGAAGTTTCTTTTCCCTTTTCTTACCTCTAGGTCCCAAGGAGCCTTATTCTGCCTCACTATATTCTTCTTTCATCCCTAATCTCAGTTTCTCTCTTTCTCTAATGAGATTTCTGACCTGGAAAGCTCTAAGTGGCCATCAGGTGAGTGAGGAACAGGTCTCAGTCCTATGGCTACTCTGGGTGGTCTCACGTGGCTTAAATTGAGTGCTGAGTCTCGCAGAGAATCGAGGTATTCTGTTCTGTGACCAGAGGGGGGACCAAGGCCATGCTGATGTTACCTCTGCCTGGCAGTGGGAGGAGCTGGACACTTAGTAGAAAGATGGATCAGAAGCTGAATAAAATGATTTAAATGGCTTTACTTGGGGGTGGGAGGAAGGCCATACTATGCAATGAATGTATTACTACTGTGACTACATGTGCCTTCTAGCCCTGTCCCTCTCCTAAAGAGAAAAAAAAAACAGAACTCAATGTCATACAGAAAAGCAGTAGGTAGGCTTGTAATGTGGCTGGCCTCTGGAAGAACTAGTCCTTGGCAAAATTATGAATTAGAATTTAATTCTGGTGGGACCAAAGAGACTATCAGGTCAAAGTCCCTCCGTTTTCCAGATGAAGATTATGAGGTGCAATATGTTGTTAACAGCCTGAGCTCAGAACTGAAACTCTAACAGGACTCACGATTGCCTACTTTATTAGGTAGCCTCCACATAGGAGAAAGAAATTTATGTGTTTTACTTACTCAACTAGATGGATAATTCCCAGTATCTCTTTTCAAACTCTAAAATTCAGTGATTCTGTGATCTTTCAGAAACATTTTTTACCTTTGATGTTTTCTTGTCCTCTCAGTGTTATCCCTAAAGGGAGAAAAGGCTACTGTTTCTATTGTTATTAATTTTGATCTTCTCTTTTTTTTTTTTTGATGAAGTTCAGTCACAACTGGTCCTGGGACAAGTTGCTATTCTGTGTTTAATGTTCTTTGGACTATTGCTCAGGTGGATTAAGATAATTTCTTTTCTTTTTTTTTTTTTTTTTTGCAGTTCCATGGATTTAAACTCACTGAAAGAGTCTTCAAGAGATTATTGATAGTAGCTGTCATTTATGTACTATTTTAAAGTTTGCAAAGCTCTTTACACATGTTAACTCACCTGATCCTCATAATAACCTTGGGAAATAGGTGCTATCATAGTCATTTCACAGATGAGGAAACTGAGGTGAAGTGATTTACTCAAGATAGAATAACTAGTAAGTGGCTGAGGCTGGATTTGCACTCAGGTCTTCCCAACTCCAGGTCCAGCTCTCTATCCACTATTTCACCTAGCTGCCTGAATACAACTCAAGTGGCAGATAGGATGATGGGCATGAAAGCTTTTAGTTACACATAATTTACAGATCATAAATACTTCATATCAAATTTATTTAAAATAGTCTTAAAATTTTAAGAATCAAGGGTTATATCTAGATGATTCTAGATGAGCCCACTTATAGGGCTTATCATATCAGTGCTAAATTTTGTGTGGATATACAATTGGGTTTAGTTCTACTCAGCTTGGAACCCCAGAGCTCAACCAATCCACTAGTCCCAGGGATTCCTAGCAGCAGGGATTACAGTCATGTGCCACAATGCCTGACTCTTCTATTATTTTTCAATAGAGTTCAGACAAATATGGTCTAAGGACAAATCATTATCTCATTATTTTTTGTATGTTTAATATTCTGTTAACTGTTGTGCTATGAGATAAAATTTTTGTAATTGATTTGTAAGCTTATCATGGAATCATTGACAATTTCTTTGGGAAAATTCTAGTAGCAGACAGGATGATATATGCTTCTTCTTGTTTCCATATGGTTTCAATTTCTTCCTCTGAGTCCCAATAGTTTGAAAGATTTTGATTACATGTAGTTCTTTTTAAATTAATTATTTCTTTAAAAATTTTGTATTTTAATTTTTTCAATTACATGTAAAAACAATTTTGAACATTTGTTCTTAAAATTTTTGAGTTCTCTCTCCTTCCTTCATTTTCCTCCTCCTTGGGAAGGAAAGCAATTTGATATAGATTATAAATGTGCAGTTATGCAAAAAATATTTCCATATGAGCCATGTTGTAAAAGAAAATGCAGACCTCCCTCCAAAACCAAGAAAGATAAAGAAAGCAAAACAAAAAGTATGCTTTGGTGTATATTCAAACTCCATCAGTTCTTTCTCTAGAGATGGATAGCATTTTTTATCATAACTCCTTCAGAATTGTCTTGGATCATTGTATTACTGAGAATAGCTAAGTCATTCACAGTTAATCATTGTACAATACTGTTATTTCTGTGTAGAATGTTCTGGTTCTGCTCACTTCACTCAGTATCCGTTCATGTAAGTCTTTCCAGGTTTTTTGGAAATCCGCCTTTGCACAAACAAAAATTAGGAGGGACGCAGAAAACTGAGAAAGAATTTTTACAACCAGTGTCTCTGATAAGGGCCTCATCTCTAAAATACATAGATCATTAAGTCAAATTTATAAGAATACAAATCATTCCCCAATTGATAAATGGTCAAAGGATATGAACAGGCAGTTTTCAGATGAAGAAATTAAAGCCATCTACAGTCATATGAAAAAATGCTCTAAATCACTGTTGATTAGAGAAATGCAAATTAAAACAACTCTGAGGTGCCACCTTACACATATCAGATTGGCCAACATGACAAAATAGGAAGATGATAAATGTTGGAGAAGACGTGGGAATATTGGAACACTAATGCATTGTTGGTGGAATTGTGAAATGATCCAACCATTTTGGAGAGCAATTTGGAACTATGCCCAAAGGGCTATAAAAATGTGCATACCCTTTGACCCAGTAATAGCACTTCTAGGGCTGTATCCCAAAGAGATCATAAAAATGCGTACAAAAATATTTATGGCAGCTCTTTTTGTGATGACAAAGAATTGGAAATTGAGGGCATGCCCATCAACTGGGGAATAACTGAACAAGTTGTGGTATATGAATGTAATGGAATACTCTTGTGCTCTAAGAAATGATGAGCAGGTGGACTTCAGAAAAACCTGGAAAGACTTGTATGGACTAATGCTGAGTGAAGTGAGCAGAACCAGGAGAATGCTATACACAGTAACAGCCACATTGTGCGATGATTAATGTTGATAGACTTAGCCCTTCACAGCAATGCAAGGATCTAAGACATCTCCAAAGGTCTCATGATGGAAAATGCTATCTACATCCAAAGAAAGAACTATGGAGTTTGAATGCAGATCAAAACATACTATTTGCTATTTTTTTTCTTCTGTTTTGTTTTGTTTCCTCTTTCTTGTGGTTCCTCCTGTTGGTTCTACTTCTTCCTTACAACATCACTAATATGAAAATATGTTTAATAGGAATGTATATGTATAGCCTATATCAGATTCCACGCCATCTTGGGGAGGGAGGGAGGGGGAGAAAAATTTTAAACTCAAAAGCTTATGGAAGTGATTGTTGATGAATCAAAATAAACTAATAAAAAATAAAAAAGGAAAAAAAAGAAGTACCTGAAAGTCTTTCAGTTCATCAAATGTCTATTTTTTAAAATCAGGATTACTCAACTTTGCTGGGTAAGTTATTCTTGGTTGCAACTCCAGCTACTTTGCTCTTTAAAATATAATCTTCCAAGACCTATGATCTTTTAGTGTAGAAACTGCTAGGTCTTATGAAATACTGACTGTTTTCACAAGGCTTTTTAATTGTTTTTTTTTTCTTGTTGCTTGCAATATTTTCTCCTTTACCTGGGGATTTTGAAACTTGGCTATGACATTCCTGTAAGTTTTCTTCCTGGAATTTGTTTCAGGTGGTGAATGGTAGATATTTTTCTATTTCTACTTTGCTTTTTTTTTTTAACTTTACCCACTGCCTTTCAAAGAAAGACCAGACATTTTAGCCTAGCATTCAAGATCTTTCAGAATAAGGCCTGGATCCAACTTTCTAGACTTATCTTTTAATAAATGCCTGCTAGATACCCTCTGGTCAAACTGGGTTATTCACACCTCAGAGGAAGAGATGGAGAGGTAACAAGGGAGAAAGGTGAAGAGGAGTAAGGAGAAAAGTGGGAAAAGAGAGGAAAGAAAAGAGGAGAGAAAGAGAGTTAGGGAAGGAAGGGGGAGCAAGAGAGCAGACTGAATAAAATTAGGTGGAAGATGCAAAAGAAGAAACAAGAAGGAAGTGGGGGGAAAGAAGATATAAGAGAGGGAGAAGTAGAAGGAGAAAGGAGAAGAAGGAAGAGGAGGGGAAGAAGAAAAAGAAGAAGAGTAGAAAAAAGAAAGAAAGAGAGGATAGGGTAAAAGAGAGGAGGAGGAGAAGAACGTTGGGAGAGAGAGAGAGAGAGAAAGAGAGAGAGAGGGAGGGAGGGAGGGAGTGAGCCTTGCCTAGTCTTTATTCCATATGCGAGACAATGTATACAGAGCCTCAGAAACACTTAAAAACATGATATGATCTTCCCCCTGATGGAGTTTACAATTGAATTGTGACCTCAGCCTGGGGCAAAGGTGAATGCCAATGTGTGTGTGTGTGTGGGGGGTGATGCAAATGTAAAAGCTTGAGTATTTAAGGAATATCAAACACATCTAAGAAAGATCTATGGAAAAACGTGGATAAAAATTATAAAGAGATACAAAGGCAAGGAAGGGTTATAAGATCTGCATCGATGGAGAGAATAGCTACATTGATGAAATTGCAGATGTACTGTTTTTATTGAAATACTGAAGAAACACACTGCTGAGACTTGTGAGGATAAAATGACTAACATTCTAGTATATCCCTGGTCAGGAGGTCTCCCTGAGAAGTACATTGGTCTATGATGGTCCTGCCTATTCCTAGGCCTATTCCTAGAATCAGAAAGCTACTCTGGGGAATTTTCTGTCACTCTTCTCTTACCTTTAGGTTCCAAGAAGCCCCATTCTAGCTCACTATATGTACTTTGTTTTTATCCCTAATCAATCTCTTTCTTTCCTTCCTAAGGAGAAAAGATCTAACTGGCCATCAGGACTGTGAGGAGGTCTATTCTAGTGTCTATTCCAGGTCATCACACCTGACTTAATCTAGGTTATGTGGCTCTTGTAGAGAATCAGAGTTTCTAGTCCTGTGCCTGGAGGAAGTCCTGGGTACTGCTGATATAGACTCCAACTGGAGTGGGAGGAGCTAAGCATTGGCAAAGGAGGTAAGAGACTGCACAGAATAAGGACAAGTGATTTAATAGCTTTTCTTGTGGTTTACCTTATGAAAAGAATGTAGTAATAACATGAATAAGCATTCCCTGTTCCCCGCCCCTCCCCTCCTCAAAAAAAAAAAAAAGAAAAAAGAAAAAAGCCCAATGACACATCCTACACAACAATAGACAGGCCTATAATGTGGCTGGCCTCTGCCCAAATGGTGAAATAGAATTTTAGATCATAGGGCCCTTATTATAAATGAGCTGTTAATTTACCTACTCATTGTCAGATTTGGAATTTGAACCTAGATGTCCTGTTTGCCAGCCTCTCCCCCAGGAAGAATTCCTCTTTGTTGCTTCTAATCTCTTGACCTGGTGATCCTCAATGTCTTTTCACGTACTAAAATCATGTGATCCTATAGTCTTTCTGAAATCTTTTCTCCCCTTGATGCTTTTCTTTCCTACCAATGTTGTCCCATAAGAGATATTTCTCTTCAGTGAAGTATAAATATAAAGGAATGAATTTCCAGGTGTCTTATTATAGTGATGAATATAGTGTATATCAAGTGGTTTCCACTGGGTCAAGGGGAATTTAGCCATTTAATCAGTCGTTGTGGGTGTTTAATCGTGTCTGACTCTTTGTGACCCCATTTGGAGTTTTCTTGGTAAAGAAACTAGAGTGGTTTGTCATTTCCTTTTCCAGCTAAGGATTTGAAGGTGAATGAAAAGATTTGGCATACAGGTTGATGGTCACAGCTCAACTACCCCATAATGACAAACATTATGTCATTGAACTCATGAGGACAAGGAAGATAGTTCCAATGCAGAACAGTACAGCACAGAATGTTCTCAACTTCCCCACACCTTCCAGTATCTGGCAATCTTAATCTTTGACCAGCTCTTTTCCTACTCCAGGCTAAGTCCCAAGAATTGCTCAGGAGCACTGACTAAAATTTGGAGTCTTTATTCCTTATCCATGATGTAGCCCATTTTCTATTCCATTCTTTAATTTCCATGGATTATCAGGTTCAATATGCAGTATTTTGGAAATAAGTATATCTCGACTGGAGCTTGAGCCCTCAACATGAACTGTAACCTGAGTCCCAAAGACCATTGGTATGGTACTCACTACCTGCTACTGAAGAACAATGCCCTACTACTACATGAGGAATGGAATGGAATTGGTGAGAGTGGGAGAGAGAAGAGTGCTAGGCTTTTTTTAAAAAGTCTACTCAGTTTCTTTGAGTTTCTCAGACCATGCAGTTGATTTGGGTACTTCTGTCTTCCAACTCTGTGAGAGATGTGGACTATGCTAATCTCATATCAGGTTGCTGAAGGGATACTAAGATTCTAGGAAGAAGCTGACTTGAGAGGAACTGGCAGTCTCCAATATGTCCCTGTCAACAGCTAGCTACCCTGGAGACTTTGGGGAACTTCCCCTTGGGTAGACCTAGAACTCTCTTGATAGAGTTGAGTTACCTTGCTCCCAATGGCAGATCTTCTTCACTTTCTATTACCTGGTATATATTCTCCTACGCACATTATCTGTGATTTCTGTCTTTGCTATAGACTTAGATAAATGGGTTTCTTGGCTACTTACTACAGGTGTTCATTGTAGAAATGATATTTGGTGGGAAGGGAGTCAAACCTTAGATTTAAGCTTGAGGTCCTATACTGACCCACTCCTTCTCTCCCCCCCCCACAATAAATGAAATAGCAATCAGTAGTTAACTTGAATCCGAAAATCATATCTCTTAGACTAATTATATTTAAAAGAACAGGCAGATATAATTCTAGCCCAGTATCCCTCTTTCTGAGAAAAGCAGAGTGGCCAAGCTCTAGCTCCAACCTCCTGCTTCCCCTCCTGACAGGAAATAGTCTCCCTTGGAGAAGGGTAGGGAGAGAAGAGGCTAGATATGTCTATTGTGCCTTCCTTCAAGTCACACCAGAAAGTCGTTGTTATACTATTGAAATGGGAATAATCAGGAAGTCCCTGATTTTTCTGGGATGGAGTTCCTAGGGTACATGCATTATGGCTTATGTGAAAGACATGTTCTGGCTCAATACTAAAAGAACTAAATTTGGGGGTGAAGCAGCACTTGTCCACTTACTTGTTTCTGTGGATTTGTACTTTGGGAAGATGCAATACTAAATATTAAAATAATTCACATTAAATATCAATTTATTAATCATTGTTTATATAATAGAAATATTACACAATTGTAAATAACCACACAATATATAATTGTATAGAATACAATGAATATAAAGTAATAATACAATTATAATTACATGTAATAATAATGATACATAACACAATAAGATATATAGTATCATTGATAGCATTAATAGAAACAACCATGAATATTAATTTGTTTAGAAGTAATAATTGAATGTTTTGAAATAATTAATAATTCATTTTTGTTCCCCACAGCCTCTGTTAGTAGAGACTGTTCCAAATGAGATTATCAGCTGAGCCAAGAAAACCAGCCCAATCAGTATACTTAAAAGAAGGAGCCAAAGTCTTTTCTCTTCTCTTTTCCATTTTATCTTCCAGTTAGGATGAGGAGGTAATTTCTCTCTCCCTCCTACTCCCTAGTACTAGGTATTATAGCTGGATACACCTGGCCATGAATTCATATTCTTGCAACAACATACAACAAAAATAACAACAACATTCCCACAGCTGTGTGAAAAGCATGGCAGCATGGTATAGCAGATAGAAAGATAGCCTAAAAGCCAGGAAGACCTGGATCTTCACTGAGAGCTTTCTCTTCTCACTCCTTCTCATCTCACACCACCCAAATGCTTTCTGCCACTATCTCCTCCTTCACCTCATCTCATATACTTGGGTGGCCCCTTCTTCTTGCCAAAGCCAACCTTTTTTCATGCATAAGTGATCCCATTCCATTCTTTCTTCTCCAGTAGATTGCCCCCACTATCATCCTCAGTCTCTCACTTTAATCTCTATCTGCTGACTGCTTCAAACAGCCGACAAACATGCCCATCTGTCTCCTATTCTCAAAAATCCGTCACTTGATCCATCCATCCCTGGTAACTACCATTTCATATTTTTTCTTTTTGTAGCTAAATTTCTTGAGAAAGCCATCTATAATAGGTGTCTCTACTTTCTTTCTTCTCATTCTCTTCTTAACTCTCTATGTTTTGGCTTCCTCCCCCATTTTAACTGAAACTTTTCTCCAAAGTTTTTAATGATCTCTCAACTGCCAAATTGAATGCCCCTTTGTCAATACTCATCCTTCTTGACTTTACAGTCTTTGACACTGTTAATCACACTCTTCTCCTTAATACTCTCCTCTCTAGGTTTTCATGATGCTCCTCTCTTCCTAGTTTTTCTTTTACATATCTGATTGCTCCTCAGTCCAAAGTAGAGTGTTGCCCAGGATTTTGTCTTGGACCTTTTCTTTTCCTTCTGTACTGTTTCCTTTAGTGATCTTGTCAGCTGTACGGATTCAATTATCATCACTATGCTGATGATTCTCAAGTCTATTTATCCAGTCCTTACCTCTCTGTTGACCTCCAGTCTCACCTCTCATAACTCCAACTGACTATTAGATATTTGAATGTCCCACAGAAATCTTAAACTCAGCTTGTCCAACACCTACTTTGTTAAATTTCTTCCCAAACCTTTCCTTCTTTCTAACTTTGCTATTATTATTAAGGACATCATTATCCTCCCAGTCACCCAGGCTCACAACTCTCTCCCCATCCCACTCTATTACCAATCTATTGTCAAGGCCTGCTGATTTTAGTTTTATAACATGCCTTGCACATGCTCGCTTCTCTGCTCTGACACTGCTGTCACTCTGATGCAGACCCTCATTTCTTCAGTCCCGGATTATTGCAAGAGCAATAATTCTAATAATAATAATAATAATAATCCTTGCAAGAGGTTGGTCTCCCTAATACAAGTGTCTTCCCCACCTAGTTCATCCTCCACTCAGCTGCCAAAGTGATTTTCTTGAAGTCCAGGTCTGATCATGTCAGCTCTCCCCCCAACTCAATAAACTCCAGTTGCTTCCTATTACCTCCAGGATCAAATATAAAATCCTCTCCTTGACATTGAAAGCTCTTCATAACTTGCTCCCTTACCTTTCCAATCTTCTTAAACTCTACCGCCCCCACCCCACTGATTTCCTTGCTGTTGCTTGATTAAGACACTCTATACCTCAGCTCTAGGCATTTTCACTATCTTTCACAGCCTTTAATGACAGGGGCCATGGGAATAAAAATATGAATTATTAATAATTTTAACAAATTCAAAAGTAATAGACATATAATTAAAGGTGTTAGATTGAATTCATTTGAATAAGGTAACTGAAACTTGGAAAAGGTAGCTTTGGAGCCCAGCTGAGAAATCCTTTCTTTCTTTTTTTAACAAATTTTTTATTTATTGGGTATTTTATTTTTCCCAGTTACATGTAAAAACAATTTTTAACATTCATTTTTAAAACCCTGAGTTCAAAATTCTCTCCTTTCCTCCATCCCCACCCTCCTCATTGAGAAGGCAAGCAATTTGATATAGATTATACATGTGTAGCCATGTAAAACATTTCCATAATAGTCGTGTTGTGAAAGAAAAAATAGGCCAAAAAAAATAACCCTCAAGAAAAATAAAGAAAGTAAAAGAAGTAGGCTTCAATCAGTAATCAGATGCCATCAGTTCTTCCTCTGGAGATAGATGGCATTTTTCATCATAAGTCCTTCAGAGCTGTCTAAAAACAGCTAAGTCATTCACAGCTGATCATCTTACAATATTGTTGTTACTTTGTACACAATACATTTCATTTTGCATCAGCTCATAGAAGTCTTTACAGGTTTTTCTGTGAGCATTCTATTATTCAAATATCATAATTTGTTCAACCATTCCCCAATAGATAGACAATCCCATCAATTTTCAATTCTTTACCACCAGAAAAGAGCTGCTACAAGTATTTTTGTACATATAGGTCTTTTTCATTTTTGTTTTTTTTTAATCTCTTTTGAGATACAGAACTAGTAGTGGCATTGCAAGGTCAAAGGGCAAGCATGATTTTATAGCCCTTTGGGCGTAATTCCAAATTGCTCTACAGAGTGGTTTAGTCAGTTCACAACTCCACCAACAGTGCATTAATATCTCATTTTTCCCACATCTCCTCCACCATCTATCATTTTCCTTTTCTGTCCTATTAGCCAATCTAATCAGTATGAGGTAATACCTCAGAATTATTTTAATTTGCTTTTCTCTGATCAATAGTGAGTTAGAGTATTTTTTCAGATGGCTGTAGATAGCTTTGATTACTTCATCTGAAAACTGTTCATATCTTTTGATCATTTATCAGTTGGGAAATGGCTCTTATTTTTATGAATTTGACTCAGTTCTCTATATGTTTGAGAAATGAGACCTTTATCAGATAAACTTGCTTCAATTTTTTTTCACAGTTACTATTGCAGTTACTATTTCCCTCCATCCTATTCCCCTCATTTATTCTATTCTCTTTCTCTCCTTTCACCCTGTCCCTCCTTAAAAGTGTTTTGCTTCTGACTATTGCCTCCCCTAATCTGCTCTCCCTTCTATGACTGCCCCCCCTTATTCCTGTCTCTTCCTACTTTTCTGTAGTGTAAGATAAATTTCTATATCCAATTGAGTGTATATGTTATTCCCTCTCTGAGCCAATTCTGATGAGAGTAAGGTTCACTCACTCCCCTTCAACTACCCCTTCTTCCTCCACTGTAAAAGCTTTTTCTTGCCTCTTATGTGAGATAATTTACCCCATTTTTCCTCTTCCTTTCCCTTTCACCCAGTGCATTCCTCTCTCACACCTTAATTTTATTTTTTTAGATAACATCCCTTCATATTCAACCCATATCTGTGTGCTCTATCTATATATACTCCTTCTACCTGCCCTAATAACGAGAAAGTTCCTATGAGTTACAAGTATCATCTTCCCATGTAGGAATGAAAACAGTTAAAACTTAAGTCCCCTATGATTTCCCTTTCCTGTTTACCTTTTTATGCTTCTCTGTGTCTTGTATTTGAAAGTCAAATTTTATATTCAACTCTGGTCTTTTCATCAAGAACACTTGAAAGTCCTCTATTTCATTGAATGTTTATTTTTTTTCTCCTGAAGGATTATACTCAGTTTTGCTGAGTAGAGGTGACTTTTGGTTGTAATCCTAGCTCCTTTGCCCTCTGGAATATCGTATTCCAAAAATCCTTTAATGTAGAAGCTGCTAAATCCTGTGTTATCCTGACTGTGGCTCCATGATACTTAAATTGCTTCTTCCTGGTTGCTTGGAATATTTTTTCCTTGACCTGGAAGCTCTGGAATTTGGCTATAATATTCCTGGGAGCTTTCATTTTGGGATCTTTTTCAAGAGGTGATTGGTGAATTCTTTCCATTTCTATTTTACCCTCTAGTTCTAGGACATCAGGGCAGTTTTCCTTTATAATTTTTTTTATATTACTAAAACTTAAACACACAATAAGAAAAAAAAGAAACATATTAGAAGCTTAAATATTTAAACTTAAATACAAAATAAAAGAAAAAATATGTCATGTGCACAACAGAACATAAGAGACGACTAAAATATATAGTAACAAATTTCCATTTCAAAAAAGCCTATATAATTAATACTATGCATTGAGAGCTGTCCATCTTTTCTTTGCTTCCTTGTTAGTTTTCTTCTGTTCTCTGCTGTGCAACTTTTTACTTTCTTCTTTGTCCCCCCTTTCTCTTCCCCCACCCCAAGGCTACAATTAAGCATGGATAGATTTATGCATATATATATATGTATATATATATATATACATATATACATACACACACACATAGATAGATAGATAGACATATACACATATATAGACATATACTTTCCTTAACAAATTCTACTTCTGATCTTTGCTTTTATGTTTGTGCATATCTCTTATTTCCTATCCCTCCCAATTCCTCTACTTTACTTCTCCCTGCTACCTCATCCTCCTATTACTTAACCTACCTCTCCCCAAAGATTCCTCCTTTATCCTCTCAAGAATCCCTCCCTTGTTCTCCCATTCCTACTAATCTAAACACCCTTTCATATGCCATCTTTAACCTGTTCTCTCACCCTCCCCTCTAGAGATTTCTCCCTTATCCTCTTCCCCCTCCCTATCCCCTTAGCATTTTACTTCTTTCTGAATTTAGAAAACTTTTATACTCTTCTAAATATATATATGTATGTATGTATACATATGTATACACATATATATTTCCCTCTTAAACCTATTCCTGATGAAAGTAGGTTCCAGCACAGCCCTCCTCTGTCACACCTCATTTATATAAAATAATTACTCTTTTTACCTGTTCCCAAATGGTTTTATTTTTAAAGTCATTTCATATTCAGGTCTATCCCAATCTTTCTTACAAACTACCCAATTATGAATAACAATCTCAAACATATGTTTTACATTTTACATATGTAAAAAGTAAACAGTCTGTTCTTATTGAGAACCTTGTAATTAGTCTTTGGTATATGTCTTATATTTCTTTTGGTTCTCATATATCAAATCTTCTATTAAGTTCAGGGTTTTTTTGGGGGGGTGAGGCAATTGGGGTTATTTGCCCAGGGTCACACAGCTAATATCAAGTGTCTGAGGCTGGATTTGAATTCAGGTCCTCCTGACTTCAGGGCCGGTGCTCTATCTAGTTGTTGTTGTTTTTTAAACAGTCTTGAAAGTCTGACAGTTCATTAAATGTCCATTTTCTTTTCATTCAGGATTATGCTTAGCTTTGCTGGGTATAATATTTTCAGCCAGAATCCCAGTTTTTTTGCTCTTGAGTATACAGTGTTCCAAGACCTGCAGTCTTTTAGTGTCACCACTGCTAGGTCTTTCATGATTCTAATTGTGGCACCGCCACATTTAAATTGTTTTTTCTTGTTGCTCATAAGATTTTATCTTTGAGCTGGGGGTTTTGGAATTTGACTGCAATATTCTTATGAGTTTTCCTCATAAAGATCTCTTTGACGTGGTGATTGGTGGACTTTTTCTATTTCTACTTTCCCCTCTTGTTCTAATGTCTTCTTTAATTATTTCTTGTATTATTGTATCAAGATTCTTTTTTTTTTTATCATAGCTTTCAGGTATTCCACTTATTCTTATGTTTTCTCTTCTTGATCTGTTCTCTAGATCAGTTGTTTTTCTTATGAAATATTTCACATTCTTTTCTATTTTTTCATTCTTGATATTTTGTTTTATTATTTCTTGATTTCATAACTTCACTGGCTTTTCTTTGCCCAATTCTGATTTTCAAGGAGTCATTTTCTTCCTTAAGATTCTGGATCTCATTGGGGCAGCTAGGTAGTGCAGTGGATAGAGCACTGGCCCTGGAGTCAGGAAGACCTGAATTCAAGTCCAGCCTTAGACACATAACACTTACTGGGCAAGTCACTTAACCCCATTGCCTAGCTAAATGAATAAAAAGATTCTGGATTTCTTTTTCTAATAGGTTGACTTTCTTTTCATTATCTTCTTGTTTGTCTTGGATTGTATTTTTTTTTTTTAGTTTTTCCTCAATCTCTCTCATTTGATTTTTAAAGTATTTTTAAAGTTCTTCTATGAATCCTTTTTGAGCAGGTGACCATTTGATATTACTCTTTGGGGTAGAAGAAGGTTTCTCTGTGTCAGTATCCTCTGAAGATGAACCCTGGTCTTCTCTATTTCCATAGTAAATCTCTATGATTGGATTCTTTCTCATTTGCCTGTGCATTTTTTTTAATTGTAGTAGCTTAATTTTTATAATCACTTCTAGTCCTGGGGTATAGGGGATGTGCCTCTGTCCTCGGATCTTCCTATAGTTCTCCCCTCTGGCCTGGAACTGGAACCATGACCCTCACCCTCCTGTAAGTGCCCATAGCCAGCAGTGTCCTCACCACACTACTTCCACACTTACTGGGTGTATGCTGGTTCCTTCTCACCCTGCCTCATCTTCTCAGCACAGCTAGGTCTGGCATTTCTTGTCAGTAGCTCCCCTCACTGTCCCAGGGGTAAAAGTTCCTGTGACTGGGGCCAAGGCAGCCTCCCAACTCAGCTAATCCCAGGGCTTGCTGCTTGTTGTTTAAGCAGATTTAGGACCTAGCCTGGAGGTATTTACTCTTCACAGGGACCGAACTTTTTCCTGGGACTTTTCTTCAGATCTTCTCCAATTGTCCCAGGAGGACCCTTGTTCTGCCCCTACTCTTATTTATTTTTACCACTCTATGTTATCCCTGAGGTGCTATTTCATCTCTTTTTTGGAGGGAAAACCTTGAGAGCTTGGAATTTTCTGACCTACTCTGTCATCTTCCCAGAATTTTCTCTTCCCTTGATAATTGCTTGAAAGATATCTACGCTGGTTGTTTTTTTTTTTTTTTATCATGGTTTTCAGATAGTCCAATAATTTTATTTTCAGCCAGAATTTATATTCTGAATTATATTTCTGAATTTCTGGATCTATTTTCCAAGTCAACTGTTTTTCCGTTTTCTTCTTTTATTTATTCTTTTGGTTTTGTTTTATTGTTTCTTCATTTCTCATAAAGTCATTAGTTTCCATTTGCTCAATTCTATTTTTTTTTTTTTTTGGAGATTTGAAACTAGTATGCTCCTTTATTTCAGCATACCAACAACTGGGAGAAAGGGAAGAAATGAAACTGGCATGTAGATATTCACACTGGTATACCAGCTAATGGTTATTTTAGGGGAAATGGAGGAAGAAAATGGGGAGGGTGGTAAGCATTAAGCACTCTATGTTGCTGGAGATGTTAAGAGGCTAAATGGTCTCTGTCAATTCTAATTTTTAAGGAATTATTTTCTTCAGTGAGCTTTTGTCCCTCTTTCTCCAATTGGCCAATTCTGCTTTTTAAGGCATTCTTCTCCTTATTGGTTTTTGGTACTTTTTTTTTTTTTTACCATTTAACCTAATATGTTTTTTAAATTTTTTTTCAGTACTTTTTGCATTTCTTTTACCAAGCTATTGACTCGTTTTTCATGATTTTCTTGCATCACTCTCATTTCTCTTCCCAATTTTTCCTCTACCCTTCTTACTTGATTTTCAAAATCCTTTCTGAGCTCTTCCATGGCCTGAGACCAATTCATATTTTTCTTGGAAGTTTTGGATGTAGGAGCTTTGACTTTGTTATCTTCTTCTGAGTGTGTGTTTTGATCTTTCTTGTCACCATAGCAACTTTCTATGGTCAGAATTTTTTTTCTGTTGTTTGCTCATTTTCCCAGACTATTACTTGACTTTTAACTTTTTGTTAAAGTAGGGCTCTGCTTCCAGGGTGGAGAGCACACTGTCCCAAACTTCAGGGGTTTTGTACGACTCTTTTCAGAGATGGGGACCTGTAAGTTTTCAGTTCTTCCAAGGTAGTATGATCTAAGGAGAGGTGTTTACCACTCTTCTGACTTGTGCTCTGGTCTATGAGTGACCACAAGCACCCTTTTTTTTCCCTGGAACCTGGAGGAGGGTCCCCACTCCACTGTGGCTGCAAGCTCTGGTGTGCTAATGTTCTTCTTTACCCTGGGACTGCCACTCAGGACTGCAACCTGGATCTGAGCATGGGCAAAGAAACAGAGTCCTGCCTTAGTGCTAGCAAATAGAACCCTGTAATCTCCTTCTGACCAGTTATTTGACCTCTTTACCATCTATGGGTTGAGAGCTCCTGAAGTAGCCACTGCCACTGTTGATTCAGCTGCTCTCAAGGCCTGTCCCTGGTTTGCTGGGGCTGGGTCTGTGCTGGTGCATCCTGCACTGGACTGTGCTCTACTATCACCCAGGTGTGACAGACTTTTCCTGCTGACCTTCTAAGTTGTCTTTGGCATCTGTGGGCTGAGAGGTCTGGAAAATGCAACTGCTGCCACTGATTCAAGGCCTGCTCCTGGTTTGCTAGGGCCAGGTCTGCCTTAGACTGCATTCTTCTCTCACCCTGGTGCAACAGACCTTTCCTTTCAACTTTCCAAGTTGTCTTGGTCTGGAAATTTGTTTTACTCCATCCTTTTTATGCTTTCTGCTGCTCTAGAATTTTAGAGTCATTATTTAAAGATATTTGGAGGAGTTTGGAGGAGAGCTCAGGTGAGTCCCTGCTTTTAGTCCAACATCTTGGCTCCACCTCTGGGAAGTCCTTTCTTGCTGAAAGTTGAAAGGTCAAGAGAGACTCTGTCCATTGTATTGAAAAGCACATACTTTGTAACCAAGCTAGTGGGAACTAGGAGGTAAATGACTTCCCTAAATTCTATACTTCCCTAATCCATTTCAAAGGATAGGGAAGTAGCTGATTCAATAGCAACTAAAATAAAACTGTGTTAGTGTCAAAGCACAGGCTGAAAATATTTTTAGGCAGGGGATAGAATAGGATCCTTCAGACATAGAGAGAAGAATGACAGTGAGAACAATTAAAAGAAATTGTTTCATGCTTCAAATCTGTGCTTTATTATTTGTCCTTGTCTGTTTCCCTTATACTCCAGTAAAAATTAATTGTGCATTTTTTCTTTTTTCTCCCCCTCCCACCCATTTGGGGATAGGATGGGGTGGAGGAAAGGAAAAAGAGAGGAAATAAATGTCTGGTAATCAAAAAATAAAAATTAGTGAAAAATTAATTCTGTGCCCTAATTAACTGTTTTGCTGGATCATATTGGTTAGTATGGGGAAATGTTCATATTTGAGAAAATACAGAAAGTATGGTGGGATTGGGGGGAGCAAAGGACTGAGGGATTAATTTAGATAATTCCAATAAGGGCCTGATTTATGACAGTCCTCTAGTACAAGGGGGTCCCTCCTGGGAGGACATGGTTCCCTTGTTGATTCTTGCTTTCTATAACTGGGCTCTCAATGCCATGCTTTCCTAGTGTAGATGCAGCTACCAACAGGCTAACTCTTTGTCCAGGTACTCAGTTTATGTTTAAAGGCTGGCCCATGGATTATCAAGGGACATCAAAGAAAAAAAACCTTAATGAATTTGGATTTTAAGAATAATATGTAAAATAGTGGGAGTTAGGTCATAAGGCTTTATTGGTAAGTAATGGGAAAGAGGGGAAAAAGAAAAGAGAGAAGGGAGAAGAGGACTTGATATACAACTAAGACACACGCACTGACATAGACAATAATATACATAAGGGTAGTGCTACTTTAGGGATCATAGAGACATGGATCTATTCAGTTTGAAAAGCATGTTCCCAAGTGCCCTTCTGAGAATGGGATACTTATACTATTTTGGAGGCCACCTGGAGCTAACTGCTTTGCATGTCAGGGTTCAGGGCACACAAGGAATTTGAGGGTAGGTATAAAAGTACAGGGAGAAAAATAAGCTGAGTGTTGAAAAGATGTTATTTTTGGATATGTGGCTGTACTAACTTTAAAAAATATTGTTAAGAATTGGAAATTGAGAGGATGCCCAACAATTGGGGAATGGCTGAACAAGTTACGGTATATGAATGTAATGGAATACTATTGTGCTAAAGAAATGATGAGCAGGTGGACTTCAGAAAAACCTGGAAAGACTTGTATGGACTGATGCTGAGTGAAATGAGCATTACCAGGAGAACATTGTACACTGTAACAGTCACATTGTGTGATGACTAACGTTGACAGACTTAGCCCTTCTCAGTAATGCAAGGATCTAAGACATCTCCAAAGGTCTCATAATGGAAAATGCTATCCACATTCAAAGAAAGAACTATGGAGTTTGAATGCAGATTGAAGCATACTATTTGCTATTTTTTCTTCTTCTGTTGTGTTTTGTTTCCTCTTTCTGGTGGTTCCTCCTATTGGTTCTAATTCTTCCTTGCAACATCACTAATGTGAAAATATGTTTAATAGGAATGTATATGTGTAGCTTATATCAGATTGCACGTCATCTTGGGGAGGGAGGCGGGAAGGGAGAAGGAAAATTTTTAAAACTCAAAAGCTTATGGAAGTGATTGTTGATAAATCAAAATAAATTAGTAAAAAAAAATTTTTAATATTTTTGCCAATGTTTTTCCATAACTAGATTCTATAAGCTATAGCCTCCCTTAAGGAGAGATTGTCATGGTAGTCTCAAGAACATTAGGCCTAATCTTATAACAGGGTCATAGTATTGGGGTGGAATAGAAAACTTAGCATAAGCAACCATATTAGTGGCTGGGAATGCAAGTCTTGCAGCGAAAAAGTCTAGGTGATACCAGGGTCTTAAGGAACATAACCAATACCAATAGGGCCAGTGGAATTCGATACCTAAGTTTCAGCAGCCAAGTTCAACAATGAAAAACATCATATCACAATGGATAGAGTTGAGTTCTGATATAATGCCTAACACTGTGTGATCATAGACAAGTCACTTAAGCAATCTGAGCCTTAGTTTCCCATTGGTAAAATGTATATAATAACACCTAAATCATCTTCCTCAGAAGGCTATTGTGAGGCTCAAATGATGGAATGTATGCCAAGTGCTTTGCAAAACTTGAAGCACTATATGTGTCATCATTATGTGTTTTTAGAGCTCAAAAAGAAATCAATTATAGTCTAGACAAGGAGAATTTCAATTTTACATACTCAGTGTTCTACAGGCATTTGCAGATTTCTTAATTCCTGCCCTCTGTCTTCTCCTGAGTTCCCTTCAGTTGGAAACTTCCTTTTGTTGGCACTGTTCTCAAGTTTTGTAGAATCTGTGCACTTACTAAATGAAAAATGCTTACCAGAAATGTTTAGATCTCTGGGGGGAATAAATAACACCATAAATTTTCTCATTAGGCCAAGGGTGGGGAACCTACAGCCTTGAGGCCACATGTGGCTTTCTAGGTCCTTAAGTCCAACCTTTTGACTGAATCCAAATTTTATAGAACAAATTCTTTTATTTTTATTAATACTTTTTTGTTCATCTTTTATGTCTGTATTTCATTTTTAAGATAAACATATTTAAAATTTCAATGAAATAATTCTCCCAGATTGACCAGAACAATTGGAATGTTAGCAAGCCAAAAGGCCTAAATTGATGGCTACTAGGGTCATTATTTAGTTCTAACTTCCCCTGCCTGACTGGTGCTACTATCACATGAGGCTGGTTGATGAGAGTTTATGGGGGTCAAGAATGCCAGTCTGTTATCAGCTTTTGACAACAGTGTACTGTGTTTGTGGTTGAAGTGGAATTTGTAAATAGTTGCACAGCTCAACAATATTTTTTAATTTTTTAATTTTTTAATTTTAATGTCTGCTTAACAGCCCATCATGTCAAAGAAGACCAAGAGAATGCTGAAAGAAGAAAACAGATTTTAATGAGGATTGGGAATTGCAATATTATTTTGTTTTGGCTAATGATAAGATGATTTGCTTGCTTTGTGATACTGCAATATCAACATTAAAGAAATTCAATGCTCATCAGCATTATAACACTCATAAAGATGACAAATATTTTAAATTAGAGGGAGAGGTGCAAAAGGTCGTATGGCAGAAACTAAAAGATGAAAAGCAAAAACAAAGACAATTCTTTCAAACATCAGTAAGATCTGGAAATAATGCCACTGAAGTAACTTGTAAAGTAGCTTATATACTCAGGAAAAAAGGGAACCCATTCAGTGATATAAAAATTGTGGAAGTATGCATTGTCAAAGTTGTAGGATGCTTCAACCCTGATAGCACTTCAAAGTACAAACAAATTCCTCTTTCAAGGAGAACCATAACTGATTGGCAGCATGAATTAACTTTTAATTTAACAGAACAACTTTATGCAATACTTTAAGAGGAAAATACATATTATTCAATCTCTTTGAATGAATCGACTGATACTACTGACTTGGCACAAGTTTTATACTTCATTTGTGTCATAACAAGATTTTCTTTGCTATGAAGAATTACTAGCTTTGTGTACTCTTGTGAACAAAATGCAGGGAACAGATATCTTCAACAACTTTCAAGATAAATGTCAAGAAGTTGGACTAAATTTAGTAAATTTAGTGTACCTTGCATCAGCAAAATCTCTATGCTAAAGCTACTATTTCAAGTGACACTTTGCAACAAGTTATAAGTATTGTTAAGTATATTCGTACAAATGCAACACAGCATCATCAGTTTCATAATATGCTAAAGTAGAGAGATGAGGTATTCAATGTGGATTTGCCACATCATTCTAAAGTGCATTGGCTATTGCAGGGACAGGTCCACAAGTGTGGTACATTACATGTGTTTTCAAACTTTTTTTGTTATACTGATTAGTTGGCTGATTTTCTCTTCTTTTTCCTGTTTTTTGTCTTTAAAAATATTTATTTTCTGAAAAGGCTCTCTGGGAGAAAAGAAGGAGAAAAAAAGGAATCCTGGGGAAGAATTTTTTTTTTTACAAAAACAAAAGACCAATAAAATATATTTTTAAAAAGAGTCAGTGGTGTCATTGCAACAGATTCTATGTAAATGAGAAGCACACCAGTCAGGGCTCAAAAGGTATATACGGTGAATAGTAGGAATGTATCTGCCCCCTGCCAGGAGGAGAAGGGTGGGGGGAGAGGGGTTGAGTTATAGCTATGTACTCAAGGCTATCTTCCTCTTACCTCCAATCTGGGGAAAAAAATCAAGACTTGATAACCTAAAATCAGGTTGGGGTGTGTGAGCTGGCCCAGCAAGGGAGAAAGGGAATATGAATGTCATGTTAGATTCCATACCTGTAGGTTATATTGCCCACAGAGGTGGGTCCATGGTCATATCTGTATTACACTTGTACTACATAATTCAGACAAGCAGGAGGTTAGATGGGAACAAGTTTTATTCAAGAGGAAATATGGAGCCCCTGGAGCTTTTCGGGCAGGGAAGTGACATGGCCAGACCTATGCTTTAGAAATATAATTTTGGCAGCTGTGTAGGGATATACTATTGATAGAGGCTTGTGAACTTTGAGGTATTGAGTTGATGCTAACCCACAAATGCTTTGAACATAGGGTAGCTTTTTAGGAGTTCACATGTGAGTGGAGTTTCAGATATCCCACATTTCAATTCCACACTGAATTTATTGCATAAATTTTCCTCTGTCTCTTCAGGTACACTGAACATTGGTGCTGGCTCTGTTGATTTAATGCATTGTCTATTCCTTGCCACATCTTCTCTTTTGCTCTTGCTTCCTTTCCTTCTTTGATTCTATCTCCTCTTTTATCAGCCAAGAATTATTATGGCTATCTTGATGATTTTCCTTAGACTCTGCAACTCTGCTCTCCTATGAGTACATGGAAGATGGGAGGAATAAGCATTTATATAGTACCTACTATGTGTTAGGCATGGTGCTAAGCACCTTACAAAGATTATCTTGTTTGATCTTCACAACAACTCTCCAAGGTAGGTACTACTTGAATGTGATTAAATTAGAATAAAATCATCAAAAACACATAAGAGAAACCTAAACTGCCTTGAGATCCCAACTGTATGCACACTCCTACTGCATAATATGATTACTTTCAGTATCACCTGACAGATGGACCCTGTCACCATTGAATTACTTCCTAATAACACTGAGTTCCTTAGCCAGCCACCATGTGACTGGACCTTGGTGAACTAAAAGAACAGATGTAGTAAATGGTGTCAATTTTATCTAGGAATCCAAAATTATGACTATGATAGAAATAAACCAGACCAAGGAACCCTGAGACGGGTTCCCAAGTTTTTTGGAGTATAGTCCATATTCTGTTTATTATATATAGCTCACAGGGTCCAATTCAATCCAATCCAAGCCAAGCCATTAGCATTATGTACCTACTATGTACAAGGTACTTAGTGAAGTGCTGGTGATACAAAAACAAAATAATAAAAAATTCCTGCTCTCAAAATTCTACTGGTCTATAGTAAAGTGGTATTTAACTTTGACCAAGTATCCCCTTATAATCTCTCCTGCTCAAAAACTTTCAGTATACTATTGCCTTTAGGATAAAATACAAACTCCTCAATTTGACATCTTAGCTTCCCTTCATATACTTCCCCTCTGCCTGCCACCCACAATCCTACTTGATGTTACTTTTCTACAGATATTTCATATTACTCCTTCAAGCATGCTATGTTCTAGCCAAATTGACCCAATAGCTCTTCCCTGAGCTTGGCATTCCAGTTCTCTCTTTGTATCTTTTCACTTGCTCACCTTCACCTCTTATTCTGTCTGACTAGTCTGTCTCCTTTGCTAGATCTTCCCCCAAATCATGCCTTCTAACCATAGGTGTTCCACACAGTTCTGTCCTGGGTCCTCTATGCTTCTCTATATATACTACTTCATTTGGTAAGCTTGTCAGCACCATGGATTTAATAATTATCTCTATGCTGATGATTCTCAAATCTATCCATCCTGCCCCAGTCTTGAATTTCCAACTGCCTTTCAGACATCTCAAACTGTGTATCTATATACTATATAATATAGGAAAACTATACAGGACAACACCATTCTTCCAATCCCTCAGGCTCAAGATCTAGGAGTTATTCTGGATCCTCACTATCTTTCATTCCCCCATATACAAGCTGTTGCCAAAACCTGTCAATTTCAGCTTTGCAACATCTCTCAAATATACCTATTTCTCTCCTTTAACATTGTTACCACTCCAGTGTAGGTCTTCAGCACCTCATGCCTGGCCTATTGCAATAGCTTGTTTGTGGGTCTACCTGCCTCAAGTCTCTCCCCAATTCAATGCATCCTGCATTCAACCACTGAAGTGATTTTCCTAAAATGTAGATCTAATCATTTCAGCCCCTATTGGATAAACTCTAGTGACTTCCTATTGCTTTCTGGAACAGCTACAAAATGTTCTGTTTGGCATTCAAAGCTCTTCATAACCTAGCCCACTCCCACCTTTCCAGTCTTCTTATACCTTACTCCCCAACATGTACTTTTCTACCCAGTAACACTGGCCTCCTTGCCATTCCACAAATAAGACACTCTATCTCTTGGCTCTGGGCATTCTCTCTGGCTGTCCCCCATGCCTGGAATGCTCTCCCTCTTCCACTTTGACTACTGATCTCCTAGGTTCCTTTAAGTTCCAACCATAATCTTTCCATCTACAGGAAGTATTCCCCACCCCCTCTTAATTCCAGAATGGATTCTGTGGAGGGACTGAAAGTCACTGTGAGAATGAAGAATAGGTTAAAAAGACAGGCGGAGGAAGAAATTGAAGGACATCAGGAGAGAACTTCAGGGTTCAATATAATAATGGTAAAACAGGTTTTGGTGATGGTGCAGTCACTGGTGGGACTACTACTCTGAGGTGATTGATGTTATTCATCTTTCCTTTCAAAGAGGACCAAAGATGTCACAAGGTGATGCCTTGACTTGCAAGTGAATTGGATTTAAATGAAGCAGAGTTGCACAAAGTTGTCAGCCTCACTCTCTCTTCCAGAGTCATTGAAGTCCAGTGGCAAGAGAAAAGTCAGGATGACTGGAGATGGCCCAGGATGCAATGAATGATCTTGGCATTCTCTATGTCTGACCAAGCTCTAAGTGCTCTACAGGGCTTGCTTCAATCATCTTCATGGTCATTGGAACAAATTGTTCTCATCCACCCATTCCACTGGTGGAAGTCTTTGTGTACAAGTGGTAGAGATCCCCCTAACTTACCGATGGGTTTGAGGCCTGTTACCCTCAATGTGGTCTAGCCCATTTGCTTAGATGGTTTTACTGGGGTGTGGCTGCTGTGCATGCTACAGCTTTTTGGAACTCACAGGTGAGAGTTGGATGAAAGACAGTCACCAAAGGTAGATGAGCAGCCCTGAAAAGGGCTCAGCAAGCCCTCACACCAGAGATGACAGTCCTCTCTTAACATCCCATATACCCCAATGATTAACATAAAGTAGAGATAGATGAATGAATAAAACATTTACGAAACACTTACTATGTGTAGAGCACTGTGCTAAGTGCTGGAGAAACAAATAGAAAAGCAAGACAGTTTCTGCTCTTAAGGAGTTCACTTAATAGATGGAGGTCATGAAAGTTAAGGAGGTTGAAATAGTAAGCTTGAGGGTTTATAGGTATAGCGATGCAAATATTTAAGTGATCCAGGATGAAAGCATGGTATGGGGTAAAGAGGACTATAAGCTAACTACTGAAGTATTTGAAAAAGGAGAGGTAAGGATCTAGAGGTTGGACTACAACAAGTGCCCAGAAAGGGTTGAATAGACATATGGAATCCATTTAAAAAAGAGTTTGCTTAGTGATGGTGGCAGAGGAAAGATCTGGTAGAGGTAATATGAAGTAAGGAGAATACTGGGCTCTCCTGCTGGCCCAGTATATTAGACCACAGGCATGAAATAAGAAGCAACCAGCACCGGAAAGGGTGACAAGGGGTATAGGGGTCTTCAGTAGAAAGCTGGGTTTCTGGAAATGGTAGAAGACAGAATGGTGTAAGAGAAAGAAGAATTAAGAAACTCCTTGATGAAGGTGAAAGAGGAGAGCATAAAAACTGGCTTCAAACATAAACATAACATAACATAAAATATCATAACATAAAAAAACTAAAATCTTGATAATTGGTCTCATCACTTCCTAGCAAACAGAGGAAGAAGAAATGGAAGCAGTGCTAAATTTCACATTCTTGGGCTCAAAGATCGGTGTAGATGGTGACTGCAGCCATAAAATTAAAAGACACTTTCTCCTTGGAAGGAAAGCTATGGCAAATCTGGACAGCATACTAAAAAGCAGAGATATCACCTTGCCTAAAAAAGGTCCATATAGTCAAAGCTATGGTTTTTCTAGTAACAATGTATGGCTGTAAGAGTTGGACTATAAGGAAAGCTTAGTACCACAGAATCAACACTTTTGAATTGTTGTGCTGGAGAAGACTTTTGAGAGTCCCATGGACAGCAAGGAGATCAAATCAGTCAATACTCAGATGGTTCACCAGAAGTTGAATATCGCAGCTGAATCTTAAATATTTTGGCCACATAATGAGAAGACAATACTCATTGTAAAAGATATTGATGTTGGGAAAGATTGAAGACAAAAGGAGAAGGGGTCAGCAGAGGATGAGATGATAGACAATGTTGTGGAAGTAATGAACATGAGCTTGGACAGACTTCAGGACATAGTGGAAGACAGAAAGGCCTGGTGTGCTATGGTCCATGGAGTCACAAAGAGTCAGACACAACTGAATGACTGAAAAACAGCAACAACAACAAAAGGTCCTTTGAATCTAGACCTATTTCCTTTTCTGAGACCAGTTTATTTATGATTTCTATCTGGTCTTTTGATAGTTTGGATATGTCATATTTTTTAATATATCCCTCTATTTCCTTTGTGTTTTCAGTTTTATTAGCATATAACTGCATAAAATGTTGGAATTTTTTTTATTTCTTCTGGTTTTACTGTAATTTCATTTTACTCATTTGCTATTTTGATTTGATTTTCTACTCTTCTTTTTAATCAGATAAGCTAAGGGCTTATCAATTTTATTAGCCTTTTCAAAGAACCAGCTTTTAGTTTCATTTATCATTTCTATGGTGTTATTTTTTTATTTCCAGTTTAAGTATTTCCCCTGTGTTTTTTAATATCTCCTCTTTTGTGCTTAATTTAGGTTTTATTTGTTGCTTTCCTAGTTTTTAAAAAATGCATACTCAGCTCATTAATCTTCTCTTTTTCTATTTTGTTAATGTATAATCATAAGGATGTGATTTCCATCCTGAGGACTTCTTTAGCTGCATCTCAGAAATTTTGGTATGCTGTTTCATCATCACAATTTTCTTTTACATAGTTATTAATTATTCCTATGATTTGTTCTTTGATGCATTAATTATTTAAGATTCCATTATTAAATCTCCATTCTGGTCTGTATCTTTTGTTTGTAGTCCCTGAACTGATTTCTATTCTTATTGCAATATGGTCAATAAAGGATGTATTTACTATTTCTGCTTTTTAACATTTGTTTGCAATATTTTTGTGCCCTCATACATGGTCAATTTTCTAAAAAGTTCCATGTGATGCAGAAATTCTTTTTCTTTCACTATCCCATTTAGAAGATGCCATAAGTCTTTTAACTCTAGTTTCTCCAGAAATTTGTTCAGTTCTACATTCTCCCTTTTGCTTAACTTTCTATTAGGCTTATCAAAACTGGCTGAGGAATATTGAAGTCTCCTGTCATTATTGTGTTACTGTCTACATCTTCTTGAAGCTCAGATAATATTTCCTTTATGAATTTGGATGCTAAGGAATTTGGAACATATAACTTTATTACTATATTGGTTTGCTTTCTATGGTTCCTTTCATTTAATATTATTTCCTTGTTTATCCCTTTTTATTTTCTGAAGTTTGTTTTTGTTTTGCCATATGGCACGATGGCAACACCTGCTCTTTTGGATTCACTTGATGCATAGTTAATATTTCCCTATTCCCTTAATTTTATTTTATGAGTCTTTGTTTTTTTAAGTGTGTTTCCCATAAGTAACAGATTGTAGGGTTTTGTTTCTTAATCAATCTGTTACTATTTTTCATTTTATTGGATTGTTTAATCCATTCACATTTAAAGTTATAAGAGTTAGGTTTATATTCTCCTCTATTTCTAAAACTGGATTTTTTTCAGGTTATGATTTTCCCTTCTCTTCTACTGTAAATATAGTATTGTATTCCTTGTTACTTTATTCTTTTTTTTTTGAAGATGATCCTGTTCTCACTGGCTCTCTTCTCCTCCCCCCGATTCCCTCTTCTCATTGTTACCCCTTTCCATTTAGGGTTTTGTTTATTAGTTCTTCTCTCCTGCTTTTATTTGGTTATATATTTCTTTGCCTTCTTTCCCCCTCTTATTAAGATAGATTTTTCCTTCCTTTCCTCCCTTTCAGCTAGTTCTGTTCCATGGATTTTTTTGTTTTGCTTTGTTTTGTTTTTTCAATAGGTTTTTAAAATTTTGTTTTATTGCATCCCTTCCCAAAAAGAATTTCTTTTACTCTCTTCATTGTTTTTCTGTTAACTCTAAAATCTCATTCACAACTCCTACACTTATGTAGTCTCTCTCTTCTCTGTATTCTTCATATCATCTAAGTTTCCAAGGTATCCATTCTAGGCTCTGCCCTCTAGGTACTTTCTGTCACTGCCTTGTAGGGCTTTTCCTATGGATTACATTTTTTCTTATGCCTCACTCTAAGAACAATGTTTGTTATTTCATGTATCAGATAGGTCATTTCCTCATGGTAGAGCACCTCCCTCCCCCTTACCACTAATAATCCATATTCTCTCTTGTTTCTCTCTCTCTCTCTCTCTCTCTCTCTCTGTCTTTCTCTCTCTCTGTGTGTGTCTCTCTCTGTGTGTCTCTGTCTCTCTCTGTCTCTCTGTCTCTGTCTCTGTCTCTCTCTCTAGTTTTTCTCTGTATGTATTTGTCTGGAAATCTCCTCCCTGTGTCCATGCTCTCCCCCCACTCCTCCAGCTGCCAGTTGCCCCCAGAGGTTCCAACTCCCTCCAACCCCCCAGATGAGTGGATTTTTCAGGTACCACATCCACCAGGCCTCATCCGGTATAAGGTTTTCATCTCCCTCCATTCATAGGAGCATCATCAGTGGAACCCCCTTCCTACCTCCAAAGTAAAGCCTCTTTCCTTTTATCTCCTTTTCAATCTTTCCCTCCACCATCTCAATTACTCCCCTACAAGCTACTCTCTTTTCAAGGCTACAGAGGTTTCCTTCCCCTTATTGATAGCTCTTGATTTGACCCCAGTGCATTTCTCACTCCTTTTTATCCACCTGTTCCCCTCCCAGAGTAAATTTAAGACTGAATAGAGACTTTGTGAATCACAATTGTGTTGACATTCAGGAGTATCATCTCCAATTGTCCCCCCTCTCTTGTTTCCTTAGAATACTTAACAGTAAAATTTTGGCAGCCACCAAAATATTTTCAAACTTCTCTTTATTAAAGTCTCTGAATTCTACCTCCTAGAGGGGGAATGAGAAAGGGGTTCAATACTAATACATCATACCCCTACACTTGTTATTCAAAAGCTCTTTACGCTTTTATTTTGCTATCTTTTTTTTTTAATTACCTTACTGGTTCAACAAGTTATATGACCATTAAGAAAAAAATGTAAATTGGTGAATTATACAAATAAGCGAGTGTGAGTGATCAAGGGAAGTTTTCCAAACTTGGGAAATGGGGGTTCACAGTAGAGAAGAAAAGAATATCCTTTATTAGTCATTTTGAACAAGTTCCAAATCATACCCTTAGATCTGTATAGATCATGGATAGCTCTAAAGAGGGCAAGCTGAAAGGAGTGGAGAGTAGACCACAGTTTAGTCAGGGTGAATAGTGAGGGAGACTAAGCTATTGGGAAAGCCCAGGGATGTAACCTACACACTGGCAATCAGCTGACCTAGCCCATACCTGCGTTGATGACCCGAAAGATACCCCCACCTAGTGGCCAAAATTATATGCCATTTCCCTCGGTGTTTGATTACTTAATTCATTAATATTGAGTCAGGCTGCTGTTCTCCATAGATCACAAAAAGCAGGGTAATGAGCCAGGAGTGGGTGGATATATCTTTATCACGATATGCACTCACCACCCACACTGCCTGTCATGGTTGCTTTCATAGCACTAAACATGTTCTGGAAGTTCTAGTAGTGTGTTTGTTGTACCATCTCAGTAAGTAGAGGAGTGCTGGGTTATGTCCACATAACTCTGTTCATCTCCTCTTAGTCATCCCCCTCCATCTAAAAATTCTATTGAAAATAGCCTAATTGGGGGGCAGCTAGGTGGTGCAGTGGATAGAACTCTGGCTTTGGAGTCAGGAGGACCTGAGTTCAAATCCAACCTCAGATGCTTGACATTTACTAGCTATGTGACCCTGGGCAATTCACCTAACCCCCATTGCCTGAGCAAAAAAAAAAAGAAAGAAAAGAAAATAGCCTAATTGGAAGATAATTTACTGGATGCTCAGAATGTGCTGGGTCTGCCACTTAATATTCCCAATTCCACAGAGAATTTGGGAACCACATCACTCCAGTCTTTAGTGATTTGCTGTGTCTTCCTCCACAGAATGCCTGCAGAGATTAATCATCGATGGTGAGCTCAGCAGGATACTTATCAGTGCTCTCTATCACAACATGATATAGTGAAAAGAACACTAAATCAGGGGAAACTGAAGGAGAAAGAGCCTAGGTTACAGTGGTCAAAACATACATCAGCTGATTTGAGTGATGCTATGAGAGATGCCTTTTTAGGCTGAAGTAAATGCAGCAGTCTTCACCATTTTCCCCTTCAGTTCTTAACCCAGTGGTAGCTGCTGTGTGTGACTCTAATAGTTACATGACAGTATGAGCTTTGGATTCTAGAAGGAGTACTTGTGTTAAGTGGGTTGGTGATAGAAACAATTCTGAAGAGAGTTGTACAGTTTTAGTGAAACTGAGAAAATGATAATAGGACTGTCTGGAAAAACAACTGTTTAATAGTTCAAATCCATGCCAAGTTGAGTAATACAGATATTCCCCATGATTCGCTTCAGTTGTGTGCATGTATCTGCAAATTTCCTTCAACAATAATAAATATTAATTTTAGACTTGAATTTTAGACTATACATGCTGGCCCACAGGGAAGAGTGTGAGAAAATATTTATACCAGAGAAAAAAAGAGAAAAAAGGTAAAGATCATGAATCCAGGGGAATAGACCTTTGATGAGAAATCTCTCCCTTTTGCAGTGTTCAAGTGATAACATTAGAAAATTAACCCAGACAAAAGGCTGCAAGAGTCATTCTTTCTTCGGGATTATTTTGTCAGGGTAGTGGCTGATTTTGTCACACACAGAGAAAAAGACAGAAAGAGAATCAAAGAATTCAAATTCAACCTTCATACCCCAAACCTAGGGTGCCATAAAAAGACAGGTAGGTGATGCAATAGAGACCTAGGCCTGGAGTCAGGGCAACCTGAGTTCAAATACAGCCTCAGACATTTACTAGCTGTGTGACCTTGGGCAAGTCATTTAGCTTCTGTTTGCCTCAGTTTCCTCATTTGAAAAAATGGCACCTACCTTTCATGTTATGGTAAAAATCTAGTGAGATGATATTTGTAAAGTGCATGGCACATAATAGGGGCTTCATAAATGACAGCTTTCATTTTTTAAAAAGACACAAAAAAACTTGTCTAGAGCAATGCACTTTATTGTTTTTAGCTAAATTACTCAGTTCAGCAAAGCACTGGTATACAAAGTCCCTCTTCCTCTCACTGTTGCCCACCATCTCCATACAATCAGATACTCTATCCAATCAGCTCCCAGGCTGGGGCTCCTCCCCACCTAGGATCAGCTCCTGCTGCTCACAGAATGGTGGAAATGGATGGAGTGGAATTTGAAATTTCAGTTTCCTTCATGAAACATCATCGTGGATGGGATTCATATCTCTGATATTCTATCCACCCTTCCCATATCTGAGGATAATCTCTGGGGTTGGACGAGATGAAAGCAGAGCCCAGTGCTTTCAGCCTACTGAACTGGACAATTCATCCCCTTGGCTTAGTCAGCAATTGTTTCCACAGAATTAGGGGAAAGGGAAGTGGAATCTTTCAGCTTCTTGCAGGAGAGGACCACTTTTTTCCTTTTTTTAACAGATGTGTATTCACAATAAGGGAACAGATCACCATCAACTAGCTGACAAATTGTCATATCCATATATTTTGTGCTCTGGTAACAGCTATTCATGGAATTCTTGCATGGGAATTTGTTATTTTTACACACGTTTTGTAGATTATCCCAGGAGTTGTGGATGAAGTAGTGTTCTTTCTTGCATGGGCTCGAAGAAACCATGACATTTCTGCTCCTAATCAAAATATTACAGTACACATCCGGAGGCAGAAGGATCATTAGTTCATCAACAAACTTGTCCATGAACTTCTTTTTCTTGTAGGACAAATTGCTGGCCCGTGGCACTCTGTTGTTGACGTGCTGTCCAGGCTGCTCTGCTAGGAGCTCCTTAGCCACTGAGAAGGGGTCTCCTGCTAGACCCTGCAGGAGCAATAGCAGCAGTAGGGGATGGATTCCCAGAAGAGTCAGGATCATCTCTCCTGTTGGAACGAAGAGAAAACATGCTGGGCCACGTTTACATATTAATGATCCTACGGTAGGACTGTATTCCTGAAGCTATCTAACCCACCAGTAACAACAGCTGATATTTATATAATTATTTAAGGTATGCAAAACACTTTTCATACATTCTCTCATTTAATCCTTACTCACAACAACCCTAGAAGGTAGGTGCTATTATTATTGCCATTTTACAGATGAAGAAATTGTGGATGAGAAATATTAAGTGACGTGCCCAGAGTCAGACACCTGGTAAGTATCTGAGGCAGGATTCAAACACAGGCCTTCCTGACTCTCAGGCCAATGCTCTATCCTGGAAGTGACCTAGCTGACTCAAGGTTACTTAGGGTCCCCACTAGCCTAAGTATGTAACTAATATTTACCACCTGAACACCTTAAAATAGCTACCATCTGAACAGCTTAAAAGAGAGATATTTCCCTTCCCAAGACTATCTCCTTGGGTTCATGGTCTGTAGCATTTCTATCTTTTTTCTCCAGGGTAAACCTTGTCCTATCCTCTAGCCTGCAGACCAACATGTATAGTGCATTCAAGCCCACAATTAATATTTACTAGTATTTGAAGGAGTTTATAGACACATGCACATAACTGAGTACATTTTAATGTGCTTTCTCACAAAGGCTTAGAATCAAGTTGAAGAATACATTTTAAAATCTCACATGGTTAGAATCTATAGCTAATAACACTAAGCTGCCTCAGTTGAAATTTGTCCAAAACCACCTTCATTAACTCACCTGCCTCTTCAACATGGTTCCGTGGTAACATTGAGAGAAGCCTGGGGATACTTCTAGAAGGCAAACCCCAAATGAGCTTATCTGAGTCAGATATGGCTCTGGTCAGATGTGGCTCACACAATGTAGGCAGTGCAAGAATCCCCCATAGGGAGGCCCACCGTCCTGTATTTTAAGGATGACATTGTATATTTTATGTTTTTGCTGTATGAAACTGAGTACTATCTGCTATCCCAGAGCCTGTGTTTAATGGTCTGAAATCAGATGTGCTCCATTGCTTTGTAGATTCTGTCCTTCCATTTCTCTTCCCTGTTACTTTCCCCAGCATACCTTTTTACTGCTACTATATCTTTAATCTCAGTTTCTCTCTTTAATTTTCCTAAGGAGATTTTCCTTCTAGAAAGAACTAAATGAATACCAAGTTACTGAAGAATAAATGCCATCCTTGCCTCTGCCCCAGTGCCATCTCACCTTACAGTCCGGGTGCTGTGGTGCCTGAAGAAAAATGATAGCATTCTGCCCTGTGTCGGAAAGAAGCGATGGGGCCTGCTGCCCTTAACCCAGTGGGAGGAGGAGGTGCTGAGGATTGAGAAAGGAGATAAAAGAAATGAGGCCAAATAGAGGGAGGATAAAGGAAGACAACTCTTTCCTCCTTAAAAAAAAAATGTTATATATATTTATATATATATATAATATATATTTTTAAACATCTATTGACAGATCCAAAGAAAATAAATTATTGTATATAAAGCTGTCAGTTTTCATTATTTACCAATTTTAAAAAATAAAGTACACATCAACTTTCAAAAGCATAATATGAGGCCCAGAACTATAGCCAAAAACTAGCTCTGAGTTTCCACAGACCAAATTCAATCTTGAGAACATCACAAAAATCATTTTCTTTACCTTGTGCCTGAACCTAGGCTTTCTCCTAGGAACATTTGAATTTGTGTAACTTTCTCCCTGCCTATGATTTCCCTTCAGGGCAACATAATAGAGAAAACAAAGGATATGTAAGAGGTCCTCAGCTCCCACGCAAGCACTCAGGCTGACATTATTTTGAACAGTGGATAGGCTTTATTTATCTTGACTACAAATTCAAAACAGCAAGGCCTAAATAGTCAAGAAAACACTCCTGCCATCCTTGGTAGGCCTCTATTTTCCCCTACAGACTCCCCTAGGTTTGAAGGCCTTGCCATGAAGGGGAAACGCATACACAATCACACATATATATGTATGAATGTGTACCTATATATCTATGTATATGTGTGTGGGGATGGGGTGGTCTTGAACAGACACTCGAATAGCTAATGAGTTAGGCCTAGAAGGAGGTTAGTGGGCTGGTTTGTCTTTGTACCCTGATAGGTGACCTTTCTCTTACCTGGCCTGGAACTGGAGCTCCATCTCACTTCCCTGACACCAGCTCCAAACCATGATGCTACAAATACCTTCGCCTGGTCCCTTGCTTTCTTGTTGTCTTCCTCCATTAGACTGTAAACTCCTTGAAGGCAGGGACTGTCTTGCTTGTTTTTATTTTTACCTCTAGCACTTAGCACGGTGGCTGGCACATAGCAATACTTCAATAAATGCTTTATCTATTAATATAACTATCTATCTTTTTGAAGGAGATTAGGACCAACAGGATGATGAGGCCAAGCCCTAGCTTGGCTTTCTTCAGAAGGACCTTCAGAGAGTCATTCGCACAGCGCAGGACAAAGATGAAAGTCACTCAGCTACCAAAGTGATTTTTCTAAAGTGCAAGTCTGACCACATCACTCCCCTGCTGTGACTCCCTATTACTTCCAGGATCAAATACAAAATCTTCTGTTTAGCTTTTAAAAACCCTTCCCAACCTGGCCCCTTCCTACCTTTCCAGTCTTCTCATACTTTACTATCCTCCATGTACTTCTTGTTGCCCCTCAAAAATAGCATGCCCTCTCCCACTGTCCCCCCCTGCCTAGAATGCTCTCTTAATCATCTCCACCTCATGGATTCTCTGGCCTCCTCCATGTCTCAGCTCAAATATTACCTTCTGCAATTAGTTTTTCCCAGTATTCCTTTATGCTAGTGCCTTCCCTTTGAGATTACCTATAATTTACTCTGCATATATCTTGTATGTACGTGGTTTGCATCTTATATCCCCCTGTTAGGATATGCTGGTGTTTCATAAGTTTCTCCTTTACTCTTTTGGTCAAATGCAGGTAATTGAAGATATCATTTATATATATACACTATGTTTATATATTGGTTGGTGGGTAGTTGTCCTTCATTCTCGAAGAGGACCCAAATGACATCATCATGTTAGAATCTAGTTACTGTGTGTCTGACTGTGGCTGATCAGATCAATATGAGCTTCAAATGCTCTACCCCAGGTTGGGCACAAATAGGCCATGTGAACATTTAGGGTGGATTCTCTAAATCTGTGCATTTCATATTTCCTTTGAGCTACTTCAATTCTGCTTTGTTCATAGAGCACAGCATCTTCTTTGATGAGGGTACACCATGCTGGGCTGTCCTGTGCCACTGTCTTCCATGACACACAATCAATTCCAAAGTTCTTCAAAAAGATGTTGACAATATCCTTGTATCACTTCTTCTGACCACCATGTGACAACTCTAGCTGCATACATTATACATAACTCATTTATATATAAACTTTATAAGAAAAGAATAGTAGCTGAGCAAAATAAAACAGATCAATGTTCTAAATGACTCTACATTACTGATTTCATCTTCAACCCCAAAAGTATGTAAAGTGTGACTTTAACAAAGAATTACCTGTCATCCTTCCTACTTTGATGATCTTTTTTTTAATGAATTTTTAACATGAAGTGTTGCTTTTCTTGTTGTCCCTGGTTACAAAGGAACAACAGTAATTAGTGGATATATTCCTCTCTCAATTCTGCCTTCTTCACTTGTATCATTTCATACAAAAATTACAATATTTCTTTGAGTTTTTCATAATTATTTCTAATGACAAAATAACTATTGAATTTATATACTCTAATTCACCCTTTCCCCAATCATTGGACAAGTAGTTTGTTTCTAGTCTGTGTGTGTGTGTGTGTGTGTGTGTGATGACAAGTAGCATTTCTGGGAAAATGTTTGTATAGATAATTTTGTTTTCAAACTGCCAATCGCTTCCCAGGGGTAGAGTTCCAGGAGTAGGACTGCCAAGTTAAAAAACTATCCAAGTTTTTGTATCTCTTAAGGGTAGACCAATTCATAGCTTCACAAGAAGAGTTATAGGATGTCCATACTACCACAGCATTCTTGGTATTGAATTTTGTTATCTTGTATTATCTTCATCTGTTTGATGGATTTTACACAGAGTGTTCAAATTTTAAATTTTTCATTTCTCTTATTATTATCAGTTTTAAGTATTTTATATGGTTATTTTGATAATTTGTTTTCTCTTTGTAGAAGTTTCTATTCAAATCTTTTGATGGCTTAGCTAATGAAAAATGGCTTTTATTCTTGTAAATTTATTCAGTTTCTTATACATTTTGAATATTAGACTTCTATGAGAAATGTTTGATGCGAGGGTTTTTCTGTGTTTGCTGCTTCTTCTTCTGGGATACATCGCTTTTTGCTATGCAAAACTTCATTATGGTCACTATAGTTTCTCTTTTTTTTTGCCATGAAATTTTTTAAAATTAATATCTTCTATTTTAATGCCTATCACTTCCAGATATATTCCTTCCCCCATCCATTGCATCTTTCTTTGTAACTAAGAAAAAGAGGTAAGCAAAACTAACTAATACAGCAACTAAGTCTACTGGTATCTACAACGTTTCACACATAGAGTTCACCTCTCTACTGAAGGATTGAGGTACTTTCTCATCTCTTTTCTGATATCACAGTTACTCAATGTTCAACTTCATTTTAGGATCACTATAACTTCTATAATTGTTATCTCATTCTCACATTGTTCGATGAAGTTCAGATAGAAATAGTCCTGGAACAAGTCAATATCCTGCTATTTTTCCTTTATATTTAATGTATGTACTATGATAAAAAGGGATAAAAAAAATTCCTGCTTTTGTGGTTGAACAAAAGTATTAGGATGTAAGTTAATCTGATGTAGGCTGCCTGAAAATATCCTCAGAACAACTCTAGTAACAGACAGGATGATGGGGACAATATGTATCTCGTCCTATTCCCACATGATTTTGATTTTTTTTTGATAAGTTTTTATATTTTTAATTCTTTTTGTTCCATATAGTTTAGATATTATGAGTATTTTGCATAGAGGAATCTATCAAAGACATTATTTATAAATGTTCGTGGGTCTGTGTTATATTATGTAATTGATCTGTTTGCCTTTTCTCAATCTTGCTACTTTTCAACATTTCTACAGCATTTGACATTAATCTCTGCTCTTGGATACTCTATCTTCTCTGAGTTGTCATGACAATGCTCTCTCTTGGTTTTCTAACTCACTGACTACTTTTCAGTAGCCTTTGCTTATTCATCATCCAAGTCACATCTGTAGGTGTTGCCCGAGACCTTGTCTGAGTCTTGTTCTGCTCTTTAACTCAGTCACCTCTTTAGCTCCCAGTGTTTTATTATTATTTCTATGCAGATGACTCCCAATTCTATATATCCAACTTGAGTTTTTCTCCTGTGCTCCAGCCATGCATTTCAATTGCTTGTTGGGTATTTTTAACAGGATGTCCCATAAGCTTCTTAAAATCACCATGTCCAAAATTGAGCTAGCTATCATTTCACCAAAACACAGTCTTCTTCTGACTTCTCCTATTTTAATCAAGGGTACCATGGTTTTTCTAGTCAAGTAAGTTTATAACCTTAGAGTCAAGCTCAACTCTCTTTTCTTCCTTTCCCTACATATCCAATCAGTTAACAATCCTTGCTGATACTCCCTCTACAATATCTCTCCCACATTCCTCCTTCTTTCTACCCACATGTCCACCATCCTATTTTAGGCCCTAATCACCTCTCACCTGAATTCTTATATTAACTTCCTAATTGCTCTCTCAGCCTCAAGTTTCTTCCCTCTTTATTATCCAAATGGTCTCCCCATGTCACTCTTCTACTCAATTAACTCCATTGACTCCTGATTGTACCTAGGACCAAATACAAATGCTAAATGCAGCCACTAAGTGTCTGAGTCAGGGTTCAAACTTTAATTCACCACCCTACCTTGACGCCTTTATGTACAGACAGTAAAGTTCTATAGGACTTCAGAAGAGAAAAAACTGCTGTGGGATGGGACAGTCAGGGGAAACTTCATGGAGTTGCTAAGAATTGAAGTGGAGAAGGATGGGTAACATTTGGCTCTGTAGAGAGAAGGGCAATCTAGATGAGGAACCAGCAAGAAGAAAGATGAGGAGGTGACTTCCTTATCTGTAAAATGAAGTGACTAGACTAGGTGATCTCTAAGTGTCCTTCTAGCTAGAGCTATAACTACTACACATATATAGATATAGATATAGATATAGATATAGATATAGATATAGATATAGATATTTCTGCCTGGAGGGAAAACAGTAAAGTGGTTCAGCCATGTAATGAGAGGAATCTTTACCTGGGGTTGGGAGGAAGAGGGTAAGAGAAAAGTGGACAAAAAGGAAGGGTCATATAACAATGGGAACTGGGTTGGAGATGGGGAGAGGTTGGAAGACATCAAAGCACAGGGATATGGTTCACCATGGGGAAGAAGTACCCTCCTAGATACTGGTACCCTGGAACAAAACCTCATTTGCCCCACTTTAGTTTAGTTTCTATGGGTATTGAGTTTCTTGTTATTGGGGGTCTTCAGGTGGAGGCTGAATGATCATTTGTAGGATATACAGTGGTCAGGATTTTTGCTTTGGGGTGAGTGATGCTTAATGCCCTTTGAGATCCCTCTGTAATCCCATGATTATAACCTTTGGTTAAATTGAAGAAATATTCCCAACAAGGAATTCAAACCAGTTTTATGAGATAGCGAATGTCTCATTACTAAATATCTTCAAGTAAAGGGTGGGTAACCTGTCAGGGATGTTTTTGAAGAGATTCTGGAATTAGATAGGCACTGGATTATATAACCTATGAAGACCCTTTCAATGCAGAGTTTTTAATTCATCTGACCCTATAGAAATCCAGACTTGGATTCACAGCACTTATTTTATTTATTTATTTATTTATTTAGGCAATTGGAGTTAAGTGACTTGCCCAGGATCACACAGCTAGTAAGTGTCAAGAGTTTGGTCTGAGGCTGGATTTGAGCTCAGGTTCTCCTGATTTCAGGGCCAGTGCTCTATCCACTGCACCACCTAGCTGCCCCTAGATTCACAGCCCTTATAAAGGAGATTCTGAGAATTAAATATTGCCCATACCTACACAGCTGTTAGAGTCTGTAAAAGGATGATTTAAGGAGACAAAAATGCAGGGAAAGGACACAGGAAGGAAAATTCAGGGATAGAAGGAACAAAGAGAAATTAGTAGAATGAAGTATGCAAGAGAGGCTAAAAGGAATTAGTTAGGATAAAGTTAGGTATGTTTTACCTTCCATTCTCAGAAAAAAAATTTTTTATTAACTTAGTAAATCCCATACTTGTAACCAAATATTCTGAAATGAATGGAGCCCAAATGTCTAGGATGAGTGGGGGAAAGAGATGAGCACATGTTCCAAGTTAATGACCTGCTGGCACATTTTGAGCTCTTGGGGACATGAATAATTACTAGACAAAACCTCAATGTCCCTAGTGCCCCCCGCATTTTTGTAACGTATGACCTCATCACATATCTGGTTACAAAATATGCCTAGGGACCACAGTGGATCAATAGCAAAAGGGTCATTTACATGACAATGTTTGGGAAGGCAGGAAAGCATCACATACAAGCAAAACTTATCAGATGAACTGCATTGATCAGAGAGCTCAAGTCATGAGAATCTGAGTCCTGGTGACTTAAGCAAGAGATCTGGGCTCATATTCCTTAATTCTCTTCATTAATATAACAAGTTGTACTTTTCAAAAATTTATACGCATGATCTCACTGATCTTTAAGATAGCTCTGAGAGGTAGGTGGTATAAGGATTGCACCTCCACATGAGAGCAGAAAAAACTGGGGCCCCAAGGTTTATGCAAATTGTTTAAAGTCATATAGCTGCTTAGTGGCATATTGAGGACTAGATGCTAGGCTTCCAACACAATCCAAAGCTCTTTTTGCTACCAACTGTTGTTTGCCTTTAGATATATTTATGCTGATTCTTTTTCTTTGTGGTTTCTGAAACCTGGTTGTCATAGATAACATATGAAAGGGGATAGCAAACAGATAGTAACAAAATTCATTTGGAAGAACAAAAAGTCAAGAATATCAAAGGAAATAGTGAAAAAAATGTAAATGAAGGAGGTTTAACAGTACCAGATCTTAAACTATATTATAAGGCAGTAACCTTGTATTTGACAGTATAAAGACTTAAGATTTTGGGGTAAGCATTCATTATTTGGTAAAAAGTGTTAAGAAAACTGGAATTTCTGGAAGAAATTGGGCATAAACCAGTATCTTGCACCATTTGCCAAGATAAAGTCAAAATGGATACATGCTCTAGATATAAAGTGAGACATTACAAGAAAATTTGAAGGATATAAAACATATTAACTTGTCAGACTTATGGATTGTTGAACAATTTATGAATAAAAAAGAGATAGAGAGCAGTGAAGTGTAAAATGGATGATTTCTGTTACATTAAATTAAGAGAGTTTTGTACAAATAAAACAAATTAGCCAATATCAGAAGAAAAGCAGAAAATTGGGGGAAAATTTGTAGACAGTTTCTTAGATAAAGATCTCATGTCTCAGATATATAAAGAACTTTGTCAAATCTATAAGAGTAAAAATCTTTTCTTAATTGATAAATGGTCAAAGAATATGCACAAACAGTTTTCCAATGATGAAATCAAAACAATTTATAGTTATATGAAAAAATGCTATAAACCATTATTGATTAGAGAAATGCAAATTTAAACAACCTCAAGATATAATTTTGGCTAAAATGATTGAAAGAGAAGGTGACAAATGTTGGAGGGGATATGGAAAAATTAGGACACTAATTCATTGTTGGTAGAATTGTGAACTGATCCAACCATTTTGGAGAGCAATCTGGGATCATGCACAAAAAAGTTACTAAGTTGCCCACCATAGCCTTTGACCCAGCAACACCAATATCAGGTCTGTTTCCCAAGACCATTAAGGAAAAAGGAAAGGAACCTACATATTCTAAAATATTTATAACAGCTCTCTTTATGGTGGCAAAGAACTGGAAATTGTGGTGATGCCCATCAGGTGTGGAATGACTGATCAAGCTGTAGTATGTGATTGTGATAGAATACTACTGTGCTATAAGAAATTATGAACTCGATGATCTTAGAAAATCATGGATAGACTTTCATGAAATAATGAAGAGCAAAATAAGCAGAACCAAGAGAATGTTGTATGCAGTAAGAAGAATACTGTTTTAAGAACAACTTTGAACAAATAAGTCATTTTGACTATTATAAATACCCAAATTAACTACAAAGAAGAAAGGAAAAGAAGGAAGATGCTAGCTGCATCCAGAGAAAGAAGTGATAAACAGAAGTATGATTTTACATATATACACCTATTTGTGTTTAATGGTAACCATCTCTAGGGTGGGGGGAGGAGGGAAAAAATTCACATGGATAACTTTATTATATGTTTAAAAGGAATAACAAGTGGTACACAACAGATTTGCAGTTTCATGTGCAATCATCTTTTTTAAATACTTGTTTTATTCCATAAATTAAAAATAAAATAAACAAAAGAATTTTTAAAGAGGAAAATGGGCAGCAACTCCAACCAAATACCATGGGGGAAAACTAACTTTGGACATGAAGAATAAGTGACAGCAATGATTTTATATATACATATGTGTATATGTGTGTATATGTATACATACATGTATGTATGTATATATGTGCATGTGCTATAAACATATATATCTCAAGGTGGTTTATAAGGGAGACCATTAGCAGTTGGAACAATCAGAAAAGGCCTCATGCAGAAGATGGTGACTAACTGCATCTTAAAGAAAGTGAGGAATTCTATGAGGAGGAGGTAAAGAGTAAGTATGTTCTAGGCATAGAAGATAGACAATGTAAAGCCATTAGATGGGAGATGAAATGTCATCGATGAGAAACAAAGAGAAGACCAATTTAGCAGGATCACAAAGTAGGGAAAGAGAATAATGTCTAATGAGTTTGAAAAGATAAGTTGGGACCAGGTTGTATAGATATTTTAAAGTTAGTAATTCATATAGAGTTTGTAGTTTCTGCAAGCAGCTAGGTGGCGCAGTGAATAGAACGCTAGGCCTGGAGTCAGGAAGACCTTAGTTCAATATCTGGTCTTAGACACTTCCTAGCTGTGTGACCCTGGGTAAGTCACTTAACCCTGTTTGCCTCAGTTTTCTCATCTGCAAAATAAGCTAGAGAAGAAAAAGCAAACCACTCCAGTTATCTTTGCCAAGAAAATCCCCAATGGGTTCACAAAGAGTTGGGCACAACTAAACAACAATAAAGTTTCTGCAAACTCCTAAATCTCTGTGTAGATCTCTTCTATCCTATAAGTATGCAGAGTTTTCTGCCCCAATTTAAGTGTAGGACCTTATATCTATCTCTATTAAATTTCATCTGTGAGCCAGAGAGAGTTTGAGAGTATTTCATATATGTTCAATCTTTGAACTGGAAGAGCTGGAAAAAAAACAAACAAACATGTAAGAGATGAGTAATATGGAGAGGGATTAACAAAGTATAAAATATAAAGGTCCTTCAACAACACATATGACTATTATAATAATTACTGAAAATGTCCATTCAGGTGGTGAGAATGAGACAGCAGGTGAACAGTCAGTGATTCTTTTAAATCTTGCTAAGAAATTTTAAAACAAATTAACAACACCACAGGAAAGCTTAGAAGGAATACGGATTCTGGACTTAGGTTCAAATCCCACCACTAATCTGTGTGACCTGAGACAAATCACTTACCTTCCATGGGCATTGGTTTTCTCCATTATAAAATGAGGAAATTGGAATAGATGACCTCTGAAGTTTCACTGGTCCTTCTAGGCTCTTATGATACTCCAGCACTTAGGAAATGTATCTCTATGGAGGATTTATGCAAAGGCATGGATAAGAAAGGCCAAAAAATGAGAAGATTTGGAAGAATTTGTATGAGAGAAAGGTGTACCCATAGAGATGAAATCACAGATCTATCAATGTGTCAAAATATCCTCCTTCTGAAGGTCTCCACTTTCCAATGAATAGTTTTATCCCTACCATGTTAAAAGTAGTTATTATCCAACAGCTACCAAGAATCGTTTTTATTTTCCACTTTGGCAAGTAATACTCAGACACAATAGACAGTTTGAATATACATGTGAATAAGCATGCACATATTCACACATATACACATACATGCACATGCACATACACTTGTACATGTACATACATACAGTTCTCCCTTTATCCAAGATTTATCATGTCTTTTGGGTCTGATGAGGAGCTGGTGGGATACTAGTGCTAGGATGCATTTTTAAGCGGTGAACTGGAAGAAAGAGCCAATTTCCATATATTATAATAATAGCTGACCTTTATTTTACTGGAATTTTATGACCTCTAACTTGATCACCACTCTTTTTTTAGGACCTACTCCCCTCTCACCTAGACTATTGCAAGGGCATCCTGATTGGACTCTTGGCTTTCAATCTCTCATCTTTCTACTCAATCTTCTACACAGCTGTCAAATTGATAATCCTTAAGCATAGGTCTAGCCATGCCATTCTCCTGTCTAAGAAGTTTTAATACCTCTCTATTGCTTTTATGGTAAAATCTGAACTCCGGGGCTTTTCCTTCAAAGCCTACTATGATGAAAGAATCTTGAATGAGATTTCCCGTATGAACATTAGTACTGGTCCCAGAAATTAGTGTTCTAACTCATTCATTTTGTGGAAGAGAGAAGTTCAGATGGTCTTGTTAGTGTGACAAAGAACTAGGTCTTCACTTAAGTGGCATCTTAAGTTTCCTTGGTACAGGATGTTCATTTGTCTTTCCTTAAGCAGCTTAAAGAGGTGACAGAATAGTAATAAGACAAAATACATCGATAATATTGAATGGATTGAGCATCTACTATGTGCAAGGTATTGCGCTAGACGTCCTACAAGATATGAAAAAAGTATAAGACACAGAAACTACCTTTAATAGTTATAGTTTAGTTACCTTGACCTCAAGGAGATAATATTCTAATGGGGGAAACAACATGCAAACAAATACATACAAAGCAAGCTATGTACAGGATGAATGGAAAATAATTAACAGAAGGAAGGCACTAGAATTAAGAGGGGTTGGGAAAGGCTTCCTATAAAAGGTGGGATTTTATTTGGGACTTAAGGAAGCCAGGGAAGATAGTAGGCAGAGTTGAAGAGGTAGAGCATTCTGGGCATGAGGGACAACCAGAGACAGCCTGGAGCAGAGATGGAGCATGTTGTTTGTGGAACAGCCAGGAAGCCAACATCACTGGATCGAAGAGTACTTAGAGGGGAGCAAGGTGTACAAAGATGCAAAAAGCATGAAGGACTTTGAATGCCCAATAGCATTTTGTATTTGATCCTAAAGATGATAGGGAGCCACTGGAGTTTATTGAATAGGGGAATGACATAGTCTGATCTGCGCTTTAGGAAAATCACTTTGGTGGCTTGATAGGAGTATGCATTGGAGTGGGAAGAGAATTGAGGGAGGTAGACCCCACCAGGAGGCTATTGTAATAATCCAGGCATGAGTGATGAGGGCCTGCACTAGACTGGTGGTAGAGTCAGAGGAGAGAAGAAGGTGTATAGGAGGGATGTTGAAGAGGTGAAATTGACAGGCTTTGTCAATAGTTCAGGTATGGGGGTGAGACATAATAAAACATTGAGGATAATGCCTGGGTTACGAACCTAGGGGACTGGGAGAAAAATGCTGCCCTCTACAGTCGCAGAAAATTCCTAACACCAGATGTAATATTAACTCCCACTATCTCTTAATTATCTGGTAATTCCAGTAATGTCCTGGCATTCCTACCTTTAAAATAGTGTCAGTTAGGTTGAGCTGAGCCACACCTTAAGTCTCCACAGAACCCCTCCTTGCAAACAAAGCCAGCTTGAGCCAGACAATAGCCCCTGATGTCCTTACCCCTTCAGTTAGGCTTCGTGGCATGAAGGGCAAAACAGCCAGAATGAAGCAGTTGTCCTTGCTTAGATTGCCAAGGGTGGCTGACATCTCATGACCAGGCCTTGCTATCTCATACTACCTTCTCCCCCACCCCTCCTAAAAGTATAAGAACTTTTCTTGGGTCTCGGGAAATCCATTGTGCTGTGCACTCAGGGGACATACCCCAAGGTGTCAGGCTTGCTTCTTAACATATGCCTTTGATTGATTTCAGGACTTGACAACAGTAACAGGGAAAGTAGCTGAGGGACAGTTAAAGGGAAAGACAATGAATTCTATTTTGGATAGGTTTATTTTAAGATATCTACTGGATATCCAGTTGGAGATAGCTGAAAGGCAGTTGGAGATGCAAGATTAGAGATTAGCTGAGAGGGTGAGACAGGAAAGGCAAATTTGAGAATCATCAGCATAGATACCTTAATTAAATTCATGGGAGCTGATGAGACCATTATCACCATCTTTATTATTATTATTATTTCTGATTTGGCTATCTTCCTCTTCCTTCTTTCTCTCTCTTTCTCCCTCTTTCCATCACAGAGTAGTTAGATTTTATATAGCACTCTAAGATTTGCAAGTGACTTTGCATGTTATCCTCTGATTCTCACAACAACCTTGTGAAGCAGGTGCTAGTATTATCCTCGTTTTATTCTCCTCCTCTCTTCAGCCTTTGACACAGTCTGTTGCCCTTTTCTCCTGATGTTTTCTTTTCCTACCTATCTGACCACCCCATCTCAGTCTCCTTTGCTTAATTTCCATCCAGGAAATGCTGCTAATCATGAGAGGCCCCCAGGGCTCTGTATTGTGCCCTCTTCTCTTTTCTCTCTATACTATTTTGCTTTGTGATCTCATCAGCCCTTGTGGATTCAATGATGTCTCTAGGAAGATGATGCTCTGATCTGTCTTACCTTCTCTCTAGACTTCTTGTCTTGCATGTCCAACTGCCTATTGAACATCTCAAACTAAATTTCTTGTAGACATCTTAAACTCAACATATCTGAAACTGAATTCACTATTGTTCATTATTGATCCCCAAATGCTCCCTTCTTCCCATTTCCCCTATTATTATTGAGGGCTCCAATGTGCTGCCCGTCACCCAGGTTTGAAAACCTACCTGCCATCCTCTACTCTTTGCTCTCTCATTCCCTATATTTAATTTGTTGCCAAATCCTGTCAATTCTATCATCACAACATTTCTCATATACACCCCTTTCTCTCAAAAAACTCCAGGGTCTCCCTATCACCTTCAGGATCAAATATCAAATCCTATTTGACTTTTAAAGCCCTTCATAACCTGATCCCTTCTTATTTTTCCAGTCTTCTGTGGGCTCTGAAATTGTCCAACCTACAATATAAAAACTGATACGGAGCTCTGAGCCAATGGCTCTTTATTAAAGGGTTCATGGCCCCCCTCTAATGAAATGGACCTCAGATCTTCCTCCCAATTTGAAGTGTCCCCTTCCTCCAGGGCCTTAGTTTTATAGTGCTTGGTACCCAGACAATATAAATGAAGCAAAATAAAAAAAACCAGAGTCTCATTGGTTGATAGACTTTGCCCTTGACCCTCTAGGAAGGTCTACACAAAATAGAGATTCCCACTGGTTGACAAATGGATTGATGAACAGACCTTAACAGACCTATCTTGACCTTTCAAGATGTCCAACCAAGCCAATGAGCAGACTCATGGGATGGGCTGATAAACAGATGACAAAACATTTACGTGGGCTGATGGGCCAGTAAAAAAGCAGGCCACAGGCCAGCAACCAGGGTCACTCATTGGCCAAATGCTTCTGGCCATCTACCTATGATGGGCAATAGAAGGTTGATGAGAAACAGAGGTACAACAAAAATACCTGGAGGACTTTTCATGTCATTGAATCACTACTACTATGCTGTCAGCCTAACAAGGGAAAACAAGGGCAAAGTCCTCTAGTTAGCTTCCTATTGATGGGGTTGGGATCTGGACCCCAGAAAAGAAAAACCCTGGACTTTCCCACATGGCCAAATCTCTGGCCTTCGCCTGAGGCAATAATCCCATCAACTGGCCTTTCATTATGGCTACAATTTCCCAATTCTCCCAATCTCCCAATTCTCTGTTACCCTTAACCTAGCCTAGCCCTCCATTGTTTTACCTCCGTATGGCCCCCAGCCACTTCCCACCCTTTAATCCTAGCTAGGCTCCATTCTCCCTTGGCCATGTGGTCCAGGGCCCTGGCATTCTATTACCTCACAGTTCCCACAGACTACTCGGCCATTCCTAGATCTCTCCTACAGTATTTCTATATATAAGGTCCATCTTGTCTCCATTAAGGTGCTCAGATTCTTAAAATCTAGCCAACAACTCACTAATGTTCAGACTTCTTAAGAGTCTGCCCAATATGACGAATGTTCTAATAAACTTTGTCTTTGGCTGAAAGAAGGCTTGGGTCAAATTCTTTCAGGCAGGACCTCTGTGTTGTGATTTTGGGATCCCAGCACCCCTAAACCTCAACACTATGATTAAGCAAGTGAACTTATACTCTGTAGTTCACAGCTCTAGGGCCTAATATACAGAATTTATAATCACTACCCCTATGGAATCATATCAAACTGATTAAAATTGATTAGAATAAAATATGGATCCAATTAATCATCTATCTCACTTCTTATACCTTGCTACCCTCCACATATTCTGGGATCTAATGACACTGGTCTCTTTGCTGTTGTTCACACAATACACTCCATCTCCTGACATAGTTCATTTTCAGTGGCTGTCCCCCATGCCCAATATTCTCTCCTTTCTCATTCTGGTTTTCTTCACTTCCTTCAAGTTTCAGTTGAAATCCCACCTTCTGTAAGAAACCTTTCTTGATCCCACTTAAGGATAATCCCTTCCTTCTATGATTATCTCCAGTTTATCCTGTGTAGTCTTATTTATAAGTTGTTGTTTGCATGTTATCTTCCCCATTAGACTGTGAGTTTCTTGAAGACAAAATCTGTTTTTGCCTTTATTTTATTTTGCCTCTGTAATTATCTCCAATTTATTCTGGGTATATCTTGTTTGTAAATAATTGTTTGTGTATTGTCTTACCCATTAGATTGTGATCTCCCTGAGAAAAGAATCTGTTTTTGCTCTTCTTAGTAACCTGGGCACTTATAGTAGGTGCTTAATAAATGCTTAATAATTTGACTTTTACCTCTGAGGAAACCGAGGCTGAGAAAGGTCAAATGATTTGCCCAGGGTCACATATCTAGAAAGTTTCCAAGGCAGGATTTGAACCCAGGTTTTCCTAACTGTCTAGCACATAGTGCAGTTGTTTGTTCTTTGTTCTTGAAGAGGACCAATGACATCAGAAGGGTGATGTCTGAATTTGCAAGTGAAATGGATTTAAGTGAGGCAGGGCTGTGCAAAGTCATCAGCCTCACTCTCTTCTCCAGAGTCATCTGAATCCAGTGGCAAGACATAGGTCAAAATGACTGGAGATGACCCCAGATGCAGTGGGAGACCTTGACCTTTTTATGCTAAGGTCTTTCCGAGGTCTCAGTTTGTCTGAGACAACACCCATTCAATGATTTAAAGGTAAGTAACAAATGAGACAAAAGATGACCTCGTTTGCCTACTCAAAAAAACAAACAAACAAACAAAAAAACTTAAATTGGGATGGGAAGACCCCCAGGATTTCTGGCCAGAACAGAAAGAGTTGCCATTTACACTCACTCTGAGTCATCAAAACCCAAACAATAACCAAGTGAGGCTTGGGCTGTGACCTATTATTAGCCACTTAGTGAGAACTCTAATGATTTGGGTTTAAGGCATGGTCAAGTAACTCCATTTGAATCCCAATGAGCATTATCAAAGCCTGGTTTTCCTGAGCTCTATTTCAAGAAATCACAACAGAAATTACATGAGACAAAAGAGTTAATTGTGCATTGTACCACCTAGCACTCAAGAAGTTTGCATACATAGGTGGGGGGGAAGGGAAGTAGGGAGGCAATGTGTGTACAAGTAAGTAAACACACAATGTATGCAAAGTGATTTCAAGAGGAATCGAGTGCTAATAAGTAGGAGTGTGTGGGGAAGAAGGGGTTAAGAAAAGGCCTTATATAGGAAGTGGCATCTGAATTGTGCTTTGAAGGAAGCTAGGGAGTCTACAAGGCAGAGGCTGAGGAAGTTCATTTCAGATGTTAGAGCCTACTTGTATAAAATTGTGGAGGGGGAGCTGTCATGTCACATTCAAGGATCAGTTAGTCAAAAAGTAGTTGAACTGTAAGAAAGCAAATGAAGGAGAGTAATGTGAAAGAAGGAAGGAAATAAGCATTTATTAAGTACTTACCACAAGTGAAGCACTGTGCTAAGCACTAGGTATACATATTACAAGTAAAAGGAAGACCCTGCCCCCAAGGAGCTTACATTCTAATGGGGGAAGACAAGATACAAAAGGGAGTTGAAAAAGGTGTGCATGTGGAGGAATAAAGGTACCAGGCATGGGGGTGGGGGTGGGGAGGGGAGTGAAGTGCAAAGAAAGTCAGGAGCAGAATGAAAACAGGCCCCACAAAAAGGAGATTCCTGGAAGACCTCATCAGTGGGAGAAGGGGGGTATGTGTCTTGTTTAGTGATATTTCATGATGAGTGGGTGGGTGGGCAGTGGTTATCCTGTTTCAGATGTTTAGGAAAGTTCTAGGATGAGCTAGCAGTAGAGAAGACACATTTTTGAAGTCCAGAGAAAGTCAGGAATGAGGCTGGGAGAGGAGAAGAAGCCTTTCTTCATTATTTCTTCTTTCTAAGTGTACTCCCCACTTCCAATTTTCTGCCTAGGTGCCCAGCATCCTCCCATTTCCACTTACTTGTGACAACCCAATCTTAATCTAAACTTAGACCTGATAAGTTCCCTTATAACAAATGATTAGTAAGGTTTAATTAAGGCTTACTTTGTCCCATGATATTTTCACTTAATAGGAAGCAAATATGAGACAAAAGAATAAAGTTACAATAGTAGAATTTCAAACAGCATCTCAAAGAGCAGTGGAGCCCTTCCCAGGTACTCCTGATAACACATGGGTAACCATACATTATACCTACTCAACACATAATATTATCCATTTGGTATACCTGCAGATAAAGCCTGCTTGCCTCCAGCATCCCTAAACACACTCACAGCTCATCATTCAGTGCAGTAAATTATTTTATTGAGGGAAAAAACAAATAGAAGAGTATAGGCTCTGCAAGGATCATCACTGGCCCCCAACTATTTTACTCAACTATTTTACTCAACTATTTCACGCCTTCATGCCCTTCCCTCCCCTCAGTCCCACCTTGGTCATTCTAGTGATCAGTGAGGATGATTCTCAGGTAGACGTGGAAGACAGGAGGTCCCAAGCAAAGGAAATGGTCTAAGAATCTTCCACAATTCCATGTAAGTATATAGGCCCTAGTTCATCACAGTTGAAGAGGATAGAGTTGAATTTGGGCTGAGAGTGGTACTTGCATCCTGGGAATTTTGTTCCTTCAATGAGTTTACAATCTGTCAGCTGGAGCTTCATCTGGCTCTGATGGCAATCCATCCTTGAGGGGTACTTGCACGTAGTAATGGTGGTAAAGTTAGTGCAGATGCTAACAAGTTTGTCTAGTTTCTCATGGATGAATGTGTGCTTCCGTTTGCAGGTGTCATTGGGACCCCGGATTTTTTTCAACAGCATCATGGAATTACAGTACCTGAACAAGCGGTTAGTCTTAGGGTAGTCTATATGCTCCTCCTTGAAAGTCCTTTCATTTGTGAGGTCATCATCCAGACCTCTGCTCAGACCCAGCATCAGAAGGAAGGTGAGCACCAATAATAGCAGCAGGGGGAAAATCCCATTTACGCTTCTTGCTTTCTCTCCTGTGGGAAAAGGAGAGGTGGAAGAAGAGGATAGAGGAAAACTAGAGACTTTCTGACTCTATCTCCTTCTCGTGATCTTCTAGATACCTAGAATGTCCTCCCTCCCTCCCAAATGTTAATCCAAATTCTCTCCATTCTTCAAGGCCTAGGTCAAGTGTCCGCTCATACATGAACCTGACCACATCACTCTTTTTCTTTTTTACAGTCCTCCTGTGCTTAGACTCATTAACACTGGGCCTGGAGTCAGGAAGATCTGAGTTCAAATCCAGCCTCACTTAGTAGCTGCGTGACCTTGGGCAAGTCACTTAAGCCTGTTTGCTTCAGTTTCCTCTTCTGTAAAATGAGCTGGAGAAGGAAATGGTAAACCACTATAGTATCTCTGCCAAGAAAAACTCAGGTGTCATGAAGACTCAGACATAACTGAGACGACTGAACAACAAATGACAATAACAATTTTCTCATGCGTTTTGTCTTGTCTCCTCAGTGAGACTGAAATAACCCTGATGGACTTCAGGGCTTGGCTTTTATACTTTCTCACAGCACCTAGCATTTTTCTGGGCATAGAGTGAGTGCTTGTTTAATAGTTTTTCCACAGAATGCTAAAGCTGGAAAAAAATGTGAGAGGTCAAATATAAACTCCCTCATATTTGCAGATGAGAAAAGTGAAGTAGAGAAAGGGGAAACTATTTGCCCAGAATCACACAGCAAATTAATGCCAGAGTCAGGACCATTACCCAGGTCTCCAAACTTTCAGTTGATTAATTGCTCCTTCCTCTGAGTCACAAAAACCTCTTTCAGGCACTATTTTCCCTTCCCATGTATTCTGATCCTTAATCACTTCCTTGTATACAATATACATCCCTCTCATTCTGCAATGCCTCTCTCTCTCTCTCTCTCTCTCTCTCTCTCTCTCTCTCTCTCTCTCTTTCCCTCTCTCTCTTCCACTCCATTCCCCCTCTATCTGGGTCCTGTCATGCCTTAGGCCAGGGTTATTTCTCTTTACCTATTTTATTTGCTGTGGCTCTTGCAGAGAGCAGGTCCATCTGGTCATGGGTCTGAGAAGCTCCCTGTGTTTCTTAGTTTTCCAGAAATGATCACAGAGAGCCCTGTTGAGTTTGAGAGGGCAGAGAGAAAGGGAGGGACCTCAACAAGACATGTGTTAGGATATCATTGGAGGGGAAGGGAGAGTTACAATCAGAGGAAAGGTGGAGCTAGGATGTCATGAGTTGGTTATTATTAAACAGAGAAGGAGAGAAATCATAGCAAGTTTGGATATCTGGGTTATATAATGAGGGGAGGCTGAAGAAATATCTGAGTGAATAAGCTGTCATGGAAAATTCAGTAGAACCCTTTTAAAGGACTAATATTGAATGACAGGACTAGATATCATATGTAGACTATTAATAACATATTTATATAGCAAAGTTTGCAAAGAGCATTCTTCACAACAATCCTGTGAGATAGGTAGTATAAATATAATCATCCCCATTTTACATATGAAGAAACCGAGGATCTGAGATATTAATTTGTCCATGGACAAGCATTTTTCAAATATCTGAAGTTGCATTAACTTCTTCTTCTTGAAATTTTTGGAATGTTCTGGAGAATATGATTTCACTCCAATATCTAAGCCTATATTAATAACTAGCAACATTTTAATGAGGTTTTCAACATTATAAAAATATTGAGCCCAAGATGATAAATGCTAAATGTTAAATATCAGCACTAGGTGTCAGCATCAAATTCTTAGCATCCTACTGGAAAAAAAAACATACTAGCTACTTTAATACTCAAGTGATTCGCAAAAGTTATCAGAGAAATACATAGCTCTTATAATACCCAGAGGTAAAAAAAAGTAAGAGGAATAGAAAAACATTCCTCTCTGCCCAGTGTCCCACTCTGGCCCCAGACCCAGCTCCCTCCAGGTGGTACCAAGGGCAAGAAGGTTGCAAGATCATCAAACTACAAAGAGTATTGGGCACGAGTGGACACCCAGAAAACCACCTAGGGAGGCCTGTGAAGAGCTGGATTGTGGCCTTAGTTTTCAGGAGATGAGAATTCTCATCAATGAAATTATTTTTCTTTATTGAGGGTGGAGAGAATAAGGGTGGAGCTAATCTTCAATACTGTCTTAAACTCTGCAATCACACCTGTTAGAGATGCACCAGCAAGGGCTTCCCAGCAAACACCTGTACTCTTCTGCCCTCTACTGAATAAGGAGGTAAATCTCTTGAGAGGTCCCCAGGAGAGGCCAACAGCAAGATAGAGAAAAGGGAAGATGCACTGAGAAAAAGAACAAGACTCTGTTTTTACCTAAAGAAAAAATCTACATGATAAAATTATACAACGAATCAATTAGAAGATGATTACTCAAGTTTCAAAAGGATTTTTCACCATTTTCCTTGAAATAAACATCTCTTTGTCTGCAGGGAATATCATATACCTTGTTGTGCATCATAGATACTTAGTAAATATTTGTTGAATGAATGAATGATTCATTTGACAAGCAATGTATTATCCATCTATCCATCTATCTATCTACCTATCGGTCTAAGCAAAGAACCCCCTATGGTGGAAATGTGCAGGACTTCTGGAGTACTATGTAGGATGCTACATTGAAGTTCTTAGCAAAGAGAGAAGTCTATTTCCTTCTGGCTGCCGTGTTTAATCTTAACCAATCCTATTCTTGGATCACAATTTTACTCTGCAGATTTCAAGGGCAAAAATCATTTTCCAGTGGTCAATAATCTTCAGGATGCCAAAGTCAGATCATTTACCCTTGCTGTCACTTCATGGCACCTCCTTCCTGCAACACCAAGTAGGTCTATGTTTCTGAGATTTTTTCTTTCAGTCACTGGGTATCTACCTTCCATGTTGACATTTTAACTGGATTTCACTTCTATGCATATATGAGGGGAGTAGATAAAGAGAACATACTAATTTCTCCTAGTCCCTGAGCCTTCCAAGAGAATGAACTGGATAACGGTCAGCTTAATAGTTTGTATGTAATAGGAAGTCTAATATTGGTGGAAGGAAGAAAAAAAGGAAGGAAGGAAGGAAAGAAGAAAGGACTGTGAAATACCAGTTTGATTCCAAAATTAAAGGAAGAGAGAAAATTCAGTTCAACTTAACAGACATTAAGCACCTACAATATGCAAGCTGATACTGAGATAAAAATTTATCTACAGAGATTAAAAAAAAAACTAGAGATAAAAAGTTATTTAGTCCCTTACCTTAAGAAGTTTATAACCTGTCGGGGAAAAAGGTATAATGTGCTCAAATAAGTGTGATGCCAAACAGAATGTAATAAGGGCTAAATGCTCTAATAAAATACTTCAGCTGAGATGATGAGGTTTCATAGAAGACATGGCACCTGAGAAAAGAGAAAGGTAAGCCAATATGCTGTAATGGGAAGAAAGATAATTGAAGCAATGATGGAAAGAACATTGCACTAGGGGTGAGCATGTGGATTTGAAGCCCCACTCTGCTATTTACTACCTGTTTCTCTGGGCAACTCACTTAACTTCTCTGGACCTCAGTCCTCATATGTAAAATGAGGAGGTTGTACTATACGCTCTCTAGGGTACCTTCCAGCTCTAATCCTGTGGCACTAATTCCAGCTGTATCATTAACTGTATTATCTGTGCATATCAATTAATCTCTCTAGGCATTAGTTCTCTCATCTGCAAAATGAAGCTATTGGATTAAATTACTTCAAGGATCTCTTAAAACCTTAATATTGTATAATTCTGTAGCTGCCTCTAAGACAGACTTCTGTGGTCAAGGAAAAGTATTCAGAGATTGGCTGTGTAGGTTCCTGGAAAGGATAGTTTCAAGAAAACAGGGTTGTCTTTCTCCCACTCTGAAAGAGACTCTGGGCCTCACAAGGCTGGTACTTGGGAATAGGTCAGAGATTTTTAACTGAATATTGAGCCTGAAGTGGTTGGAATAACAGCAGCCCCAGTGACAACTGCAAAAGCAGCAACAGCAACAAAATTGAATGCTCAACAGAGGAGAAAGATTCAGAAGAGAGGTCAAGAAGGATGAAGACTGAGAAAAGGTAATTTGATTTAGTAACTTAGAGATAATAATCTTGGAGAAAGCACCCACACATGTAGAGAAATCTTTCTGTATGGATGGAGTTAAGGTCAGTGAGTAGGGAGTATGACCTACCCAGTAGAAAGAGAAAAAGTATGAGTAGATGTGGCTACAGCAACCACATTCTGAAGGTGGAGGACAAAGAGGGAATAGTGCCTCATCTTACACCTCCAAACATATACTTAGGCAATTACAAGACTGTAGTTCTACAAAATGGCCACAAGAGGGGCAAAGGAGAGTAATAAAGGTTCAGGTGATGAAAATTTCAAGTTTAAGAACCTTTAGAAACCTATGAGACTTGCCTATTGGAAAGACCTCACTTCTCAGTTTATCATGGAGCCTATATTAGATTCTTTAACTCATAGAAACCAAGAGCTGCTGAATTCTCTGTGTGTCATACTATACATACATACATACATACATGCACATATACATACATGTGTGTGTATCTTCCTCCCCATTATCATTTCTGTTACCCTAATGTAGACCCTTACCACATCATTCTTCCCTTACTTATTAAAATCCCTGCCTATATATTCATCTTCCCCATCTCTGGTCCCTAATGCAGCCTGCTAGATTAATCTTTCTTAAACATTGTCTTCATTGTAATACTTGTCTGCTCACTAATCTCCAAAACTCAATAATCTCTATTTCCTACCTACCACAGTAAGTATCTGTCTAGACATTTAGATTTTGACCCCATCTTACCTATCCCCCCCATATTCACCTCTCATTATCAGGCCAGACTTCCCACTATCATCTGTTCTTAGTTATGATCATTGCTTCCTCTGTACCTCTGCTCATATTGGTCCTGTTCTCTAGAATACATTCTGCTCCTCTCTCCATTCTACCCATCGTTCATAGCCCAACCCAAGTCTCAGCTTCTCCATGCAACCTTCATTGGCTATGATAATCTACACTAATTTGTCTCTTCTCTGAACCAGATACTTATGACAGCTTCCATCTGTGTAGTAACAGGTATAACATGTAACACATAATTTGTTACTCAATTATGAAATGATCTTGTCTGGTCCATTATCATTTCCCATGTGTTAGAACTGCCCTATAAAATTAATTCTTTCTTTGCCATCCTGGAGCAGTACTGGACCCATTTCAAGAAACCTGTGGTCTAGTCTGACCTGTAGTCTCACTAGCTGTAGGATCTCACTAGCAATCTACATAACTTGTCTGGTTCAGTTAATTTATCTATAAAGTTAAGGTTGGACCAGATAACTTTAAGGTCCATTGCATAGCTGACATTCTGAACTGCTTTAATACTAAAGTCATATTTTTTGATTCTGAGGGTTCTTATCTCAATTCCCACTTAAACTGGTAAGTTAGGGACCCAGAGGGTGACTACATCACCCTCTCATGGTTCTAGGAGGAACCCTAGGGAATTGCAGTGTTTTCTTTAATGTCATTGGTTCCAACCTTAATTCTTGTGTGTCTCCCAATATCATTTCCAGTAATTTTTGGTTAGTCATTTCAGTTGAGTCTGATCCTTTGTGATGCCATTTGGGGGTTTTCTTGGCAGAGATACTGGAGTTTTTTGCCCATTTCCTTCTCTAGCTCATTTTATAGATGAGGAAACTGAGGCAAACAGAGTTAAGTGACTTGCCCAGGTCACACAGCTAGTGTCCGAGGCCATATTTGAAGTCATGAAGATGAGTCTTCCTGACCCCAGGCCTGGTGCTCTATCTACTCCACCACCTAGCTTCCATTTCCAGTAATTAGTGCCCCAATATAATTTAACCCATTGCTATCTCCTTACTATCATTGATGATCAATTAACAAATTAGATTTTACAACAGGAGAATTATTGAAATGATACAGCAAAGACCAAAGTAGAAAAAACATCCTCTTGAACATTGGGTACAATCTCCCAACTACCACTTTGGTCTTTAGGAAGAGTGGGCACAGAATCATATAGTTATCAGGTGGGGGCAGAGCTCCCCTGGATAGATAGAGGCTTATAGCATTTCTTCTTCCTTAATAAAACTGTCTGGGCAAGAAATCAGCACTTTGGCCAGTTGGTGCCTTTTGTATGCCTATTACCATACATTAAGCAAAAAACAGTCACATGCTCTGTGCACGTTCTGAAGTGGAGAGCCTGGCCCCTACATTTTGTCATCACACAGTTCTACAAATAGGCTTACCAATATTCATGTGAGAATCCTGTGTGTGCTCCCAGGGCTGAACTTTCATTAGATGGTTCATGTCTTCTCCCCTACCAGGAGGCCCATAACATATTGCCTTGCTGGGCACCAGGGAAGAGAAGAGCTATATGGCTGATTAGTTAGTTTTTGTATAAACTCTCAGATCTGGTTCAGCAGCCAGCCAAAAAAGACCACAAAGACTGTGAGTCCTTTGGGAGAGTAAAAATTAGAAAACAAGGGAAATACTTAAAGATGAGAAACTAACAGGTATATGGGAGAGGTATGGTGTCTAGGAATAAAATGGAAGTGATTTTTGTGATATAGAGAGGGGAAAGATGTCAGGATAGGAAACAGTCCTAGAAAGCTGGACTCCTCCATTCTATGCCATCACACACTTCCAGAATCCTAGATGCACCAAGCATCCACGTGGATCCACTGAGTTTGTTTGCAGGGCTGGGCCCCCATTGGCAAGTCCCCTCTTACATTGAGTGGTATTTCAGGACAAGAACCTTATCCTATGTTTCTTCTATAATTCCCACAGCACTTAGCAAAGTGCCAGCCATGCTAAATAAATAAATTGACTGATTGATTGAAATTGGCTTCATGTTTTCCTTCTAGGTAGTACAGTGGGTGGAGTGGTAGATCTGGAATAAAGAAGACTTGAATTGAAATCTGTCCTCAGACACTTACTAGATGAGTGACCCTGGGCAAATCTCTTAAACACTGTACGCCTCAGTTTCCTCATCCATAAAATAGGGGTAATAATAGTACCTACCTCAAGGGTGGTTATGAGGATAATCTAAGATAATATCTGAAAAGTGCTTTGTATTGTTATTGTTGTTATTATTATTTATTTCTCCCACCTGGAGGAGAGAATAAAAAAGATATTTCTGGCACTGCCTTTGAATTATAAACTTGGAATGTGTAAGCTGAAAGGAGAGTAAAGGATAAGTGGAAGATCCTAAGAAGTATAGAAAAGTCAATTATACCTTCATGGCATTGTATTTCTCTTTAACCAGCTTCAGATATAATTAGTTTGTTTTATAGGATGAAAGAAGAGAAGGTGAGGAGAATAGCAATCTCTGGTATAGCAGTCATTGGATCAGGTAGAGAGAACACATCTAGGAACAAATAGAAAGGACAGTTCTGGGATTAACAGCAGCTTACAAGGGTATAATGCTTTATAGGTGGCAAAGCACTTTACATAAAGGTTCCCGGTTTGCTCCTTACAACAATCCAGTGAAGTAGCATTATTTTCATTTTATAGATGAGGATGCTGAAGATCAGAGAGGTTAAATGACTTTCCCAGAGTCACCCAGCCAAAAAGTGGCAAGACTAGGAAAGATGGAAAGAACTAGGGCTTGATGGGAAATACTGGTGTTGGGAAAAGGGAAAGCAGGAAAGTATATAGAAGCCAGAGGGAGTTAACAACACTAATGGTCCAGAATGTCCTCCGTAATCATTTCATACTGGAGCTGCTGCTATAATCCCCTACATTCCAACCCTTCAGCCTCATTTCCAGCTAATCTAGCCTCTACACAGAGGTATTTTCCCCCTAGAAGGCATTTTTGATGATGTTGCTCCCCTATATGTACCTGCAGTAAGTCTTGTTTCTCTTTTAAAATCTGTACTCTTTGATCATCCATCACTTATTGAATTTCCCCTTATCTCATTGTTCCCTAATTGGAACTTTGACCTTCTTTCACACAAGTTTCAAATGTCCCCTCTGTCTAAATAAGCCTGCCTACCCTCCTTATATTGACAGCTTGACTCCATTGCCCAGGATTTTAAGTTTCATTCTTTTTTTTTTTTTTTTTTTTTTTTGGTGAGGCAGTTGGGGTTAAGTGACATGCCCAGAGTCACAGAGCTAGTGAGTGTTATGTGTCTGAGGCCAGATTAGAACTCAGGTTCACCTGACTCCAGGGCTGGTACTCTATCCACTGTTCCACCTAGCTGCCCCTCAAGTTTCATTCTTTACATGTGGAATGCCTTCTCCACTTCTTTCCACCAAAGCTTACATATACTTCTCTAAAATCCTTTGCCTAGTTTACCTTGTCAATTAAGTGTTTCTCAAAAGTCCTCAACTAGCCAATACATGGGAGTAAATTTTGAGGTGCTAGAACTTTGTGACATAGTTAGAGAAAGCACTGGGTTTAAATAAAAATACTTGAGTTTGACTCACATCACTCACCTTCTTTGTAACCTTGGACAAGTCACTTAATGACTCTGAGACTCATCCATCCCCTCTGAAAAATGGTAGAATCATACATCTGATCTCTGAGGTCCTTCAACTGTAAAATCCTATGATCACCTAAAAAGGGAAGCTTTCAAATGCTACCTGTGAATAGTATCTCATCTCATTATTTGGAGCTTTGTAACTGTAACCTTGAATTCATGCATGCAGACAAGAACTATGGCCATTGTGCAAGTTTGTTATTTAGACAGGCTGTAGCTGTTGCCAATAAACGGAGCAGGAAGGCTACAGTGGATCTATGGAGCCTAGCTATTTCTGAAGACAGAAGACAAAAGCTAGAATGGAGAATCGCATTCAAAATCATTTTAACTACCTACAATTCAGGCTGTGCTATCATTTACTGGACTGGCTCTCCCTGCCCCCACCTCCTCCGCCATTTAATCATAACCCACAGCTCAGGACTATAGCTCTGGGTTAACAATCTTGGGGAATTTTATAATTTACTCTTTCTTTGGGTCATGTCTACACCAAGGGTTTCCCCTTGGGACATCAGAAACTAATGGGTAGGTCTCCCAACCAAGACAAAAAATAAGCACTCAGGAAGCAGGAAAGTATATAAGAGACAGGAAAAAATAAGCATTCAGGCTAGTATAACAAATGTAACCCAAGCCTCCAAACCCATTGATATGAGATTCTTTCCTCATTGGTGGAGATGCCTGCATCAAGGGTGAGGCAGAGGTGGTGAGAATGTAAGAGAAGAGAGTTATGGTCTCTTCAGTCTCCAGATTTCTTCTGGCTTCTAATTTGGAGACAGAAGATCCACAATGCCAATCTCTTTTCAGGTGGCTGAAGGGAAGGAATGACTCTGGGAGGAAGACAACCTTAGAGGAGCTGGCAGTCTCCATCATATCCCTATCCCCATCTTGTTACACTAGAGAATTAAAGGAAGTTCCTCTTTGGGTGAGATCTAGGACTCTCTTTTGCTTGACCTGAGACATCTTGCTCCCAATGGAAGAACGCCTTCAATCTGTATTATCTGACATATATTTTCATACATACACTTTCTCTAGTTTCTGTTTTGCTAGTGAAATGGATAAATGAATTTATTTGCCATTTACTTATGTGTGTTAATTTATGTGCTATTTATTTTTGTGTGCTAATTGTGGAACTAGTATTTGATGGGAAAAGAGACAAGCCTTAGATACATAGTTTGGGGCCCCCTATTCTATGCTAATAAAGAGTCATCAGGAGTTTAACTTGAATGCTGTAATTATATCCTCAAGATTAACTATGTTTAAGGGAAAAGATAGATAAGATTCAAGCCTAGAACCCTCTGGGTCTCTGAGGAGAGTATAGTAACTAGCCTCTGAGTACAATCTCCCTGCTTTCCCTTCTGGCAAGAACCTACATCTCTCTTGGAGAAGGGGGGGGAGAGAAGATGCTAAGGATGTCTACTCTTTCCTCCTTGTGAGCCACATATATGACATGCCACATATATGACATCCCTTGTCACACATCATAGCATAGCATTACATAATGTGACATATAACATTACAAGTTTTATTTAACCAAAGAAAGTACAAATGGCTCATATGACAGACAATAAATATTTGAAGGAACTCTATTTCTCTTTCTGGAGGATCTGTACCTCTCCCACTCCTCCAGAGCTATGATATTAACTTGATATTGCAACTTCCCTGGTATGGCTATGGATAAAGAATGTGGAGTTGCTAATGAATCAAACAACTCACCTCCTCCAATGAGTTCCATCTCTTCAAAAGACCTATTAAGATGTTCCAGTGCCACCCTGGGGTTGAGGCAACCCAAGAGGGAAGAGAACACAGGGTTACCAGGGAGTCAAGTAATCCTCCCATGTTTAATGGTTCCCCACCCAAGATAGTATTATAAATAGCAAAGACTGCATGGGTTACTGGGGTGGTGGAGTTTACCAGACTTACTCAACTCTCTAACAAACTCAATTTTTTCCTCAATTGCATAGTGAGGCCCCAACTCTAGGGTAGTTCTACAAGCCTAGAGGACTGTCCCTGGGGAAGCTGAAAGACAACCACAGAGGGAATGAGAAGGAACCATTTATGGACTCAGATGTGAGTCTTTTGTATTTTCTAATCGATTAACTACAGCCTGTCCTTTATTCAGTGTTATGTTAGCATGAATACTTGCCCAGCATATATGACATTTTTTTTCTTTTTTGCTATAGAGACTAAGTTATAAGCCAAATTCCTCAGTAGGGAGAATACCTCAGTAGGGGAATAAGAACAAAATGTATGCTTATGGGGAAGCCCCCTATCCCAAAAATGAAGCTAATTCATGTAAGCCCAGAGCTTCATTTTAGGGCCATGTGTTTCACAATGATACCTTTGGCAGTGTGTGATTCTCAATCTCAAATGGAATTAGTTCTCCCCTTTAAAAATCCTGTGGTTACTGCTTTCTACTCCTTTCACTCAGTTCTACCTCTAAAGATAATTTATCAGGTTAATTATTCTTGTCTCTTCCTTTGATGGAAAGATTGATTTGGACAGAATATTTTCAAATCATGTCAGTTTGGGAGGTTATTGTCAATACTTTGGTTTTTGTCTATCCTGGAGTAGAATTAATACTTGTTCTTGGGAAACCATCTGGGAGGAAGTCACAGTTAAGGACACCAATCCTCTGCCTTCATTTATTTCACCCTTAAATTTATTCTTCCCTGGATCAAGTTTCATCTCTTCTCTTTTGCTCATTTCTCACTTAAGTCCTCAAGCTTATCCCAAACACATTAGAGCCTGAGAGAAGACCTGATATTATGAGAATAAACTGGGCAGTTGGAAATAAGTCAGTATTTCCATTCCTAGAAGTTTAAGACTTGTGGTTTGGGTGCGGTCCCTCTAACTAACCTCTTTCAACTAGACTAGAACACATCTAACTTCTGTTCAGCCAAAACCTATAAATATCCTGTTAGCAAAAAAAGCCCCTCAAAACCTCAGAGAATATCACAGACACAAGACAAGCTATATCTGCTCTCTACAGGACTCATTCTCAAGGTAAGTAGAGAATCATTAAATGGCTAGAATTAGAAGGGACCTTAAACATCTTGTATCTAGTCCAACCACCTTGTTTTATAGATAAGGAAACAGGACTAGAGAATCCTAAGATCCTAGCTTTAAAGCTGGAAGAAATGTTAGAAAACATCTAGTCCAATCAACCCCCACCCCCCCCACTGCACTATAAAAGTATGAGCAATTATTATTGGGACACACTAGATTTCTGTTTACATTCTAATACCAAGCTATATACTTATACTTTTATACTATATACTTACACTTAATCTCCCTCATGGACAATCCAAATCACCTAGCATATGATTATCTTTCCCTTTCCCTGAGGTTCCTATGCTCTCCTACCTGACTTGAAATTCCTACCATTACAGATAATTTTTTGGTTTCAACAACAAATTAAATAACATTGTTTCTAAAAGACCACCACTAAATTCTTTGTTCCCTGTAAGGATATCAAGAACCCTTAGATAACTCATTGAGCCCTCTCCCGTGAGTAGAAATTGGTTACCAGGTAAGCTAATTGTCACCTTGGAAATTACAGGGTATCTGGCTCTGAGGAAACAAACAGAGATCCAGTAGTGGTAAGTTTCTTTTCTTTAAAAAAACTACAAAAAAAAACTTTCTTTTTTTTTAGGCAATTGGGACTTGCCCAGGGTCACGCAGCTAGTAAGTGTCAAATGTTTGGTCTGAGGCCAGATTTGAACTCAGGTCCTCCTGACTTCAGGGCCAGTGCTCTATCCATTGCACCACCTAGCTGCCTCCCTCCAAAAACAAAAAAAAAGAATCTTTTTATAAGCATTGATTATCCCTCCCTCCCCATTTGCCTCTGTTGAATTATTTTTTTTAAAGAAAAATAAGACCCTCATGACAAACATGTATAATCTAAAAAAAAAAAAAATGACCACATTGGCCATGTCCAAAATATATATCTCTTTCTATGTCTCAAGTCCATCACCTCTCTGGCAGTAGATGGGTAACATGTTTCCTCTTTAGGACTAGTAAGTGTCCATGAGCTATTCAGTATTTGTGTACAAGTGCACATGTGTGAGAGAGGGAAGAAATTTTGGGGGAAATAGGAGAAAAACCAAAAAGCCTTGGTATGGTTGAAAGGCAATTAAGGATTCAAGTTGGCAAAGACTATGCTAGATAGGGCAGCGAGACCCTGGCAACAGTGACAGAAGGAGAGTATTGGGAAGGCATCAGACCAAGAAAAGCAGACCCAGGTGAGCATGTAGAACTCCTGACTTGCCTCTTTTCTTAGTCCACCCCATGCAAAGATACCATTCTAGTCACTGCAGCTACATAGCAGAGAACAACTTTGTTCACAGAGACTGCAGTGCTTCTCCAGCTAAAGCAAAGTCTCTCAAGGTATAAGCATTCAAGTAGCAAAAAAAAAAAAAAGCATCAGAAATTAATCAGCTGATCAATATTCTGAAAGGCAATAATAACTGACAGGTAGTGGCACAATGGATAGAGTACCAGGCCTGGAGTCAGGAAGACTCATCTTCCTAAATTTAAATCTGACCTTAGACACTTAGTAACTGTGTGACTCTGGGCAAGTCACTTAACCCTGTTTGCCTCAGTTTCCTCACCTGTAAAATGAACTGAAGAAGGAAATGGCAAACCGCTCTCATATCTTGGCCAAGAAAACTCCAAATGGGGTCATGAAGAGTTGGACATGACTAAACACAACAAAATAATCTATTATGATGCCCTCAAAACAAGTGAAAAGTAAGCTTTTCATGCTTTTATCCCTATTACAAGAATGGTCTACCTTAACTAACATTTGCTTAAAAAGTTGAGTCTCTTTATGTCTTCCATCTCTCTACTTCTCCATCAGCCTGTCTTTTTCTCTTGATTTCCTGCTTCTCTTTCTCCCCTTATATGTATCTCTTTCTCCAGGTCTTTGTCTTTCTTCTGTCTCTTACTCCCTTTCTCCTCTCTCATTCTTTCCCTCCATCTCTGTCCTCTATGTCAGGCTCTCTCATTCTCTCATTTCTCTCTTTCCCTTTGTTTCTTCTGTCTGTCTTTCCCTAGCCTTCTCCCTCCTTACTGAATGTAAATTTTAGTGTGAAATACTTTTTTTAAATATTTATTTTACTTATTAAAGATCTGGGGACTCTCAATGTATAGATATATATAATATGCAATGTATAAATATATATACATATAAATGTGTCTGCTATCTGTCTATCATCTCACCTATTAAAATGATTCTACTTTTTATTTGTATTATCAACACTTAGAACAGTTTCTGGATCATATAAGTACTTAATATAGTAACTTAAATAGTAACTTAATGTTGGTTGATTGTTTAATATAAAATGGTCTAACTGTCAAAGTATTCTCCATCTCTGATTTTTTTTTGTGAGTGATCATAAGAGGATTTCATTGATTGGCTTTCTATAGTTACTTCTAGAGTAAATGCGGGTAGTGGTTAATGGAACCCTGGTTTCTCAGGGAAAAGATCAAACCTCCACTGTCTGCCTCCTGCTTTTTTGCTGATTCATTTCCCTTTCTCAGGACCCTGAGGAGAGATGGCACATATGGCTCTTATAACAGCTTTTCCTCTGATGCATCTTCTGATGGTACAACTTGTAACTGGAACAATTGTATATGCAGAAGCTACTGAAGAGCAACATGTGGGTCTGGAACTTTCTTGGGATCAAAAATCAGAACAATTTGAAAGAAATCACATCACTGGTAAAAGAATTATAGACTGTACTGAGGAGATGGTTAAGGTTAATAAGAATAACTCTTGCAAACCAGTCAATACTTTTATTCATAGTGATAAAAGTAAAGTCAATAAAGTGTGTAAGAAAGGAACTTTTTTTAATTGCACAGAAAAATTTAATTATAAATGTTGTTTTAGAAGTAGTGTTAAATTTAATTTGACTGAATGTAAGAAAACTAAGTCAAAGGCATCATGTAAATATGACGTTCTTAAAAAGAAAGCATATGTGGTACTTGGTTGCAATAGGGAAGATCAAGCTGTTCATTTGGAAAAAACTATGAATTCAAAGTCTAGTGTCTGTGCAGGGAACAGAGTAATCTGAAGGGCCCACTTCCCTTCAGCCTCTGCGATTGGATCACAAGAGGAATGATGAATCATTCTTGCTCATGCCCCCATTTTGGTTTTTCTCATTTCCCCTTACCCAGCCTCCCAGTAGATTCTTCTGAGGAACCTATTAGAGGTGTATATTTTAAAATTAACTTCATAAAAATTCTGAACTTATAAAACACCAAAAAAATTCCATATACAAAGTGAGACCAAAAATAGAATTACGTGTGAAACCATGGATCTCTAGTATATAGTTTTTTTTTAAAGAATATAATAAATTTGACATGTTACTTTCCCAGATGTTCTGCTTATCTGTTTCCTTCCTAACATCCTTCACTTGTCTTTGCATTTTAAAAAAATGCTTCTATAAGAAATGATAACCTGGGCAAGTCACTTAACCCCAATTGCCTTTAAAAAAAAAAAGAAAAAAAAAAGAAATGATGAGCAGGTTTATTTCAGAAAAACCTGGAAAGATTTGTATGAACTGATACAAAGTGAAATGAGCAGAACCAGGGAAACATTGTGCACAGTAATAGCAACATTGTGTGATGATCAACTATGAATGACTTAGCTCTTCTCAGCAACACAATTATCCAACACAATTTTGTAATTGTGTTGGACTCCAGACAAAGAACTGATAAACTCTGAATGCAGAACAAAGCATACTTTTTTCACTTTATTTTTTTCATGTTTTTTTTTCCTTTTGGCTTGTTTCTTCTTTTACAACTGTGACTAATATGGAGATATGTTTATTATGATTGTACATATATAACCTATATCATATTGCTTACCATTTTAGGAAGAGGGAAGGTGAGGGAGGGAGAAAAATTTGGAACTCAAAATTTTGTAAGAATGAATCTAAAATTGTCTTTACAACTAATTGGGAAAATACATTTAAATGTTTTGTAAATGCTTTGATGATCCTATAAAGATGTATTTTAAATACATTATTTAAATTAAATTAAATTAAATACATTATTTAAATTAAATACATTATTTAAATACATCAAAGAAATTAAATAAATAAAATTCATAAATTTTAAATAAATTAAATAAATAAATGTATTTTAAATAAATTCATGTTCTATTAATACTCTCAAAGTGTGACATGGGAAAAGAGTTCCTTTGAGTTCCTTTGAGTTACGGCTTTGCTGAGTTGTACAGTCACTATTTGTCACATTAAATGATCACTACAATGATCAAGTAAGTGTGAACGTGCGTGGGGCTGCCTCAGAAAGATTGGATTGTGGTCAGAACACTTATGTTCAGGTCCCATTTCTGTCAATTGCTAGATGTATGACTTTTGCCAAGTTACTAAGCCATTCTAGGCTAGGCATCAGTTCCCTAATCTACAAGATGACAGTCTTGGACCAGATGATCTGTCAAGCCCATTTCAACTCTAACCATCTATGGCTCTTCCTACTTTGAGATCTGGGATATTTATCATAGATCTGGATTTTCAAGACCAGCATAGCATCATTGTTTCCCCAACTCCTATTCACATTGATAGGCCAGGTCCCCTGAAGGCAGTTGTCTATAATCCCCTTGAGTGCCCTGGTTAGGATAACCTAAGATGCTAGGTTTTTAATACAATTATTCGAAAGCCCCTACTCAATGTGCTCCCCTAATATTGATCTACTAGTTGACATCAATTAGCTTTTGCAGAGGGAATATTAACTGAGAAGTTATAGCAAGGACATCCCAAACTGGGGGGGGGGGGCAATACTTTCTTCTCTGCATCACACACAGGCCCTGGGGAAAATAGTATCAAACAAAGAAAGACATACATATAGAGTGAGGCATACCTGTAGAGAACATGTGGGGCTCGCGTGTGTTCTTACCTCACAACTCCTAGTACTAAGAGTCCTCTCCTCTTGAGAGGAGTCCCCACCAGGTTGGCTTCAGGGAATGGCATCACCAATGGATGAAATGCTCCCTTGCTCAGCTAGGCTCATTCCTTATAGGACTCAGTGATTTAACTGAAATATGAGCTAGTTGCTGCCGGCTTTGTTGATTTCTGCTACTGATCCTGGATACTTAAGGGACTTCTAATGGCTCTTCTGACCTTTTGAAGCTCATAAGATCATAATGTGGTCAATTCCTTCCCTAGATTTGCATACCCATCCACCTATGAACAGTAAAGAATAAACATAAAAGTGACAAAAGAAACTGAGCTATCATGCATTCATGGACATGTAGAGGCCAGATCATAGTTGGGACACTCTCTTCCACTTTACCAAGGAGAGGAAAGATATTGATATTCGAGACTTTTACATGCACACTCCATTGTGGCTCAGCCTCTCTTGAGTCATCAGTCCTTCTAGGTCCTTAGCCAACCAGCTTTTTCATCATCAGATAACATTAGCTCTTCAGTCATTCATGGCTAAAGCCTGGTTCCTCAAAGTTCTACTCTTTGGATTGGAAGTAGATATAGAATATTTTATGTGTTTAGCAAAATGCCCCAGGAAGGTCGAACTTGCTTACCCTGTAAAGACTGACCTATCCTACCCCTTCCCTTCTTCCACACCTGACAATACACTAACATGTATAAGTTTGATGAATGAATGTTTTGCTGTTGTGAGATTCCCATGGCCAAATTACTTCCTTAATGGGTCATGTTAGAGACATTAGATGAAATAGTCATTGATATTCAGGATGTTCTAAAGTGGTGGTAAAAATCTAACACTAAATACCAAAGCCTAATATTATATCCTTATTGACTACTTAGATTTCTGTATGGTTCCCTTTCTAAGGTTTGTTATCAGTGGTTTTCTCTCCTCTACTCCATTCAGGAAATTTACTGTTGGCACCTATCCTGGCCCCCACAATTCCCATTTTCTCCACTCAGAAGCTTCATTGTCACCCACCTGTTTGATGATCTTGAGTCTTTACAGAAATGAAAAAATGTAGCTCCTCATAAAAATGCTAGAGACCTCCTTTATAAGCCAAATTAGAAAAAAAAATAATAATTTTGTAAAACACCTGGCACTTAGGCATTATATAAATAATTAACAGGATGTCATTTATCCCTGGATCATTTGGTAGCCAATTCCATTTGGATTCTTTTTTTAAGTGTCACCATGATATTGGGAATGGCTATTTTATCATTGACAGAAACAATTCTTCTGAATGGCACTTCTACAGGTACAGTGCTAAAACTAATATCATTTGACATTTTTATAGGTGGTCTGGAGGGAGGAGAATACAAGTTTTGAGGTGATATGAAACTGTACTGGATGACAAAAAACCAAGTGAGTGAAGAGGAACTAAAGGAAGGAATCTATCTCTCAACAGAAAAGTGTCTTTTACATATAAAAAGAAGTTCTATGTGCTATTTACCACCATCCAGGAAAGAGACAATGTAGGTTATTGCTAATGTATTACTGTGATCTAAAAGTCCAACCAGATTCTAGGCATTGTATCTTAAACACAACATAGAAAACATTTAAAGTGCTGATGTGAATATGTAATGGGGCAACACATATGTAATATTGTGTGTTGCTCTGTGTGTGTTGTTTTCCCCAGTTGAATATGGGCTGTTTGATTTTTTTTGTCTTCATATCCCCTAGCATATCCCCTATACCTCGAGCATTGTAGATACTTAATAAATGCTTTTTGATAATTCATTTATTCAGGTTACCATATCTCAAGAAAGATATACTAAAACTAAATAAGGTCCACAGAAAGGTAACTAAAATCATCAGAGAGAGTGGAGGTAAAGAGGATTTATCATATGAGAACAACCGAAAAAGATTAGGACTCTCTGGTTTGAAAGATGAAAGTTTGGAAGTGATGTGATAAAAATCTAAGAAAATCATTTAGTAATGTGAAAAAGGTGAGTAGGAACTTAATTACCAAATCCCAAAATGATAGATGAAGGAACATTTATTGAAACATCAGCAAGGCAAATTTAAGACAAATGAAAGGAAGCACTGCTTTCCAAAGTGATGACTAAATTTATCAAGCTACTTACCACCACCTTTACCTTCCCCAACCACCAAGCTGTGGTACTGGCAAAAAAAAAAAAAAGGATTAAAAAATAATTTAGACACTATATAATAATGATGGTTTATATATATATATATGTATATATATACACATATATACATATACATATTATACATATATATATACACACATGTATATACACACACACACACACAGAGAAAGTTTTACAGTCACAAAGCACTTTCAGATACATTATCCCATTTCATCCTTGTAACAACCCTAGGCCATAGATAGTAGGAATATTCCCATTATAGTTAAAGAAAATGAGGACATGCCACAAGAAGCTGGGATAATAACAGTTTACCTTTTCACTAAGAGATTTCTTTTTTAAAAAATCCTGTGAATTAGGGAATGAATATATTATTTTCCCCATTTTATAGAGAAGGGAGAACAAAGCCATAGAACTGGTAAATGTTTAAGCTAGGATTTTAACCTGAGTCTCCTAACTTTCAAGTCTTAAGCTCTTCCCACTACACTACCTCTTTAAGTTTGAAGTTAATATCAGGGAGAAAAACCTTATTCTCTCATAACAAACATGCCTCTTGGATCCTGTGTTAGCAACAGAACCCTGGACAGGCCATTATGTCTATTTCTATGCCTCTACGTGGTAATACATTTCTACTTAGGTATTCCTTGCCAATTGGGTAAGCTACTACAAGCTAGAAAATTACTCCTAAGCTATAGAGAGAAGAATTTTATATAATGCCTAAGTGCCAGGTGTTTTACAAATACCTCATTTATCCTCACAAGAACCCCACAAAAATAGCTTGACTTCTAATAGATATGACTAGCTGAGTCAAAGTTCAGCAGTTGCCTGCATTCAATTATCCTTTTGCTATAATTCTAGAAACCTAACATAACACCACCAATAGGGCCACTCTGCCTACACTCGCTTCCATTTTGGGGTCCCCAGAGAGAGGTTAACTATTACCTTCAGGGTTCTAGAGATAAATCTGAGGGAGTATACTTCTATTGCTGGAGTTCCTGAGACCCCACAAATGTGCTCCCTGTTAACAATCATCCAGTATACTCAATTCATTTTTAGCAAAAGCATTTACTAAGATGATATAGAGAGAATAATTGGTATAAAACATTTCTCCCCAAATTCTGTAGTGTACTCTCCCAGTACCAACACACACACATATCTATATATATATCTATATATCTATATCTATATATATATCTATATATCTATATCTATATCTATCTATCTATCTATATATATATATATATTACTCATGGGAAAAGTGGCACTAAATTTAAAATATGCTGGTAGTGAGGTAGATATATAGAGAATTATGTGTGGCAAAAGAGTTAACACATAGATCTTAGTACTGGAAGTCCACTCTCCCTTCATGGAGTCCTCACAAAGTTCACCTTGATTGTTGCTTTCTGCTGGGCTCTGAGGGTCTGTGCCTTTCTAGGGTCCCCAGCTAGCACATCGCTCCCCCATGAGAAGTCATTCTAAAGTCACCTATCCTTGGTATATCTTTCTACTCCAGAGATGCAGCTGCTTCCACTGCTGTTGGCTACTACCAATCTGGTGACACTTCATTTGGCTCCAATGGACACTGCTACTGATGCGCAGCTATCTCCTTCCTTTTGAACTTATGGTATCAACTCCTAGACAATTTCCTTATGAGTTGTCTAATAACAAGAAAGAACAAGAACAGAGAGACAAAGGTAGCTCTGTATTCATAGTAACCAAAGCTGGGTGGGAGACAAGGCATCCACTGTCCTCTCATACAGATCCAGTGAGGTAGCTTAAAGTAGTCTTGCCTTATCACAGCAAAGGAAAGAGGGTAGCAGAAGAAAGATCATTCCTTTTGTAAACCCTCTAGCAGGTGCTGGCTCAGCAACACCTGCAGCACCCCTCATTCCAATTCAGCAGCTAATTAGAGAGCTCTTTGTTATCACATGGTACTAACTCCTCAATCCCATGTGACTGGACTTAGGCCGTCATCATTTCATGTGATGGACAGGGCCCAGAAAGGGAATATTTAATGTTAACAGGATTTTACTGAGCCAGTCGCTAACCTGAGAATGGTGAAACAGTAGGCCAGAGACAAAGTGCCAGTGTTAGACAGGTAAACACACCGACTACACCATCTCTTAGGTAGGAGACACAAGAGGGCTTCTAGCACCCCTCCAACTCTCACTTTGGATCTGGTCAGACAGGAAGACAGGAATGGAGTTATAATAAAGGGTTAAATACTTTATTCTTTATTCTAGTCTAGTCTTCTCAAAGAGAGTTTGCTGTTACTACAGCATTCTCTAACAACCCTTCTTGCAAGGGCCTGTGTGAAAGGGGGCAATAACCCCTCTGATCTCAGTGGGGTCAATTGAGACAAGCACAACTTGTGCACTCCCCTAAATCCCCTCAAGCCTCAATGGGGACCAGTTGAGGCAAACACACAGATTCCCCCTCCCAAGTCTTGATGGGGGCCGATCAAGGCACACACAGCATTCTAGTTTGTGCATTTGCCCCTAAGGGGGTCCCCAGTCACTGACCAGTGCCCACTTGCTTTATAGGGCAACAGACAAAGAAGGCATATTGCCAGCAATAGCCTCACAATTTTACGTAACTTCATCTCTATATCTGCTGCAACTGTGCAGTAAAAACTGTTTTGAACCATGATCATGAGAACTCATATCTAACACCTGGGAAGTAGAGATTGTTATGGCTATGGATCCTGGGAAGAAAATTAAGAAAAAATAACAAAAAAGTCCACCTTACACACACTAAAATTCACGTTACTTACAGCCAGTAATCAGGTAGCTGTTAAATTAATTAGTTTCATTATGAGGAACAGATTTGTAAATCAGGAATTCTCCTGATCAGAATTCCACCTTGCTGAATTGAAGTCAGAGATTATATACATAAATCACAAGTGCAAAGGGAGGGGGGAAGGTGGATTACGAACAATTATTCCTAGGACCAGAGTGGTTTCCCACAACAAACCCACAAATGGAAGACAATACAACAATTCTGGAGTCCTGTGGGAGCAATACTGCTCAAGTTCTTGGAGGTTATTATTTAGTGGACCAGAGTTCTGTGACGGGAACAAGTTCCACAGTCTTTGATTCGATTCACTTCAGATACACAGGCAGAAGGATGCCAGTGATTGTAAGCCTTGTCAAGATTTGATTGATCAGTTCAAGCTGCATTGTGAATCTGACTCACAAGCTGGAAAAGGCAGCTCTTGAGAAAACTAAATTATTACTATATTCATTACACATATCATATAGATTAATATGAAAATTATAAATTCCTTTCTCACCAATTGTAACTATAACTTGTTCTCCAGTACCCTAAGGAGTTTGGGAGTCTGTTCCCCTGCCATCGGCTTGAGCTCCTACCAGTTGTGTTCCCCCTTTTAGGAGCCAGTGACTAGCACCCCAGTCCCATTTAATTACTTAAAAACAGATTAGATTTTATGAGAGAATATTTACTTCAAAGTTATAGCAAAAAACAAAGATAGAAACATTCTCAAAATCTTGAGGACAAAATCCCTTACATACTGCCTCATTGTCTGGAGAGGGGAGAAGCTTTAGGCTCACGATTTAACTCAGTCCCTACATAACATTAGTCCCACTTCAAGTCCAAAGGCCTTCTGGGCTGGCATCCTAGCACCCTTACTTCTTAGGGCTTGCCTGCTGAGCTAGCTAAAACATCTGGCCTAAAGCCTTAGGTTCTAAGAACCCTATAGCTCAGACTCCCAAGATGGGAATTCCCTCTCTCTGTACCTAGAATTGAAAATGATAAACAAAACAAGACCAAATTCCAAGTCTATTTATCAAGTCCACAAGGCCTAAAGCAAGCACATAGTGTCACCTACTATGAATGAATGAATCCTTCTTCCCTAGATGGGAATTTAGATAAGAGAGTGACTATGCCACAGTTAGGTAGTTTTTATAGATACAGACTGTTCTGGCTATGTAGCCAGGGAAAAAAAGGCTGTTCCCAACTACATAATAGGCTAGCACAGACTGTCCATGCACATGTCAGTTTTCTTGTCTCCCAGGAGCAAATTCCAAATGTCTCCCATATGGATGATGTCATTTTAGGTGGTCTTGGCATAGTGAACCCAGTTACATAACCTACCAGGAAGGACAAGTCTGAGCACATTTCATGCCTCTATTACCCTATTAAAGCCTAGCACCATACTTTCCATCTATTAGGTATTGAACAAATATATGTTAAAGTGAATGAATATTATCCAGCAATATCACTTCTAGCTCTGTATCCCAAAGAGATCATAAAAATAGGAAAAGGACCCGCATGTACAAAAATATTTATAGCAGCTCTTTTTGTGGTGGCCAAGAATTGGAAATTGAGGGGATGCCCATCAATTGGGGAATGACTGAACAAGTTGTGGTATATGAATGTAATGGAATACTATTGTGCTATAAGAAATGATGAGCAAGCAGACTTCAGAAAAACCTGGAAAGACTTACATGAACTGATGCTGAGCAAAATGAGCAAAACCAGGAGAACATTGTGCACAGTTAACAGTCACATTGTGTGATCACTGATTTTGATAGACTTGGCTCTTCATAGCAATGCAAGAATGTAAAACAACTCCAAAAGACTCACAATGGAAATTGCTATCCACATCCAGAGAAATAACTATGGAGTCTCAATGCAGATGGAATCATACTATTTGCTCTCCTTTTCCTTTGTTGTTTTGTTTTAATGCTTCATTGTCGTGGTTCTTCCCATTAATTCTAATTGTTCTTTACATCATGACTAATGGGAAAATATGCTTAATATGAATGTATAAGTAGAGCCTTGGAGGAGGGAGAGGAGTGAGAAGGGGGGAGAAAATTTAAAACTCAAAATCTTATGGAAGTGAATATTTAAAATTAAAAATTAATTAATTAATTATCAAGAAAAAAATAAAGTGAATGAATATTATTGTAACATTATCTTAATATGATAATACAATTCAAAACAAGATTTGAAGAAATAGTATGAATATTCAAATTCAGTTAGGTTCTTTACCCACTAAGATTCAATTCTTAGTCTCAGCTCAGTCTAATCCTTTTTTAATGCTCAGACCTATGTATATTACAACCACCTAACTTGCCTTAAACCTTTTTTTGGATTCAGATTTTCCCAAGGCTTAGCTGAAACTCTGTTTTGTTTTGTTTTTTTCCAGCAATTCTACCAAGTGTGAAAATCCCCAACAGTCTTTTCTCTACTGCATCATCTACTGTTTTGGGGAGAAAATCAGATGTATTGTTATTTTCTGTCCATCTTAGGAAGCACTTAGGTGTCCTTTCCCTGCATCTCTGACCTGCTTTTTGAACCCTCAGGGTTCCTGCACTGTGAAATGTTTACTTTTCCTCAATCTGAAACACAAATATATGTCCTATGTTTGCAGCATAACAATCAAAGGACTGCTCTTTCCCCAAACAAGTCATCTTTGCCTCCCTTGAAAGCTTCTCTTTCTCTGAATTTTTCACTCTCTTTTGAACTCAAGATCAACTGATTCCAAAGTTTATCCAATATCACATTTTACTAATGAAACATGTCCTTTAATAGCTGCTGCCATGTTAGACGATTTTGGTTTTTATAGGGATAAGCTGCTTTTATAGATCCCATAGCCTTTTTATTAGAACAAAACATTTTAAAATTCATTCAAACAGAACATCACATTGTTTAAAACAAAGTTATAAGTAGATTCTTCACAAACTGCATAATCTTTGAAAGTGCAGAAAAGTTCTGAAGGTGGGGGTGGGGTGTAGAAATGAGTATTTTAGTACTTGTCAGGTTCCCCATGCTAAGACTACCCCTCTCTTTTTATTTCTCTCTTTAGGGGAGACCCTGCTTTCCAGAGCTAAGGCCTAGCAAGCAAGCTGTGTCCTTAGCTTGGGCTTGGCATAACAACAATCCTTTGTTACTCACCTTCTAGATGTACTCACCCACAGCAAAATCCCAGAATTGTTTCACACCAGCATTAGGTGGTCTCTGAGCTTAGACAAGCACTTGCAGAACCCATGTTCTGGTCATAAAGCTCTGCTATGAATCAAACTTGTCTCATTGTTGCTGTTATCCCTCATTGTTAGAGCTATAGCTCACTGCATAACCATTGGCGTATGTATTGAGATCTGCCCACACTAAAGTGAATCTCCTTCCCCAGTAGGCCCAAGCATAAGTGTCTAGTTTCCCTGCTCCAACAGAATAAAGAAATCTTTTTGCTTATGACTGTTGTTGGTCCTATTTTTTACATTTTGTTTTTATTTTATTTTATTTCTTAGAGTTAAATGTGGTTGTAATGACCTGTGTGAGCTCTGATAACTTTCAGAGTTAACTGTGGTTGTGATAACCTGTATGAGTTTTTTGGTATTTTTAGAGTTAACAGTGGTTGCATAAGCTCTGTAACTTTTTGGCCATTTGTTTACAGACTTGACATACTTTAGGATCTGGGTAGGAACTGAAGACCCTCCATGATATCCTAGCTTTAAAGTGAAGGAGACCTTAGAAATCATGTGGTTCAAACCCTTCATTTTACAGATGAAGAAAGAGGCCTAAAGAGGTTAAGTGAATTACCCAGAATGACTCAACCAGTAAGTGACAGAAGTGAGATTCACACCCAGATACTTTGACAAGTCTGATAGGCTTTCCATTGTATCATCCTGACCTTTACTTACCATGCTACATTATACCAGGTGTCCCAAAAGTCTTAGTGTAGTTTTAAGTTTTAATAGCCTTTTGGGACATCTTTAATAAAAGTGCAGGTTTAAAGGATTTCTAAATTTAGAATGTGGAGCCACATCCTTATCACTCTCACCAGAACTCTAACTACTTCTGAGAAACATCAAAGATGCATAAACACACATCAATTTTTTGTTGCCTTTGTGTGAAAACTGTTTCTGATGGTCTAGTCACAGTTTCAGAACTTGCCACATCCCAGAGTAAACACGTAAACCTATTCACAGTTAGGTACAGCACAAAACTCAAAGGCAAATGGTGGTAGGAATGAAGGGATTTCAAATGTCCTGGAGATCCTGATAAACCATGATTATAGTACTATTTTGCCTCCAATTCTAGGCAGAAAGCCTTAGGTTTCAACTTGCTTGGTCTTTCTAGTTAAATGACCTCAAAGTGTGGGTGGTGACTTGAGCTCTGAGCCTGAGAAGCTGAGGCCTAGACTAGCAGGGATATTGTACACATATGTAGGGATGAAGTGGCAAGGAAGAAAGGATCAGACTGACAAGTATATACTGCAAGCATTGAGTCAACCACCTCTGGCGTTTTTCAAAGTATGTTCCTTGTGTCATTCCAGAGTTTGAGAATTTCACTCTGAATCATTTAGTCCTCAATTATTGGTTGCCTCAAGAACCACAAAGTGTCTGTGTCCATATAAATTCCAACAATGGAGTTTAACATGGAAAAAAAAAATCTGTGTAGTATGACCTCAGTCATGGTGCCCACCAGCCAAGTGCCCCTGTTTGCATGTCATCAATATAATTCCAATTTGTGGGGTATTTGTAGGATTCTTGTAAAGCAACAAAAAGGGTAAAGATGTTGAATGTGTTAAGAAGAGATCCACAGGGGACAATGGAAAATATTAAACTCGACACTTAATTTCAGTTCTATTCATCCTCCATGTTTAAACACCACATTAAGCTTATAAGAAAAGCTTAGAGAGTAAAGAAATTAGATTCTTGCTTTTATTCCACTTCTTAAGCTTATGGAAGGCCTTATAACTTTTTACCTTTCTGCTGAATTTCATTCATCCACTTATTAATTCTCTGAAGTGTAAAGTTCTATTATGTATAAATAAGAAGAGGTATGGTTTGGAGCCAGGAAGACTTGGGTTCAAACCTGGCCCTGAACACACTTGTTTTGTCACCCTAAACAAGTTACATGCTCTCAATGCTTGAAGGCACAGGTGTCAAACATGAGGACCACAGACCATAGCCCACAACACTCCAGAGTGCAGCAAGAACCAGATTAAAATTTAATTGGGAAATATTTAACAAAATAAATAAAAATGCAATAGAACATAGATAATGTTAATATGTAATTTTCTAAGTCAATATGAGGCCCACAGGGATCCTTATGTATGATTTAGTGGCCTCTGTTTCTATATCAATGAGATCATTTCTTAACTTCCTTGTAGTTTTCACTTGCAATACTATACACATTATAGGAACGGAAAATGGAACTGTGATTTCATTGACGTAAGGAACCAAGGCAAGTCATCATCATGGGCCTCTACTTACCTCAGACCTGCATTGTTAAAGAAATTCACCTTATTAATATCATGGAATGTTTGCAATATTTAGATCTCCTGGGCCTCAATGATATCAGCTACAACCTTTTCCTACTTCCAGATCTTTGGGTATTTTAATTGGTTGAGGGAACAAAGGAAGGAGAATTGGGTGGGGATTGGAGAGAGAAAATCCAACTCATCCCCATGGTTGACGTTAGGTCTATTTTCATAGAGATAGTAATCTCCTCTCCTGAACTTTGACTGGAGTCTGAAAAACTCTACCCCTAAGCAGATGGTCATACAATGAACAAAGGTGCTAAAGTGTGTTCATAGCCTGACTTTGACTACTCAATACTCTTGAGCTAGATTCTAGACTCCAAAGCAGTGGTGTCAAACTCAAATAGAAATGGGACCACTAATCCACACACAAGAATCTCCATAAGCTGCATATTTGCTTAGTTTTAAAATATAGTTACGGGGGAGGATTCTGGAAAGATGGCAGAGTAGGTCAGAAAATTCTAGGCTCTCCAGATTTCCTCCACAAACAATACAGGATACCACTTCAAAGTGAATGCAGAGCAGCAAAAATAAACAAAAGTTGGGGTAAAGCAGTTGTTCTCCTAAGACAACTTCAGAGGACTTCAGAAAGACTCTGCTTCTAGGGGTGGAGGTTTGGCTCCAATGAAGTGCAAACACCTCCAGGCCAACTCTGGCTGAATCAACAAACAAGCCCTAGGGGCAGCTGGGGCAGCCTTAGGAATTTTCACCTCACAGACAGTGTGGGAGTCAGATGTCTGAGTAAAGGAAGACTGAAGGACCCTCCACTGTCTTGGGACACTAGACACAACTGTGTTGACTAAACTGGTCATGGGCTGTGGCTGTGAACAAGAAGAAACAAACACATGTGCCCAATGAGTGTGGTAGCAGAGGGGCAGGGGGCCTGTTGGCAGAGGGCACTTGCGGAAGAGCAGGGTCCCTGGTTTCAGTACCAGGGCAGAGGGGAGAGCTGAAGTTTGCAGCCATAGAAGGGACCACAGGGAGCAAGAGAGTTTGTGGGACAGCATGGCTGGGGTCTTAGCCATGGCTTAGGTATGGAGAGGAGTGCTTAAGTTGGGCCCCTGGACAGAGTTTAGAAAATAACAGTAAGAAGGAACTGAACTCTTCTCAGCAATGCAAGGATCTAAGACAACTCCAAAAGACTCACAATGGAAAATGCTATCCACATCCGGAGTCTGAATGCAGATGGAAGTATACTATTTGCTCTCCTTTTCTTCTGTTGTTTTGTTTTGTTTCTTCTTTCTCGTGGTTCCTCCCATTAGTTCTAATTCTTCTTTACATCATGACTAATGTGAAAATATGTTTAATATGAATGTATAAGTAGAGCCTATATTAGATTGCATGCTGTCTTGGGGAGGGGGAGAGGAGAGGTGTGGGAGAAAATTCAAAACTCAAAATCTTATGGAAGTGAATGTTGAAAACCAAAAATAAATTAATTATATAAAAAAAGAAGGAACTGAGGCCTGGGGCACCATCAGGTGCCACAACTCAGGTCTAGAACCTGATTACAACAATAAGCTGCAAAACAAAACAAAATAAAAAAAATTGAGTAAGCAAAGGTGAAACAACCTTACCATAGATTATTACTATGAAGATGGAGAAGATCTAGGTTCATATTCAGAGGAAGATAGTGAAGTTAAAAAAAAAAAAGCCACTACTACCTCAAAGAGAAACATTAAATGGTCACAAGCACAAAAAGAGATCTTGGAAGAACTTAAAAAGAACTTCAAAAATCAACTAAGAAGAGATCAAGGAAAAATTAAGGTAAAAAATAGAGCAATCCAAGAAAATCAAGGAAATTATAAAAGAGTCAACCAATTGGAAAAAAAAAAGATCCAAGAACTTAAAGAAGAAAATAACTCCTTGAAAACTAGAATCGGGCAAGATGTGAATGACATTACAAGATACCAAGAAATAATAAAACAAAATCCAAAAAAACCAAAAAATTAATGTGAAACATCTTGTTAGAAAAACAACTGATCTGGAGAACAAATCAAGGAGAGACAACATAAGAATTGTTGGACTAATTGAAAGTTATGCTCAAAAAAAAGAGTCCTGATGTAATATTGCAAGAATTTATTGAGGAAAAATGTCTTGAAATTCTAGAAAAAAGAAGGTAAAGTAGAAATAGAAAGAACCCACTGACCACTACCTGAAAGAGCTCTTAGGTCACAGAGGTGGGGAACCTGTGACCTTAAGGTCACATGTGGCCTGTTGACTGGATCCACTTGTGGCCACATGTGGCCTTAAGGTCACAGGTTCCCTACCCCTGTCTTAGAATGAAAACTTACAGGAATATAATTACCAAAGTTTCAAAGCCAGGAAACTCCCAGGTTAAGCAGCAAATACTATAAGCAACAAGAAAAAAAACAATTTAAATACTATGGAGCTACAATCAGGATTACACAAGACCTAGCAGCTTCTACAGTAAAAGACCATAGATGTTAGAACACTATATTTTGAAGAGTAAAAGAGCTCAGCGCAGTTTTAAACTTTAATAGCTTAAAATTGCACTAAATCTTTTGGGACATCTTCTACTTAATAAAAGGTGTAGGGCTAAAGGATTTCTAAATTCAGAATGTGAAGCCACAACCTTTTTAATCTCACCAGAACCCTAACTACTTCTGAGAAACATCAGAGATGCATAAACACCCATCAATTTTTTTTTTGCTTTTGTGTGAGATTTTGATGGTCTAGCCACAAACTGTTTCAGAGCTTGCCAAAACCCAGAGTAAACATTATATCAAGATTAATCTCCTTTACCTAAAATTGAAAAGAATAAACTGTGAGGAAAAAGGACCATGGCCCATTTTAAAGGCCACACGTTAGTCTAAGTGGAGAGAATTCAACACCTTTCCCCTTACAGCACTGTCCCCCAGTGTTAGTGAAAGAGTCAAAGTAAGAGCAGGGCAGCCAAGAGAAAAAGACAGAGGCTCTGATTAGCAGTGCCTTTTTGGAGAGACCTCCAATTTCAGATGTGCAGTCAATTGAAAAGGCTTTTACTAACGAGGTGGTTAACAGAACAAGACCAGTTACAGACTATCTATGCATGCTCAACTATTACATGTCATCACGAATTTCTTGTAAGCAGGCTCCCAAGCATTTGGACATTGTCCAAAATGATATATGAATATGCTAGTTTCTGTTATCTCAAGATTATAGAAGAAAGCTTTATTAAAGGGAGAAAACAAAACCAAAAAATGAGACCCTGGAATAAACAACCATTTCCCCAGAGTAAATAGGCAGAGTCCCTTACATTCTGGAATATGAGGCTTAATCTGGTGGAAGTGCTCTCTCACTCTCTCTCTCTCTCTCTCTCTCTCTCTCTCTCTCTCTCTCTCTCTCTCTCTCTCACACACACACACACACACACACACACACACACACACACACACATCCTGTTTTGGCCTGCTTCTCCCTGACAGAGAGGGAAGAATTTACTTTTTTTTTTTAAACCTCTCTCCAACTTCCTGCTGTTCTAAATATCATTCTAGGCTCTAGGGCATAGCCATCCAGGCCACTCTTTTTTCAGCAAGGTGAGGATCAATCATTACAAATCTTGAGAATGCTCCGCTTTTTAGGTACCATTTCTCCTATGCAGCATTCTAGCAAAATCTCCAGAGTCCCCTTCCTTTCCATGTTTGCCACTCTTTTCTGGCTGGTCTTTTCATTCTTTTCTTTCCCTGTTACCTTTCTTTCCCCAGTTACCTTTCTTTCCCCAGTTACCTGACCCAGTCATCACTAGACAGACTTTCAAGTAGTCACCATTTATTCTCTCCATCTGCTCAAATAGAAAAAGGAGAAGGAAAAGGAGATATTCTTAGAACACAAAGATCCCAGCATCTGTATCTTATAAAACACGTTTCTCAAAAGCAGCATGATACAGTGGAAATAGTACTGAATGGGTGCCCAGAACACCTGTGTTCTAATTCTAGCTCAGTAATTATTTAACAATTCATCTTACAATCCCTCAATCTGCCCTTCAAGGCATCCATAATGTGGCCCCATACTACCTGTGCCAGCTTGTACCTGTCACCTAATCAAGTCAATAGATCTGCTATCCCCTGCACAAGCTATGCTTATTCTTACATCTGTGTCTTGGTTCATGTCATTCTTCTCACCTGAAATTCCCTTCCCTTTTCACCTGAAATGCCCCCCTTACTCAAATCCTATTCACCCTTCAAGGCCCAGCTTGTATCATATCCTTCATGAAATCTTCCCTGATAAATCAGCCTTCAATGGCTTCCTCTGTCTTGGAAATCCTACTGTACTTAAAAGTCTCTTCTACCTATGATACTGTACCTTTCAGTGGCACAGTTACTGCAGATATAAACATGTAACCAACACAAATAATGATGTATAGTCTATAGCCAGGTGTTATTCTTGTCCATTGGGAACAACATTATCACAAGGTTCTTTTACCTTTCCTAGGGTTATTTCTTTTTTTTTCCCAAATGTTAATTTTTTTTCTAGTTACATGTAAAAATAATTTTCAATGCTCATTTTTAAAAATCTGAGTTCCACTTTTCCCCCCTCCTTTCCTTCCCCCTTCCAAGGGCAAGCAATTTGATATGTCATATATGTGCAAATGTAGTCATGCAAAATATATTTCCTTATTAGTCATGCTGTGAAAGAAAACACATTCAGATTCCTTCAGTTCTTTCTCTGGAGGTGGATAGTTTTTTTCATCCTAAGTCCTTTGGAATTGTCTTGGATCATAGTATTGCTGAGAATAGCTAAGTCAGTCATAGTTGATCATTGTACAATATTCCTGTTACTGTGTACACTATTCTCCTCACTTCACTTTGTATCAGCTAATGTAAGTCTTTCCAGGTTTTTCTGAAAGCATCCTGCTCATTGTTTCTTAAAGCACAATAGTATTTCATCATAATCATATACCACAACTTGTTCAGCCATTCCCCAATTGATGGATGTTCCCTTGATTTCCAATTCTTTGTCACCACAAAAAGAGCTGCTATAAATATATTTGTACATATAGATCCTTCCCTCCCCCCCCTTTTTTTTATCTTTTTGGGATAAAGACCTAGTAATGGTATTGCTGGGTCAAAGGGTATGTAGTTTTATGGACTTTTGGACATAATTCCAAATTGCTCTCCAAAATGATTAGATCAATTCACAACTCCACTGACAGTGCATTAGTGTCCCAATTTTCCCACATCCCTTCCAATATTTGTCATTTTCCTTTTCTGTCATATTAGCCAATCTGATAGGTATGAGGTAGTACCTCAGAAGTGTTTTAATTTGCATTTCTCTAATCAATAGTGATTTAGTGCATTTTTCAATATGACTATAGATAGTTTTGATTTCTTCTTCTGAAAATTGCCTGTTCATATCCTCTAACCATTTATCAATTGGGAAATGACCTGTATTCTTAAAAATTTGACTCAGTTTTCTAAATATTTGAGAAATAGGGCCTTAACAGAGAGACTTGTGGGGCAGCTAGGTGGAGCAGTGGATAGAGCATGAACCCTGGAGTAAGGAAGACCTGAGTTCAAATCTTACCTCAGACATATAACACTCACTAGCTGTGTGACCTTGGGCAAGTCACATAATCCCAATTGCCTCACCAAAAAAAACTTTTGGGGCAGCTAGATGGTGCAGTGGATAGAGCACCAGTCTTGGAGTCAGGGGGACCTGAGTTCAAATCTGTTCTCAGACCAAACACTTGACACTTACTAGCTGTGTGACCCTGGGCAAGTCACTTAACCTCAAATGCCTAAAAACACACACACACAACACACACAGACTTGCTGTAAAGTCTCCCCCCTCCCCAAGTTTTCTGCTTTCCTTCTAATCTTGGCTTCATTGGTTTTGTCTGTGCAAAAAAAATAATTTTATATAACCAAAATTATCCATTTTACATTTTTAATGCTCTCTATTTTTAGTCTGGGCATAAATTTTTCCCTTACCCATATATCTATTCTATGTTTCCCTAAATTGCCCAAGGTTGTATCACCTTTTATGTCTAAATAACATACCCATTTTGACCTTATCTTGGTATATGGTATGAGATGCTGATCTTTAACTACTTTTTGCCAAACTGCTTTCCAATTTTCCCACCAGTTTTTGTCAAATAATGAGTTCTTGTCCCAAAAGCTTGAATCTTTGGGCTTATCAAACACTGGATTACTATAGCTATTTACTATTGTGTATTGTGTACCTGATCTATTCCACTGAGCCACCACTCTATCTCTTAGCCAGTACCAGATTGTTTTGATGATTCCCACTTTATAATACAGTTTGAGATATGGCATGACTAGGCCACCTTTCTTCATTTTTTTTTCATTGATTTCCTTGACATTCTTGACCTTTGGTTCTTCCAGATAAATTTTATTATTTTTTCTAGCTTTATAAAAAATTTTTTGATAGTTTGATTGGTAAGGCACTGAATAAGTAAATTAAATTAGGTAGAATTGTCATTTTAACTACAGTGGCTTGGCCTACCCAGGAGCAATTGATATTTCTCCAGTTGTTTATATCTAACTTTATTTGTATGAAAAGTGTTTTGTAATTGTGTCCATATAACCCCTGGGTTTATCTTGACAAGTAGATTCTCAAGTATTTTATATTATCTACCATTATTTTAAATGGAATTTCTTTTTCTCTCCCTTGATGTTGAACTTCATTGGTGATATGTAGAAATGCTAATGATTTATGTGGGTTTATTTTGTATCCTGCAATTTTCCTAAAGTTGTTCATTATTTCAGATGATTTTTTAAAAAACTTATTCTTTATAATTCTCCAAGTATACCATCATACCATCTACAAAGATGATGGATTTGTTTCTTCATTGCCTATTCTAATTCCCTCAATTTCTTTTTCTTCTCTTATTGCTATAACTAGTATTTTTAGTACAGTGTTGAATAATAATGGTGATGAAGGACATCCTTGATTAGCCCCTGATTTTTGGGGGAAGGCTTCTAGACTATCCTCATTACAGATAGTGCTTGCTGATGTTTTAGATAGATACTACTTATCATTTTAAGTAAAGCTCCATTGATTCTTATACTTTCCAGTGTTTTCAATAGAAATAATTTCAATAGAAATATTTTGTCCAAAGCTTTTTCTACATGTATTGAGATATCTATAAGATTTTTGATGGTTTTCTTATTGATATGGTCAATTATGCTGGAAGTTTTCCTAATATTGAACCAGCCCTGCATTGTTGGTATAAATCCCACCTGGTTATAGAGTATGATCATTGTGATATATTGCTGTAATCTCCTTTCTAGTATTTTATTTAAAATCTTTCATCAATATTCATTAGGGAAATTGGCCTATAGTTTTCTTTCTCTGTTTTTGCTCTTCTTGGCTTAAGTATCAGCACCACATCTGTATCATAAAAGAAATTTTGTAGGACTCCTTCTTTGCCTATTTTCCAAAATAGCATATGTAATATTGGAACTGCTTATTCTTTAAATGTTTGGTAGAATCTACTTGTGAATCCATCTGGTCCTGTGTATTTTTTCTTAGGGCACTCATTGATAGCTTTTTCAATTGCTTTTTCTAAGATAGGGTTATTTAAGTATTCTGTTTCCTCCTCTATTAATCTGGGCAATTTACATTTTTGTAAATGCTCATCCATTTAACTTAGATTGTCAGATTTATTTGGCATATAATTGGGCAAAATAGCTCCTAATAATTGCTTTAATTTCATCTTCATTGGTGGTGAATTAACCCTTTTCATTTTTGATACTAGTAATTTGTTTTTTTAATCAAATGAACCAATGGTTTATATATTTTATTGATTTTTTTCATAAAACCAGCTCCAAATTTTATTAATTCATTCAATGGTTTTCTTACTTTCAATTTTATTATTCTCCCCTTGAATTTTCAGGATTTCCAATTTGGTGTTTAATTGGGGATTTTTAATTTGTTCTTTTTCTACTTTTTTAATTGCATGCCCAATTCATTGTTCTGCTCTTTCTCTATTTATTGAGGTAGTGGTGCCTGTTGTCCTTCATACTCAAAGAGGACCAAAATGACATCATTATGTTGGGGTCAAGGTATAGTATGTCTGACAGTGGCTGATCATATCGATTTGAGCTTATAAGACTCTACCATAATTTGGACACAAATAGTCTGTATAAACATTTGGAATGGAGATGGCTCTAAATTTGTATATCTCACATTTCTTTTGAGCTACTGCAATTCTGCTTTGCTCACAGAGCACAGCTCTTTCTTTGATGAGGGCATGCCATACTAGATCACCCGGTGCCAGTGTCTCCCAAGTCTCACAATCAATTCTAAAGTTCTTCAGGGAGACCTTGAGAGTGTCCTTGTAATACTTCTTCTGACCTCTGTCTGAGCACTTGCCTCGTGTGAGTTCTCCATAAAATAGACTTTTAGGCAAATGTGCATTTGGCATTCAAACAATGTGGCCAGTCCATCAGAATTGTGTTCTCTGCAATAGAGTTTGAATGCTTGGCAGTTCAGCTCAAGAAAGGACCTAAGTGTCTAGTACTTTATCTTGCCAGGAGATCTTCAGAATTTTCTAAGACAATTCAAATGGAAGCAATTCAGTTTCCTGGCATGGAGCTGGTATATTGTTCAGATATTACAGGCATACAACTACTCAGTCAGCACAATGACTCTGTTGACCTTCAGTTCTGTAGTTGGTCTAATACCTTATCTCTCCCACACTTTCCTTCAGAGTCTCTCAAATGCTGAGCTAGTTATAGCAATGCATACATCCACCTCCCTGGAAAATATGCTACCAAGGTAAGTGAACTCATCCACAACATTTAAAATTTCTCTATTTGCTATAACTAATGGTTCCATGTGTGGATGATGTGGTGCTGGCTGGTGGAGAACCTGTTTTCTTTGTGTTAATTGTTAAGCCCAAAGTAGGATAAGTAGTAGAGAATTGATCTATGCTCTATTGTATCTCAGCTTCACAGGCTGTATTGAGTGCACAATCATTGGCAAACAAAGAGTCACACATCAATGCTCCCTCCACTTTAGTATTGGCTTATAGCCTTTTCAAGTTAAATAACTTATCATCAGTGTGGTAGCTGAACTTGATGTTGTTTTTGTCCTTGTTGAAGTCATCTGACATCACTGCAAACATTATGCTAAAATGCATGGGAGCAAGCACATAGCCCAGCTTCACTCCATTGGTGACTAGCAAAGCACAAGATCAAGGTCCATTATCTAGAACCTGTACCGGCCGCGCCGACCTTGTGCCGGCCGCGCTGTACACTCTCCTCCTATAAGGAGCAGGCTGCCAGAGTCATACTTACCAGTCTTCGGTCCTCAACCGGATAAACACAGAGATGAGCCTACCAGAAGGTGCCAACACCAGAGCTTTATTCAGAGGCCATCACAGCAAGGCCAAGCAGGAAGGCCAGAGCAACAGAGCAGGAGCAAAGAGAGCGCGTGATCCGACCACGATGGTTCCTAAGTACCTACTTAGCCCCTCCTCCTCAGCCTGCCTACTAGTCAATGATTGTAGGGTCAGATACCGGAAGGGGCTGTCTGAGTTTAGCGCACCAAGGGAGAGGAAGTGACACAGGAGGCTAGGACTGGATACAGGAAGGAGGCATCTGGGATTAGTGCATAGACAAAGAGTACGTGACCTAGGAAGTCAGGCCCAGATACCGGGAGGAGGCGTCTGGGGTCAGTGCTACACAAAGGGAAGGTACGTGACCCAGGAAGTCAGGAAGGACACAGGAAGGAGGTGTCTGGGGTTGACGTTGCATTTAGGGAGGGGACTAAGCAAAGGGAACTCGTCCTCTGCCGTCCCACTCCCACGTGGCACAGCCCCCTGCCTCAGGAGCACATGCTCCGGCTACTTCCTTGCACCCCGATCCTTCCCCAGCTTATCTCACATAGCACTGCCCACTGCCTCAGGGCTTCTCCGTATCCAGCCCATCCTAGTTCACCACAACTCCGCCTACCATAGCCCCTGCCTCGGGAGCGTGAGCTCTGGTTACTTCCAAATACCCAGATTCTACCCCAATCTTGCCACAATCCTCACCTGGCAGCAGTCAACATCAGACAGTCCCTCACAAGAACCCATGCAAACATACCTTCATTTGAACTATTGTACAATGCTGATGAACTTCTTTGGACAAAAATTTTGCCACAATCTTTCATAAGCCCTGGAAATTGATGATCTCAGAGGCCTTGGTCGGATAAACAAATGTATACAGACTTCTTTTCTGTTCCTGGCATTTCTCCTGAAGCTTTCAGACAGCAAATAACATATTGACTGTTCCACAGCTTTTTCTGAAGCCACACTGGCTCTTGGGACCATCTTCCAGGTGAAGGATCAACCTATTAAGAAGGATGAAGCCTGATGAGGTTAAAACAAATAATGAAGACCTGGAGACCTTCATCATTAATGTGCTGAAAGTAGGCAAGCTTGTAATTCTGGATGACTTTAATTCCAGAGTAGGTACAGACTATCAGACATGGAAGGGAGTGCTTGGGAGGAATGAAGTCAAAAACAGCAATGGCAACAATCACTTAATAGTGAAGACTTATGTGTTTCATGACCTTCTCATCACCAACACTGTCTTCCATTTACCTAAGTGCAATAAAACTTTGTGGATCCACCCTGGTCGCAAAGCATTTAATAGACTATGTCATTATAAGGTGAAGAAACAGACAGTACATGAGAGTAATGAAGGCAATGTATGGCACAAAGCGTTGGACCAATCATAGACTTAGCCTCTCCATGCTAAACATTGGCATTTAACAAAAGTGGTGACCCCAAGGTAAGACAACTGCACATGAACAATTTGTTGCTAACTTGGAGCGAGAACTGAGCCAACACATGGTTGGCAACAGTGGAATGGAAAAAGAGTGGCCAGCTTTCCAAGATTTGGTGTACAGTACTGCATTTACTCATCTGGGTCAGAATACTTGCAAACAACAGGCTTGGTTTAATGAAAATCATAGAAAAATTCAGAGGTTACTAAATGAAAAATGAGAACTCCACAGGTTTACCAGTAGGATAGTTCACCTGTCTTTAAGAAGGCAGTATTTAACTCCATCAAAAGTAAAGTGCAAAAAAATTTTTAAAAAGTAAAGTGCAAATGAAACTTAGAGAGATGCGGAATTCTTGGCTCAGAAAGAAAGCAGATGAAATTCAGTTTTATGCCGATAGTAACAATCCAAAGCACTCTTATGATGCCTTGAAGGCTATTCATGAGCCAAAGACCTTTGTTGCACCTCAACTACTCAACCATGATGGATCCCCGATGATTAGTGATAAGGACATGGTCTTGGAGGGATGGACTGAACACTTCCATAATGTTCTCAACAGATCATCATCAATGTTGAAGTAATTGACCTCAGATAAAAATCAACTCCTCTCTAGCTGGACCTCCTCTGGAAGAAGAGGTTTTGAATGTCATTAGGCTCCTCTCATGTGGCAAAGTGCCTGGTGCTGTTTCTATTACAGCAGAGATTTACAAAGCAAGGGGTCCACTGCTCATACAAAGCTCACTAATGTCTTCTGGTTTATATGGCAAGAGGAGGTTATTCCCCCAGGAATTCAAAGATGCCTCCATTGTCCATCTCTATAAAAGAAAAGGAAATAGGTTGTCCTGTGACAATCGCAGTGTGGTCTCTCTCTTTATTTAGGTAAGCATTTAAAGATGCAAATTTTCCCTAAGTACTGATTTGGTTGCATCCCATAAATTTTGGTATGTTGTCTCATTGTTGTCATTCTCTTTGATGAAATTATTGGTTGTTTCTATGATTTGTTCCTTGACCCACTCATTCTTTAGGATTAGATTGTTTAGTTTCCAATTAATTTTAATCTAATTTAGTTTAATTTTTAATTAATTTGAATTTATGTTGCCATGGCCCTTTATTGGAGGCAATTTTATTGTAACTTTTATTATTATGATCTGAAAAAGATGTATTTAATTTTTTCTGGATTTAGTTGTGAGTTTTGTATGACCTAATACATGGTCTTTTTTTGTTTAGGTGCTATGTACCACTGAGAAAAGTTATATTCTATTCCCATTCAACTTTTTCCAGAGGTCTATCATATCAAACTTTTCTAAAATTCTATTCATCTCCCTAACTTCTTTCTTGTTTATTTTTTGGTTAGATATATCTAGTTCTTAGAGAGGAAAGTTGAAATCTCCAACTAGTGTAGCTTTATTGTACATTTCTGGTTGTAACTCATTTAATTTTTCCTTTAAGAATTTGGATGTTATACCATTTGATGCATATATGTTTAATATTGATATTACTTCATTGTCTATGGTACCTTTTAGCAAGCTGTAGTTTCCTACCTCATCTCTTTCAATTACATCTATTTTTGCTTTTGCTTTGTCTGAGATCATGATTGCCACCCCTGATTTTTTTTTTTTACTTCACCTGAAACATAATGGATTCTGCTCTATGTGTGTCTCTGTGTTTCAAGTGTGTTTCTTGTATACAGTATATTGTGGAATTCTGGCCTTTAGTCCATTCTGCTATCCATTTCCATTTTATGTTTGACTTCATCCCATTCATATTCACACTTATGATTACTAACTGTGTATTTCCCTCCATTCTGTTTTTTTCTCTTTTTATTCTTCTCTTTTTCTCCTTTCACCCTGTCCCTCCTCAAAAATGTTTTGTTTTTGACCACTGCCTCCCCCAATGCACCCTTCCTCTTACCAGTCTCCCCCTTCTAGTTCCTCCCTCCCCTTCTACTTCCCTGTAGGGTAAAATAGAATTCTATATCCAGTTGGGTATATATATTATTCCCTCTCTGAGTTAATTCTGATGAGAATAGGTTTCCAGCATTGCCCACCATCCCCCATCTTCCCCTGCATTGCAAAAACTTTTTTTGCATCTCTTTTATGTGAGATAATTTGCCCCATTCTACCTCTCTCTTTCCCCTTCTCCCAGTGCATTCCTTTTTCTCACCCCTTAACATTTTTTTTTTGGATGTCATCCCATCATAGTCAACTCACACTCATGCCCTCTGTTTATGTATACTCTTTCCAATTGCCCTAATAATGATAAAGTTCTTAGGAGTTGCATTATTATGTAACCTTTTTACATTACTCTTGAGTCTTGTATTTGAAAGTCAAATTTTTTATTCAGCTCTGGTCTTTTCATCAGGAATGCTTGAAAAATCCTCTATTTCATTAAATATCCATTTTCTCCCTCCCCCCATCCCTGAAGGGTTATACTCAGTTATGCTGAGTAGATGATTCTTGATTGTAATCCTAACTCCTTTGCCCTCTGGAATATCATATTCCAACACCTCTGATCCTTTAATGTAGAAGCTGTTATCCCAACTGTGGCTAATCAATATTTGAATTGTTTCTTTCTGACTACTTGCAATATTTTCTCCTTGACCTGGCAGCTCTGGAATTTGGCTTTAGTATTCCCAGGAGTTTTCGTTTTGAGATCTCTTTAAGGAGGTGATCAGTGGATTCTTTCAATGTCTATTTTATCCTCTGATTCTAGGATATCAGGATAGTTTTTCTTGATATTTTCTTGAAAGATGATGTCTAGGCTCTTTTTTATTACTGTTGTTCATGGCTTTCAGGCAGTCCAATAATTCTTAAAATATCTCTTCTTGATCTATTTTCCAGATAAGTTTTTTTTCTAATGAGATATTTCACATTTCCCCCCTTTTTTTGATTTTGTGTTATAGTTTCTTGATGTCTCATAGAGTGATTAGTTTTCACTTGCCCAATTCTAATTTTTAAGGAATTATTTTCTTCAGTAAGATTTTGTACCTCCTTTTCCATTTGGCCAATTCTATTCTTTTTTTGGGGGGTGGGGGGGTTAGGCAATGGGGTTAAGTGACTTGCCCAGGATCACACAGCTAGTAAATGTTATATGTCTGAGGCCAGATTTGAACTCAGGTCCTCCTGAATCCAGGGCTGATGCTTTATCCACTGCACCACCTAGCTGCCCCCTTTGATTCTATTCTTTAAGGAGTTATTTTCTTCAATGATTTAAATTTTTTTTTCCATTTCACCGATTCTGCTTTTTAAGGAGTTCTCTTCAGTGGGTTTTTGTGCACCAAGCTGTTGATTCTTTTTTCATAACTTTCTTGTATCACTCTCATTTCCCCCCATTTGATTTTTTTAAATCCTTTTTGAGCTCTTCCAGATCCTGAGACCAATTCACATTTTTCTTCGTGTTTTTGCATGTAGTTGCCTTGATTTTGTTGTTTTCTTCCAAGGTTGTATTTTGATCTTCCTTGTGACTTTCTATGGTTCACTTCTTTTTCTTCCTCTTCTTCTTCTTCTTCTTCTTCTTCTTCTTCTTTTTCTTCTTCTTCTTCTTCTTCTTCTTCTTCTTCTTCTCCTCCTCCTCCTCCTCCTCCTCCTCCTCCTCCTCCTCCTCCTCCTTCTTCTCAAACATCAGTCTTTTCATGCTGTTGTTATCAAAGCTAGTTCTAGGGGCCTGTGGGCTTTCAGTTCTTCCACGTTGGTATAATTTAGGGAGAAGGGTGTTCATTGCTCTCTTAGCCTGTGCTCTGGTCTTTGAGTGACCACAAGCATTCTTTTCCACTCTGGAACTGTGACAAGGGACCCCTCTCCTGCTAGTACTCCTCCTTGCCCTGGAATTGCAACCCAGAACTATGTATGGGCAATGTAACAGAATCCTGCACCCAGTGCCAGTAAAGAGTCAATCCCCTGTAATCTCATTCTGACCAGTTTTCTGAACTGTTTACTGTCTGTGCTCTGGGATCTCCAAAAGCCTCTACTGTCACCCTCTAAGCCTGCTGCTGGCTCACTGGGGCAGGGTCTGCACTGGATTATGTTCCACTCTCACTACAGTGATAAAGACCTTTCCTGCTGACCTTCTAAGTTGTTTTGGCCTGGAAAATTGTTTCACTCCATCCTTTTGTTGGTTTTGCTTTTCCAGAAGGAATTTTGAGGCATTATTTTAAAAAGGAATTTGAGAGAGCTCAGGTGAGTCTCTGCCTTTACCCCACCATGTTGGCTTTGCCTGCTAGGGCATTTCTGTTACGGCCTCATTCTCTTCTAGCTTTCTAAGTGATGACCACGGTGTCTCTATCTATATCATCTGAGAGACATGCAAAATAGAGACAGGAAAGATTTTTGTATTCATTAGAGATTAATCAATAAATTTAATATATTAGTTTCTTCCTGGGCCACCTCATCTTTCCCCCTTAGGGCTCTATCTTCTCTAAATTGCCATCATGGTCAAGCCTTCTCCTCCTTCATCTTCCTATACCAACATATATATCTTTAATATGAAATGACTCAATCTTACCAAATAGAAGTCATTTCCCTAAAGCCTTTGGATTTTTCTTCTTATGGACTCCTCTCCAGGAGGAGGGGAGCAGTAACAGTGTCTTTAGAGAGTTCCAAGGCCAAGAGAGAATAGTTCAGCCATCACCATAGCCCACCTCCAGCCCATTCACAAAACTCTCCTTCAAAGTAGGCCTGAAGCAACAGAATATACACTTTTGCCATAAGAGAAGACATTTTTCTTCTCTTGTCCTCCACAAGGTCCTCTACCTACTGAATTCCTCTATGTCTCTTCTCTAGTGTTTATCTATTTCCTATCACCACATCAAGTTTAAAACCCACTTCCTGACCATCTCTTCAACATCGTGTATTCATTTTCCCTCCTCTCCTCCCACCAAAAGCCATCTTGAAGTCAGCTCTTTGGTCCCCCCAGCTCTCGTAGGTAAAGTAAGTTTTAGCCTTGTCTTTAGCCTTGCTGGAAATCAGGCCTCCATACCACTTCCTGGACACATTCTCTCCTTGCTGCTTCTCTATGTGATTTCCTGTTATGTGCTGTTTTCCCTCATAAAAATGTAAGCTGCTCAACTGTCTTACTTGGCTTACATTTGTATCCCTGATGCTTAGTATAATGCCTGACCCTTAGAAAATGCTCAATAAATGTGTTGTCTATCTTTTCCTGATGTTCAGGTGATTCTATCTATTCTATCTAACCACAATGTGATTCTATCCTATTTATCCAAGAATATATCCATCAGTAGTTTTAGGACATCACATCCTCTGTCCCCTGCAAAGACAAGAGCCTAGAAACTGCATACAAACTAAGTACTAAGTACTAAGAGAAAAAAGTGGTAACTGAGAAGTGGAAGGAGACTCTGGAGGTTTCATTGACATCTTGCATTGGGACAGAGTGTGTATTTGTATCTATATATATAAGACTCATATATATTAACCACTTGTGTGACATTGAATGAATCACAACCTCTTGGTGTCACAAGCCCCACCCCCCCTTCACCTCCCTTTTGAGCTATAGAGGAACAGAGATCTTGTCAAACAAATTGTTAGGCCAACCTAAGAGAATAGTAGGGAAACATAATGGTCCATGTATCTTTTAGTTTCCCACCATACCAGCCATGAAAAGAGCAGAACTTTGGTATCTTGAGGGTTTGGGCCAAGTATGCTATATTCCATCACAGAGAGGCTCCCCATCTATAAAATGAAATAAGTTGGATCAACTGGCCTCTGAGGTCCCTTTGAACTCGACATCTATGGGCCTATGAACTGACAACAGTCTAATTTAAATATTGCCTCTTTCATGAAGCCAGCCATGATTCTCATATACACTTTATGGTGTAGAATTCCCTCTACCCACCCAAACACACTTTGACTAGCATTTTGCTTTACACCTCTCTAATGCACTTATGATAGAACATTGTAAAATAATTTTATTTCCCTCAATCCTCTACTAGACTTTAGACTCTATGAGGATAGGGACCATGCTGTGGTTAGGCTTAGCTCCTCCCTCAGTCCCTAAGGCCATTGGGCTCTCACTTAGTAGGTACTTAATAAATATTTATTGGGGTTTTTTTTAATTCCCACATACTTCACAGTTTATCCATTTGGAAGGAGAAAGAGAATCTAAGCTCCTTGGGCAGCACATATCCACCCACCATATTCCTCCAGTTCCCGAGAATAACACCATATTCTTATCTTCACATGAGATATCAGTAAAGTGCTTTACACTGTGCCTGCACATATTAGGTGCTTAATAAATGTTTGTTCCTTCACCCACTTATCCTATTGTTGCAAAGAGTCACTTCCCACTGGCTGTTCTGCACCCACCCTCACTAGCCAGATAGCTCAGATTCTCTCAATGTTCTCTTAATGTTCTTTAATGACTTAAAATATTGGACGTAGCTTCATTTAAATTGGCACTGGGTGTGTGAGCAGTTTCTCAAATCTAATTATACTTCCTTCTCTTTCTTGTTCTTGCCAATGAACAAGTTATCTTTCTGGTCTTTTCTAAACATTGACTATTATGGAAATGAACCTCATACCTGTCAAAATCCTGGACTGTTTTGTCTAGGGCCCACTGATACTTCAAGAAGCTCTCTGTCTTGGCCTGTTTCTCAAGGGAGAATGAGAATGGGGGTGGGGAGTGGAGAGGAGCAGAGAGACAGGGAGAGAGAAAGAAAAACAGAGACACAGAGAGGGAGAGCTAAAGAGAAAAAGAAAAGTCACTTTGTATCCTTTCTCTCCAGTAGAACAAAAGGTCCTTGACTTTGAGCTCTGTGGTTTCATTTCATTTTATAAAGCAAGTGTAACTCTTATATAGCAACATTGTGGCTAAGAAGAAAAGCAAACTTAGAGTATTTCCAAGACTGGGCAACAATTTATCTTCTCTGGGGAAAAAAGTCAAGTTTGATTTAAAAGTCTTCCAAATATCTCCCCTCTAATTAGAGTTCCAGAAGAGGCCCAAGGCCTTCTGATATCCCTCCCCCCTGCTCTTCAACTCCCTCTTGAGCTATAGGGGAACAGAGATCTTGTCAAACAAATTGTTAGGCCAACCTAAGAGAATAGTAGGGAAACATAATGGTCCATGTATCTTTTAGTTCCCCAACATACCAGCCATGAGAAGAGCAGAACTTTGGTATCTTGAGGATTGGGGACAAGTATGTCATCTCACATCACAGAGAGTTTAATGTTTTTAATATTAAAAATGTACACATAAAAATATTTAAAGGGTTCTTCATTGTTCCTCCCACCCCATGTTCCTATGCAGCTATTACCTGACTGAAATCTAGTCCTAACTGTGACCACAGGATGGGGAAGGGTTAAGAATTTCCTGCATTTTCTATTGATCCCTATTTTCCAAGAAGCCAGCAACTACACTCTTTGTAGCTCTGGAACAATGAACTGAGGATGGGATAGACCTAGTCTTTGAAGAGACAGTTGGAAGACCCCACAAAGTATCACAAGCAAACTTCATGGATTGCTTTTTTTTTTTAATTTCTTTTCAGATGTTCTGGCATAAAAGTTACCTTTGAGCTCTGGGCTCATCTCTGAGGACAGAGGAAACAAGATCTCATAGTGAATAATGCCGAGTTTCTTATCTTCACAATGATACTTGCTGTCTGGATTTTGGTCTAGCACAGAAACGGGAATCCACTCAGTGAGTGATAGAGCTGAGGGACAAACTTAATTCTCCTGCTTGTAATTAGATCTATTCAGAGAAAACTGACCCCTAGGTTTTGATGGGAGATGGAATTATCACTTAAAAAAACACACACACAAAAGGATGCCCAGATGGAATTTGAAGTTCTGGTGGTTTAAACACCTACAGAAAATAGATTCTTAGCAGGAGTGAGTGTTCTAATAGGAGCTGTGAGCCAGAGTCAGGCCTTGGAGTCAATGAGGAGACTGTGAATAGGGCAGGGAAAAGAAATCAAAAGTGCTATCTCGTTCATTTCCAAAATTTCCCAAGGACCTAGAACTTCACAAATGTGTGTCTGGGGTGGGGGTCCTTACATTATACTCCTTCCAAACCACTGCCACATATAGAAATCTACTTCTTCCCAAAAGCATAGATTGCAAAGTTGGGTGACACTTGTAATCTTGTTAGCTTAACAGAAAATCTGTTTTTCTAAGACAGATGCCAGTTTGACCAGGAGATAGAGCAAATTTACAGTATTTCATTAGCCTTCTTCATAGTATCTTCTGTATGTAGTTGTAAGGTTGTAGGGAACCACAAATCCTTGTCCTTCTTTCCACGTTTCCCTAAATTATATACATGAATGATTTCATCTTAACAACAGTAGTTACCAGCAGAAGGACTAGTAGCTTGGGAGGCCAAAAAAAAAAAATTGCCAGGTGTGGAGACAATGACTTTGTATAAGTATTGTACAGAGTGTAGTATTGTATGGAGTACAAGCTATTAAAGTTCAAAATTGCACTAACACTTTTGGGACTTTTGGAACTTTTTTGAATATACTAAGTGCCTTATGCATGTAAAATAAAGTTCAATGAATAAGGTCATTTTGCTGCTTGGGCAATATATGTTAAGTATTGTTGTCTTTATATGTTTTGTACACAGCACCCTTGGTAAAAAAAAAAAAAATGTAATGAATACATGTAGATGTCACATATCAATAGTTTGAGATACAAAATATCCTGGAAAAGGGGTTGGTTTTGTTTGTTGTTGTTTTTTTCCTTATATGGGAAGTTGAGAAAAATATAAGTGCTTTATATCTTCGACTATTGGTATCTAAATGTAAGTCCTAAACAGCAGTTTTTGAAAGAAAAGGGCTCGTCCGGGATTTGAACCCGGGACCTCTCGCACCCTAAGCGAGAATCATACCCCTAGACCAACGAGCCACGCTGGCAAGACGGTCAAGATCTTTTAAATTCAGAGAGAAGTTTTCAGCCATGTTAAATTTTTTTTTGACTTAGAGAATATTTTTAAACACTTAGGGACTGGGAGCCCCCTACTGGACAAAATAAATCTCTGAGATTTAGCGCCATGCAACAAAACAGAAACTTTTCGTGTTCACGAGCTTCCCAAACTGTGATTTCTTTCCCCCACTGCTTGTTTGTTTTTTTTTTATTCTGTCAACGTTCTAACATGAACTCTTTCAACCACTTGTCCCCATATGAAAGCTACTATACGGTTGTGAATGCCAAACAAAACGAAGTAGAAATCTAGTCCAAAAATTAAGTGTATGTGCAAAGAATTAAGCTATGGTACTTTAGATTGTAACACTGTAGCGGAAGGATCGAAGGCACTTGCTGCTGAGAGCTTGGACTCGAATAATACTATTCTATTAGATTTTAGAGCCTCAACCATTCGAGACTCCTTGGGATTTTATCAATCATTACCTTCAATGAAGGTCTCCTCAATGTGGTTTGGAGTTCCCACTGCATTCTCTGTCAGTGTGTCAGGGTGTATTAACGGAGCTCAAGCTATGGCATATATCAGCAAACTGGAAAGCAAAGACTTTTCAATCCTGTCAAAAAAGAGGCCAAAACCTCTGTAAATAAATCAGAAAACTGATCATTAAACTATCTGCTGAGACTTGTAGAGTCTGTACTCTCTCTCACGCGGACAAAATCGCGGATATTTTTAAATAATTGGGTTCCCGACTTAACGAGATCTGCTAACCCCCATAGTTAGCTTAAAGTTTTCATCCAGGCTCCAGTGTACCTTGCAGGTTTGTGGAAAGGGGCTGCGGAGAAAGTTTAAGCCACCAAGAACGTAGGACCATGTGTATCAAGTCATAGCAACCATTTGCCTAGTGCTGTTTCAGAATTTGGAACTGAAAACGGAGGAAGAATAGCATTGGTAGAATGAGGGCTCAGAGAGTCCTAGAAAATCCAAATTCGTGGACTTGCTAATGATGGGATTGTTTGAAGTATTTACGGGGCAGATTCAGGCATGCTTCTAATTAGATGATACAGGGACTGAAATAAGAAAGACTGGCCCGGCAACGCCATTTTGGCGTGGTAATCCATACTTCTCTCTACCTAATTTGATTCCTTCCCTTTCCAACATCACCTTTCCTCTTCATTATCACAATCTGAGAAGAAAATTTGGGGTTCCATAGAACAGAGGTAGAGAAAGTCTCTCTCTCCGCTTCACTTACTTTCTTTTTCTCTTTTCTCATTTCCAAATTCATATCCTTTCTATCCTGTGTTCCACTCATTATTAACCTCCCCCTTCTTAAAATATCCTTATTTTGGTTGAGAAAGCCACCATTCTTAGAGCCTCCAAAATTTGAAACCTCAGAGTTATCTTTGACCTTTTTTTCCATTTTCAATGAATATCCTCCCAATATCCAATCAGTTGCCAAGTCGTGTCAATTCTACCTGCCGCATCTCTCTCTCTCTCCCTCTCTCTCTCTCTCTCTCTCTCTCTCTCTGTGTGTGTGTATGTGTTTCTTTCTCTCTATCTCTGTCTCTGTGTGTGTGTGTCTGTATGTCTCTCTGTCTCTCTCCTCTAAACTTGACTCTTTTCCTCCCCACTTGTTACTGCTTTATGAAGTAGTGTTTGTAATCTACTACCACCCTCTTCTGTAAAAGAATACAAATAAGTTTATATTCTAAATAGTGTTTCTCTTTATTTTCATACATCTGGACTTTACAAGAAGATAATATATTTGCTAGGAAATACAGTTTCTAAGCTCTTTTGTCCTCTTTGTAGAATTCATTTTTATTTGTTAAACTTCCTTTAAAAATTATGCTAATATATATCTATGTCTGTTCTTTTATCTGTTAACACTATACATCAGATTAGAGCTATTTTAATTGCAAGCTAAGTGTTCTTGCTTTTATTTCTTCTTCTAATTTGAAACAGTTTTATCTTTCCCCCACAATTTCAAGGTACATAGACAGCAGATTTCAAAATGGCTCCCACATCAATAATGAGTCATTTCCTTTCTATTAAGATGTACCCAATTTCATTTTTGTGATGCTAATCAATGTTTACCATGACCAGTACTTTTTAAATATCTTGTTGAGGAAATTACTGATAATACATAGCATAAAGTTTCTAGGGAGTTTGCAAGCTTTTGCAGCCTGTTGTTTCTTATTCCATAGCCATCTTTTCCCCAACAAACTTTATTCTCTTCCACTACCCCTCCCCCATGCTTACCTTTGCATTGAAGTCACCAAGTATTAAATACATGTTGATTTAGTAGGATTTTATAGAGTTGTTCACAGAATCATTTACTTCCTCATTCTCCGCAACAAATGTGAGAATAAATTGTCATTATCTTCATGGTGGCCTTCATTCACCATTCACTCAAAAAGGATTTATTAAGCATGAATTATATGTCAAATATTATACTAGGCCTGGGGATACAAAAACAAACCTAAAAGTAGTCCTTGCACTTAAGGAAGTTTACAATCTATTGGGGATAAGGTGGAAGACACAGAAAAGGTTTCAATCTGGGGATTTGACATTAAGGACAAAGCAGAGCTTCACAGGGATGTGAACTTTACCCTATGTGAAAAATGACACCTCTAGAACACCAAACCTAATTCCCACCACAGAAAACTCATTTTGAGTAATATCTATCACGAGGTAATGCTGGTTCTTTCCCTGAGATATGTGTTTTCTTTCTTTTCTGGAAAACTGAAGAAGAGAGGTATGCCAAAAAGGAAAAAAAAAAAAAGGAAAGAAAGCCAGTTTCTCACCCTCAACTCTAGAGAGTACTTTAGGAAGAAAAAGAGAAAAATATACCCATTAAGGCAGTGTTTCTTTCATAATAGAGGGATTGCCTCCTTGGCTCAGCTCAGCTCACTTTCAGGTGAAGGTGGAGCCTGTGTATGAGGGATAGAGGGTAAAAGTCAGTGTCAATTCTGTTCAGGGTCTCCTTCCTGAAAGTAGGAAGAAAGACTATCTTTTCAGGATCTTAGATGCTCATAATATAAGAGCCTCCTGGATTCAATGAGAAGAATTCAGTCAACCTTTTGATGGTTATTTTGACGTAGTTATTTTGGATGCATAGGCCCAGAAACCAGGGGCAGAGAAGTAAAATTACTGGAAATGAATGGGGAAGTGAATGAGGGAAGCCCAGTAGCTAATTCATTTCATTTCCAAAAGCATTTATTAAACACCTACTATGTGTAAGGTACTGTGATAGATCCTGAGGATTGGTTAGCAAAAAACACAAAGGAAAAAACCTCTTCCTTCAGGGAGCTTACACTCCATATTCCAAACAATACTACCATGTATTTCATCATTAATTTTCAAGTTCAGAGTTTGCTTAAAGACTTCAATTCAAATCAAAAGCAAATTAAATCACACACAGTGAATGCACAACAGGAGCCAGCCTACTCTGATCTATTTAAGGGAAGGTAATACTAGTGAGAGATTTATGGGCCCTATTCCAGAAAATGATTTTTCAACTCTGTTGGCAGAATATGTGGTAACTTATGTAGTCTGATTATCAAACCACTCAGATGAGGTGGCATATTGCATAGAGTACTGGAGTTGAAGTTAGGAAATTCTCAGATCATATCTGGTCTCAAACTCTTACTAGTTCTTGGCAAGTCAGTTCATCTCTGACAGCCTCCTTTCCTCCACGGTAAAATAGGTTGATGGTAGCAACCAGTGCCTGACACATAGCAGGTGGTTAATAAATGCTTATTTACTTCCTTCCTGGTCTCCAATAGCCTGGCATGAAATCTTTTGTCCTAACTGGAATGAAATTCCAATCATTACAGAATAAACAAAAGATAGAAGTTAGGCTTCAGAAAGCCAAGAATAAAACTCATGTTTTAAGTGGGTCTATCATTAACACATACAACAGATTAAGAACATGAGATGTAAACTGGCTAAACTTGAAAGTGAAGAGCCTGGCATTGGCAATTCCTATCCAGAACAACAGTATGAAGAATGTAAATCAGAGGAAGCAATGTAGTGTGTTATGGGAGAAATTATTGGACTTGGGGGGAAAACTTGAGTTTCAACTCTGGTTCTGATAATTAGTCCTTGTAACTGTAAGTGTAACTCGGTTTCTTCACCATTATTACCTAATCTGACTGTGGTTATTGTGAGAAATGTGCTTTTAAGATTTACAAAGCACTAAATGCATGAGTTAACATTAATGAGCCAAGACACCTAGGAAGAACATCAAAGACCAATTTAGTTTATCTCAAATATTTATACTTATATAGTATCATATTTAGACGGACTTGCTGGGAGAGGAGTCCAGTACACACTGGGAACGGAGAGGGAGTAGGGGAACACCTTCTTAAGTGTTCAAAACAGGGCTCGTCCGGGATTTGAAACCGGGACCTCTCGCACCCTAAGCGAGAATCATACCCCTAGACCAACGAGCCACATAGCCTAACTTTTTCTAAGTTTGTCCCAAGGCCTCTTCACGTCAGAGTTGTTTTGTTTTGTTTTTTTCCCCACTGCGGAAAAATGTTTTAGTGCCGCCTGCTGGCTGGAATTCTGCCTTGTTTACGATCTAGAGAAACAGCTATTTCTCCGCCATTCCCCAGGAGCCGTTTCCTTTTCCAAATGAGTCATGCACACAGCCTGTGGCGAGGACACTCCAAATCCAGACTGGGAGCTTCAGGCCTCACAAGTGATTTGTGAACGCAGGGTGATTTGCTCCTACTGAGACACCTTCGGTAGACACAAATGTAACAAACCGCTGTTCCTCGTCAGTCTGCGCTCCTCCTTTCTTTCCCATCTCCTGAACCTCTAAGATTTTCCAATTTTAAAAAACATTCTGAAGGCCCCAGCGAGATTTGAACTCGCGACCCCTGGTTTACAAGACCAGTGCTCTAACCCCTGAGCTATAGAGCCTCCGTGAAAGCATCACTTTCTTTTTTTCTCTTTGTAGGCAAAAAAGATTCTGTCCTCACCGAGTGAATTTTGTGAAGATTTTAAAAAATAATGCTAAATTCTTATCTTTGAGGCCGAAATCTACAATCTAATTTAGTCCACTTTAAACAAAATGCACTATTAGACCTTCTCTGGAGGTACTGCAAAGAACTGATTTCTGTTTGTTCACACCAGGCCCTACTTTAGCCTTGATCCCAGAAAATGGTAAGATAGATTTGCCCTGGGAAACGGATAGAAAATAAATTTCAGTCATTCTGGTACAATATTCCCCACCCCGAGAGAGCTTTTGGAGAAGGGAACTGAGTCTGAAAAGTGGGGATTATTTTGTGGTCCTACTTTTATTGGACGCACCCTCTTTAGCACCGCTCCCAATATCCCTCCAGATACTAAGCGGAGACCAATAATACCATAGGATGCGAGGTTCTAGAACTGACAAGAGGGAGGGGACTATAGGGAGCAGAATATAGGTTTACCTATTATAACAAAAGAGAAGTTAAGCTGGATGATTGTAGAATATTATTAGAAACGGTTGTAAGTGGGTCAGGACACTGGTTCTAGGTTGTTTAATCCTTTGCAGTTTCACTGTCTTAATGTCTGTAGTAGTCAGTGGATTGTAAGATACTTTAAAAAAAGGAAAAAAAAGGAGGCGTTCCACTTCATGTTTGTAACTATACCCAGTGCCCGGCACAAAAACAGGTGCTTAAGAAATATTAGCTAAATTGGAATTTGAATGTTAGTACAAAGGCTCAGGAAATGGACAAGGAAAATATTTCGTGATGGAGTCCGGGTTCTTTCTTTGCCTTTAAGGTTACTTTTTTATCAACGGTTTTTTCTTTTTGCCGCCTCTCCTGGGAGAAGTGACACTTCGCTTTATACTTAAAAGTCATGAGATGCAAATCAACAAATGTAGACATTTCTGACCTTGCCAAAAACTTGGCAGCGGTGGGATTCGAACCCACGCCCCCGAAGAGACTGGAGCCTTAATCCAGCGCCTTAGACCGCTCGGCCACGCTACCAGTCGGAAAACCGAGCGGCTGTACTTTTCATGCAACATGCACCGATCTCCTCTTTCATTAGTTCTGTGACAGTCGTTACATGTCTGTGATGAGAGCAGAAACCCAACGGAATTCACGTTTCCAGTTACTTTGTGTTTAAAGTAAGTGCTCTTAACTTTTTTGTATCCTGAACACTTTCGGCAGTCTGGTGAAACTTATGGATACCGTCTCAGAATAATGCGCTCACATGACTGGAGGAAATGTTAAATTTAAATGAGAGATTAGTGAAAATAAAGTAAACACACATATGTAAAATATGTGTGTATACATATGTATGTATGTATGTATTCCATTCCCCATCCAAGTTCACGGACCACGTGAAACCCATCCATAGACCCTGCTGTGGGTCCAGGTTAAAATGACTGTGCTACAGTGGGCTATGATTATTTTCCTATGGTGATCCGCGAGTCTGCGGTTCGGGGATATTAGAGCAATGCCAAGAAACGGAGTAATAGGATTACACCAGCAGGTGGCGCCAAAAGCCCGTTTGAAGACCGAGCTAGGGACGGGGCTGACGTGGCATCTTGAAAACAAGTTGCCCACCGAGACTGAGGGTGCTCAGAAGTGAGCCCTGACTTCCCAAGGCAAAGAAAAGACCACCATAAATGCTAGTCTTCTAGAAGTGATGGACCGCGCACAGCTGTTTGTTTGTAGAAATGAGTTCCATTCAAACTCCTGAGATCCCGCAAGAATCACCTTCTAGCCTGTTTGTAGGTGACCCGAATCCCTCCCCATGCCTAGCCGCTTTGCTCTGCTCCTCTCCTCTCTCCTTTCTTACTCCCCCTCTCCCAGGTCTTTCCAATCCCCCTCCTCCTCCCCGTAGGAATGTAACCAGAAACAAAGGGCTTTCCTCCCCTGCATGTAGACGACAGAAGATGCCCAGGGAGGAGACAATGGGTTTGAGAAGGGGAAGGAAAGGCCAGCGAAGGAAACAAGTACTTCTTAAGAAGCTCTCGGTGAAGAAATAAAGTTCCGTACGGGAAACCGGCCAAGCCGCAGCTCTAGCCAACACAGAAGGGAGTTCAGCAAGACGCCCTTTATAGATGGCTCGTTGGTCTAGGGGTATGATTCTCGCTTTGGGTGCGAGAGGTCCCGGGTTCAAATCCCGGACGAGCCCTTTTCTTTCTCTTCTTCTGGGGAATTGGATAACTCGGATGCAACAATAATAACAACGAAGCGCGTTCTAACCCGTAACTGGGACCATCAAAGCACGGACAAGTGGGCTATCTGACTTCCCATTCTCCCTCCCAAGGACTGCCCCAGGCAAACGATTTCTTGTACCCTTCTATTCAACCTGCACCACCTCCCGCCCCCGAATTTGGACTGCACCCCAGAACCTGGAAACAGCTCCTTTCCTACAGGAATTATTAGATAATTGTTGATCTTTTTGCCTACCTTAGCACTAGGCTCAATAGTTTATGTATTTGTGTCTTTCTGGGGATGAGAGAGTGATGGGGGACAGTAACAATCCATTGCTGAACACCGATTTCAGGTTACACCTGGAAGCTTTGTACACGTTCAGGTGGCTAACCGCAGAGTGTCAGTGAATTCTCGAATTCAGTTCCTTTCTCCATGCATCTGGGTCCGGAGTCAATAAAACGGGCTCGTCCGGGATTTGAACCCGGGACCTCTCGCACCCTAAGCGAGAATCATACCCCTAGACCAACGAGCCCACGTGGAACGTCGTTTTTCTCTCTCTTACTCTAGCATAATCACTTGCAATGACAAACTTGCTTCTTTTTTAAATTCAGTTCTAAGTGTTCAAGGGAATACAAAAGTGTCTTTCAATAGGGATTGACTGACAATTACTGTTGGTACTTTCTGAAAAATAAAATCCCTCAATTGCTAGACCCTCAGCTGGGGGTAGAAAATCTTCCTGAAGAAATCAGGTACGAGAATACTTTGCGTGACTGGTAGTGTGGCCGAGCGGTCTAAGGCGCTGGATTTAGGCTCCAGTCTCTTCGGAGGCGTGGGTTCGAATCCCACCGCTGCCAACAGGGTTTTTCCTTCCTAAAATGATTTCACTATGATTTAAGACATCATCTTCCTGTTTTAGGAATAATCTGAGTTATCCCCAAAAAGATAAATGTTGCCCGGTAAGACAAGCTGTAGCCGATAATAAAAAGAGCTTCTAAAAATGAAAAATTTTCAAGTTTTTCGAAATGAGCTTCCAAAAATAAACAGGAAAAGTACATCATTATTGTGTTGTGTCAAAATATTTTCAATGGATATACGACAAAAACATTTTTTTTTAAAATCTACAATTCGAGTCACCTTTTCCTTGGGCCAAGTGTCCATCTGAAGAAGAGGAGAGATCACCAAACTCAACTTGAGATGACCTTTGACCTAATCAAACTCTGGAGAAACGTCATTTTGGAAACTGGAAAAGATGAGTAATGAACTATAGACAATAGTCCTACAAGAGAAACTGTTGGCAATTAAATTTTATATGTATAGACTATTGATCAATTTGGTAACATCTTTGGAGGATATCATTGGGGATTAGAAAGGTTGATTTCATTTGCAGATCACCCAGTACATGCTATATTACTCCTTTCATTAAGTATTGAACTCTATAAGTGCCCTTGTGTTGTTAGATTATAGTTTTCATATATGCCAAGTAAGAAGTCAGAGAGCATTTTTATTTTAAAAATATTTCACAAAGGAATAGGCTTGTATCAAATGCTTTAGTGAGTGCCCTAGTTTTTAGTTGCCTCTTTTCATATTATATGCCAATTAAAAGCTTTATTTCTATTTTTGTTGTTCTTTTCCCTTAGAATAATAAAAACTTGAAGGATAAAGACCTCTAAGCTTAGAACTTAAATATACCTTTACATTGACCTGGCTCTGCAGCCTTCCCCAAGAGTAATCTTACATTGATTGTCTGGACCCACAGGCACGACCATTTTTTTTAAATCCTGCCTTATTGTTGTTGTTTAGCCCTTTTCAGTCGTGCCTAACTCTTCCTGACCCCTTTTGGAGTTTTCTTAGCAAAGATACTGTAGTGGTTTGCCATTTTCTTCTCTAGCTCATTTTACAGATAAGAAAACTTAGGCAAACAAGATGAAATGACTCACCTGGCGTGTTAGTAAGTATCTGAGGCTGAATTTGAACTGGCTCCAGTGCTCTATCCACTGTGCCATCCGGCTGCCCAATAACTTCTCTATGAACTGCTGTGATTCTGACCTGTAGACTGCTTAGGCCCAAGTTCCTTTCCCTGACTAACACTTGGTACTCTCATACACATCCAGGTCAGCCCTATCCATGTGGTGTCCCTCCCTGTACCATTCTTCCCTATCCTTTCATTGTGCTCCTGGAATACTTGCTCCGTCCTGAAGAATCTGCCCTTCATAATAGTCTATGCTCTCCCTCTGCAAATTACTTCATAAAACTTTTGTGTTTAATTTTATGAGTACCTGGTGTTTCTTCACACACTCTGTGAGAAGGCAAGTTCTCTTTGTTACAAGGGATGGCTTTCTAAGCAAAACAATTGAATATGAAAACGTAGGTTACGTAAAATAAAATTAAGAAAAAACAAGACAAAAAGACTGTAGGTTTCTTGAGAGCAGGAAATGTCTGGAAAGAAGATGGCATTTAATAAATGTTTATTGAATCTGGTAAATGGAGAGTGTTCTAAATCTGACTTCAAATTTTGTTTTTTTTTTCCACTTTCTTGCTGTATAACTTTGTTTAGAGACTTTTTTTTTATAGGTATTTGGAGGAGTTTGGGGGAGAGCTCAAGCAAGTCACTGCTTTTATTCCGCCATCCTTGCTGTGTAACTTTGGACAAGTCACTTAACTTTCTGTATCTACAGAACCTGAGTCTAAACTCTATCTTTTCCACTTACTGACTCTGTAATCTTGGAGAAGTCACTTAACTTTCTGGGTCCCAGTTTCCTAATCTGTAAAGCGAATGAGAACTTCTTGACTTTGTTTAAGATCCCCTCCAACTCTACATGTTTGAACCTGGATTGTTCCTACGAGGAAGGAAGCAAGAAGAATTATATGAAGAAAGGGAAAAGAGGAAGGATTAAAGGAAAGGGGTGTTTGTAGAAAATCAGTTTGGTTAGAATATAGTAATTTGAAGTTCCCCCATTAATCAATCAATGAATAAGAATTGACTTAATTCCTACATACCTTGGTCTGTGTTGTGCTGGATTTACAGACACAAACCGAAACGGCTCCTGCCCTCAACTAGCTTAGATCCCGAACCCTGGCCAAGTATCTTGAAAAATTCATGGGCACAAAGAAGTCTCTGCGTGTCTCAGTGAAAATCCAAATCTATTACCGGAAAAACAAGCAAAAGAATGTGTTCAGTTGACATTGTTCGTAGCAAATTGTTTAAAAAATTTCACACGCCTCCTTCGAGCCGGAATCGAACCAGCGACCTAAGGATTCCTCTAGGTATGCCACTCTACAGTCCTCCGCTCTACCAGCTGAGCTATCGAAGGGCGCACACTAGAACCCTCTAGCACAGAATTTTCTGTGCATGGTTGCAGTTAAATTATGTCTCTTCGGTACTGTTCCATGAATCTCTGAGTTGATCTTAAGTCTACTTGAGTTTCTCTATTTAAATCTCAAGCCAAAGACAGCAGGAGAGCTACGCTGCCAGATATCAAAGAGTCCTTCAGGAACTCAGCAAATTTCTAAAACTCGGAGAACACCTCCGTCTTGTAAATAGGAGATCTTGGGCAAGTCGTTTAACATTTCTGAGCCTCAGTTTCCTCATCTGTAAAATGAGGAGGTCAGACTAAATGGTCTTTAAGGTTCCATCCAAATATATATAGCCCTATGATCCTATGATAAGTGGACGTTTCTAAATTTCTCAGGTCTTCAAATTCTGTGGTCCTAGGAACCTTCCACAGCTAGCTAGTTTCTGGCAACCCCCCCTCACCCGTAAACTGCCACTACCAACCGATCCTGAAATGACACTTTTTGGCTTCAGAACACCAAGGAAAATAATGCCAGGAGACAGTTAACAGGACCCTGCAGGCCGTCCCAAGTTCCTCTCGAGCTTGAAGAGAGAAAGATTGAAGGAGCTTTCTTCTTTTCCACATTGGTCAGCCATACATGAATGGTTAGATTCCATATTTTTAAAGGATCACAAAGAAGCTTGTAATTGATCATAGAGGCAATAGTGAGTCACTAGAGTTTATTAAGCAAGTAAGTGAAATGGTCTAGGACTCTAGGACCTGTACTTTAGCAATATCATCATTTGGCATGGAGAATAATTAGAAGGTTGCTATTAAATTGTCCAGGGGAAAGGTGAGGACGACTTGAACTAGGATAGTGGCCTTCTGAGAACAGAAGACCAACTGAAAACACTGAGAAGTAGAATCTTCAAGGCTTGGCAACTGATTGGATATGAGGGAGGGTAAAGGAGAAGGAAGACTTTGAAGATGTGAACTTGAGTGGCTAGAAGGGTGATGGTGATGGTTCCTACAGAGCCAGGGAAATTGGAAAAAGGAGTGGGTTTTGAGGGGAAGAGAGTTATTTCTTTTTTAGACACAGGACCATGTTGGAGGGCCCAGTCAATGAGCAGTAAAAAGTGTCTGGAAAGTGGAATTAGAGTGATAAATTCCATTCATTGATTGGACAAAGATCCATAAGCTGTGAGTAGAAAAAGAAAATTCATGGGGAACTCCAGCATTGAGAATGCTTGCTAATTCCAGCACTGGGAACATTTTACTAGCATCCAGAGGATGCAGTCCATGGGCAAATTTGAGTCCAAGTGTCTGAACTGTATTTTTTTAAAGCTCCTGTTTTGATAGCATGCCTTTATAGATCGATTAGGGCCTGCCTAAGTTTGGCAGGAGCTGTCAGGCTCACAACTCATAAGGTAGTTCATTGTTGGAATATGTTAAACTTTATTCCTTTTACTTTTTTTGTTATGAGTAAAAACTGTAGAGTTAAACCAAGCTTGTGTCATTAATGTTGTCATATCATACTCATGTCATTAGAGTCTGTCCACCCTGAAAACAAATGACCAAAGAATCACAGAGCTTATGTAACTGCTGTCAACTCTGAAAATGCCAAAGAGCTCACACAAGTTATCACAACCACAGTTAACCCTGAAAAATAAAATAAAATTAAAGAGCTAATAGTGGTCACAAACAAAAAGCTTTCTTCATTCAGTTGGAGGAGGAAAACTAGACACATGTGCTGGGCCCTGCTCTGGTACCAAGGAGAACGACTTTAGTGTAGGCAAATCTCAATACGTGCACCAATGGCTACATGGTGAGCAATAGCCCTGACAATGTGGAGTAACAGCAACAAAGAGACAAGTTTGATTCATAGCAGGACCTCGTGACCAGAACATGGGTACTGTAGGTGCTTGTCAGAGCTCAGAGACCACCTGGTGGCGCTGGTGTGAAACAATTCTGGGATTTTGCTGTGGGGGAGTTTGATAAGGGTCAGGTTGTGATGTGGCAGATTGCCTCAAAGAATTTCAAAGACTCAGGCTGACTCCAAGCCAGTTAGAGATTTATTGTGGATTTGAGGTTTCATGTTCAGGTGAGTTCCTTAGAGGAACTTGCAATTTCAGTAAGGTAGGAGAGATACTTTTATAGAGTATATGATGCTGATTACACAATCAACCTTTACATAGAATATAGGAACATGGTTGATATTAGAAAGGCAGGAGGGGTTTGTTAAGGGATTACAGAATAAGGGAGGGAATCCCTTCTATGGTTGGGTGGTCAAACATCCTGGTCATGCTTCTTTCTGATTGGCTAGCTGTTGTGGTTTTGTCTTGGACTAAATGGATGATGTGATTGTGGTTGGGTACAAGAATGTACCTGTTCAAATATATGGATTAGATCTGGGGGCAGTGGCTAGCTAGGAGTAGTGGCTGTATTGAGTCTGGGGGCCTGTGGTGTGGTTAGAGTCAGATTATGTGGTTAAATCAGGACATGCCTGCTGTTCAGTGGGGCCCATAAGGAAGAGTATTGGGGCTGGGGGCAGCTTTATTAGGATTCTATCAAGTTCATCCAGAGAGTGAGTGCAAAAGATTGCTGTTATGCCAAGCCCAAGTTCAGGGCACAGCTTGCTTGCTGGGCCTTAGCTCAGGAAAATAGAATGTCTCCTGATAGTAAAAAGAGAGGAGTGGTCTTTTATGGGGATCCTGATAGGTCCAGCGAAATTCTCACAAAGAGAGAGGACTAGAATTGGCTTAAGGTGGTTCAGACACAAACTTTAAGAGACAAAATGAGTAAGTCCACCTAGACAAGTCTTTAGACTAATGAAGAAAGCAATGCCTCACATAAAAGTGTTGGAAGTAGGGGAGAGAGACTATCAGCTGTCCGAGAAGCACAGGCAAACTGGTATCTCCCAAAACACTCTGTGATATGAACATAATTCATTAACTACTGGAGTGAGTATGGAACTACCCAGGCCCTCCTTATTGTCTGGTGGTAAGCTAGTGGCCAGCAGTACCCCTGGGTAAGATATATTGTAAAAGATAGGCCTTTTCAAGAAGAAGTTTGGTGGTCATGGAAAGTACTGAAGAAGTTCCCAAAATCAGTCCTGGCAGCTTTTCAATTCTAGAGTCAGCTCGTCATTCGATGTATAGTATATTTCCAAGATATTTGAATGAATGGACCAGCTCTCTAGGTGCTCCATCTAACCATGTTAGAGTCTGGAAAATAGAACCATTCTTCAAGCATTTGGTTGATCGATCATAAATAGTGAGGCCAAACTATTTTTGAGTAATTATAGATCAGCACATTGGCATCTACAAACAGGAGGGCCTGAAAGACCTCCACCATCTATCTTTATTCTAATTGGACTCAGTGCTGAAAATCCTCCATGTGGCTGGAAAGTATATTTAGCAAGCATAAATATCCCTATTTTATGCCTCTTGCCTTATTCATTATAATCAGAAGATCAGGGGACTTTCTCTCTTTGTTGTTATATCTTTCAAGGAATTTTGGATAATTTTGACATATTGTAGAAGATATCATAGTGAGGCAGAGCCTGGAAGGCAGTTTGTGTCTCTACTGAATCAAATGCATTTTTATAGTAAACATACATAACGATATTTTGTATTCTTTAAATCTTTCCATCTACTTGGCCTCAAAGATGTGGTCTGCTATATAATAGCATTTGAAAGAGCCTTACTGTTCACTACTCAGATCTTCATCAAGGGTGCCTTCCATGTATGGGAAAACAGACATGTAGTTTGGTAGTTATTTATATTCAATCTGTTGCCTTTTGTGGGGTTGGATTTTTTTTGGGGGGGTTAGGGGGATAATAATTAGTGGCAGCTAGTTGGCATAGTGGTTAGAAGCTGTGAGTTTGAATCTGGCCTTAGGTATTAGTTGTGGAACCATGAATAAGTCACTTAACCTCAGTTTCCTCATCTGTGATATGGAGGTAATAATAACACCTAACTCCCAGCACTATGGTTGCGATCAAATGAGATAATATGTATAAAAATGCTTGGCAAAATTTAAAATGCCATATAAATGATAGGCATTTTTATTAATAAGACCCAAGCCTTTCTTGTCCCATTTCAGATATCTTGAGAATTTATCTCTTAATACCCTCAAAATCCTATCACCTCCAACATAAAACTCTTCTGTGTTTGACTGGCTAAATCTAGTGAGTCTTCCTATCTCTATTCTTTTATTTTCTTCAGTGCTATTTCTTTTTTTTTTTTAAGTAAGGAAAGGGATGCACCAACCTTATTGGGTAGCACCAGCCTTAGGGTTTGTCTCCCAAGTATTCCCAAGTTTGAAGGTTTGAGAGTCTAGCTTTTGCCTAAGAGAAGGCCATTGACTTGGGCATTCCAACTCTTCATAAGAGGAAAGAATCACACAAGACTCCCAGTACTGAGAGAAGCATCTTTAAAATATTAAAGTCACAATATGGAGAAATAAAAGGCCTGGACTTTGCATTCTGCCTTTATGCTAAGTTATTAGGATATGCCTACAAGGTCATTTTCACAACCTCCTCAAAGTCAGAAGAATAAAGGGTCCTCTCAACAAAAGTTATCATTGGCCCCTGTGAAAGTTAAACTCACTAGATTATATGATGAATGCTGTAACCCACCAAAAACCTCCCTTCTCCCTCTCCCCCCCACCATCCTTCACTTCCCTCCCCCCCAGGTAGATGAATTTTCATTAAGGCAAATCTACTAATTTAGGTTTCTTGGGGGCCCCTTCCAGTTCTAACATTCTATGATTAGGCAAGGAAATGACTTATGCTGCCCAATTCAGGGTCTAACATTGCCTATTCATTTGTTATATAGGTGAGAGGCCTATCATACTCCTCCCTCCTCCCCCCCCATCCTCCCCCTCCACCATTGCTTGGGTTTAAAAACAATCTTGCCCTGAACCATCCTCCTGGTCACTTGCTCTTTAGCTTGGGGTCTCAGCAAAGCATTGTGGAGATGGGCTCATGTAGAATCAGAGAAATTGGGTTTAAGTTCCTTCTGTGTTCTTACTACCTGTGAAGCCTAAGAAGCATCAGTTTTCTCATTTGCAAAATAATGTGAAAATTAAGCAAGATGGTCTTTATGACCCTTCCAGCTTTATGTCTAACTAGTTGATGTGGAAACATGTTCTTCAGTAACAACTGACATTTCAACAGCTGCAATTCTGTGTCCCCAGCCCCCTCCCTGCAGCTGCGGGCGAGAACATCTAGAGGGCAGTAACAAAAAACTGAAACAACATACTGAAAACAGCTAGGACTTCAGTCTAGAACAGGAATCCGTCACGCCTACGTTTTTCCCTTATGGCTCTCGAAGTCAGTAACCAGAGGAACGAAGTTCTTCATCAGCCCTTTGAACAGGCTTCAATCTTCGTGGGAAATTTTTCCCCCCTCCTGGTCTAGAAATCCCTCTCGAAAGGGTCGGACGTTTACCCAGCAATCAATCAACCAATGAATCAACAAACACTGAAACAATTACTGCTCTCAAGAAGCTTACATTTTAATAGGGAGACAATGTGTGTATAAGAAGACTAAATTAAGCATAAATATATACAATATAATTAAAAGAAGTTTGGGAAAGAAATACTATCTATCAATGGGGAGGGGAGAAGATCAGGAAAGCCTTCTTGATACTTGAGCTGCTTCTTAAAGGAAGGCCGAGGCGGGGGAGGGGGTAGGATGGAGAGGCTATATTCCAGGCCCATGGAAAGACCGATGCAAAGACAAGACCTGGGAGTGTTGTGAAAGAGGAAATGAGAAAAGGACAATTTGTCTGGATCACAGATTGAAGTTTCTATGTTATCATTAAGCGAGTGGCCTTTTCTTACTGCTCCAAGGTCCGCTCAGTTCCGTACCCACTCCAGGGCCCTCTAGATCCCCAAACACAAATCCGGGTAAAGAGAAGACCTGGGAGGCCAGGAAGATATCGCTCCCAGACTCCTGGTTTTCCATTCCTTTTGAACAGTGTCCGTAAGCCCTTGGTTTCCGGCAGCTCCTAGATCTTGAATTCAGCGAGAGAGAGAATCTTTGTCTGCAGCCAGCATCCCGGGAAAGGCCTGGATCAGGAAATGGCAGGCGACCACGTCATTTGAGATGAAAGCGAGCTTTGAATGAAAGATCAGGTGTTGGCTTTCTTTCCGTATACAAAGCAGAATCTTGGAGAAAGACGCTAGATAAATTGACCTAAATCAAGGAGATAAAGACGGATGCCGGAAAGTAGAGCTGTGGGTAGCGTGGCCGAGCGGTCTAAGGCGCTGGATTTAGGCTCCAGTCTCTTCGGAGGCGTGGGTTCGAATCCCACCGCTGCCACGAATGTCGGTTTTTGGTGAAAAAAAAAATTTACTTTGAAAATTTGCGTATTACCTTGCGAACACACGTGAAAACCTGCGTGAAGCAATATAGGAAGGCTAGTGCTGTTAATTATATTTGTCATCCTCACCTTCTAAGTCTGCAAAAGGTCTTAATGTAAATTTTTATCCCCTAGACCGTTTTAAGGGTCAGTCAATGAATATTTATAAAACACCTACTATGTTGTGTGTGTGTGTGTGTGTGTGTGTGTGTGTGTGTGTGTGTATAGTAACTGTGCCAAGGATATAAAGAAATGTAAAGGGCAGTCCCTGGTGCCAAGGAGACAATATACAAATAACTGTATCCAAATAAGATATATACAGGATAAATTGGAGATAATCAACAGAAGGAGGGCACTAGAATTCAAAGAGATAAGGAAAGGTTTCCTGTAGAAGATGAGATTTTAGCTGGGACTTGAAGGAAACCAGGTAATCCAGGAGGTGAGGAGTAAGAGCATTCCAGGCATAGAACACAGCCAGTGAAAATGCCAGTTGAGAGGTGGAGTGTCCTGTTGGTAGAACCCCAAGGAGGCCAGCGGTTACTGGATCTCAAAGTACAATGGGGATCATGGGGGAAGGGGGGAGGGGGGGAGGGGAGGAAAGGCAAGGATGTAAAGTTCAAGATGTTCTGAAGGTTAGGAGGGCAGGTTATGAAGAACTTTGAACTCCAAACAGAAGATTTTATATTTCATCTTGGAGAAATAAGGGGCCACTGGAGTTTATTGAGTATGAATGGTAGCAACTAGAAAGATCACTTTTGAAGCTAAATGAAGTATGGACTGGAGCAGCAAAGAGACTTGAGGCAGGTAGACCTTCAGCAAACTTGCAATAGTCTGGGATTGAAGAGCTGGAGGTCTATACCAGTGTGTTGGTGATGGAGTACGGGCCCAAGCCAAGACCTTTGCCCTTTACCCCAAAAGAATTTGGGTCCCATTTGTTTGAGGGGGGAAAGACGGTAGGGGCCCTGGGAAACCTCTCCCCCCAACTATCCTTGAGTTTTCTCTCACTTGGTCAAGTCTTTGGAGTCCACCTGAGGCATCATCCTTGTAATCCTCTCAACTAGCCTTTCATTATGGCTACTTTCATTGTGTCTATGCCCAATCTCCCTATTCTCTGTTACCCTTAACCTAGCCCAGCCCTTCATTGTCTATTACCTCTTGATGCACCCCACCCCACTTCCCACCCTTGATCCTATCTAGGCCCAATTCTGGATCTCCCAGTCACTCCCATCAAGATCCTCCCTAGACCCCTCCTCCAGTCATCCCAAACCACTTGGCTACTCCCAGATCCCTCCCACAGTCTTTCTGTATGTAAGAGCCATCTTGTCTCCATTAAAGGACTGAGATTCAATCTGAGCCCTGGGCCAGTGTTAAGCTTAGAGTTAGGAAGCTAGTTCAGGTGTGAAAATTCACTTAGACCTTCTCTGCAACCATTGGGAGCTTTACTGAAGCAAAAGCAGTGGACTAGCCCTGGAGGAGGACTAGCAACTTACAGAGGGACAGGGGCTTGTTCTTATAAGGACAGGATGAGGAAAATGATTGCTTACAAGATAAGGAGGAATCGTCAAGACACTGGATGAGGAAGATGAATGATAGGATAGGGGACCCAGGATAAGGAAGACAGGAAATTTTATGACTCAGGATGGGCGAGACAAGGAATTTTATGGTTCAGAATGAGGGAAAGTTTTATGGTATCTTTAGATAAGGGGTAGAGACTCTAGGATGCCCTCAAGCTGAGGAGGGGCCTCACAAGGTACTGGAAAAACAACCTTTAATATTCTTTTAACTTTTAAAGCATCCTTTGCATCCACATCACAGATTCAATCTAGTCTGCTTGTCAATACAAGCATCACAAATGTTCAGATTCCTTAAGAGTCTGGACAATATGGTAAACCTTGTCTTTGACTGAAAGAAGCCTTGGGTCGAACTTATTCAGGCAGGACCTGCGTGTCACTATTTCGGGGTCCCAGCATCCCTAAGCCCTAAACCTCAACAGTGGTAGTGGCAGCGGAGAGACTAGACATCTGGAAGAGATGGTATGAAGGTAAAATTGACAAGCCTTAAATCGATGGTAACATCAATTCTGTCAAGAAACCTTGAGAAGAAAGGACTTCAAGAGCAATGGCAGTATAATAATAAATTACTCCCACCTTTATCATTTAGACAATGTTGATTCGTACTCCAGACAGCTAAACTGCTACAAGCAGATGTTGGTCTCTATAACAGCCTTTTGTTGAACAGATACGTGCCTGCTTTTAATTTTCCTTAGACTGTATTTTCTTAAATGGATAAATTGTTTTAACTTTGAAGAAACTAATAAACTAACAAAAAGAATAGAAAACCAAAAGAAGAACAAAACAATCAAAAATAGCAACAAAATAACCCCAGAGAAGTTAAGCAAAACAACACAATAAAGTGAATGCTATTATACTGCCCATTGTTAAAAGAAGCCTAGATACTTTAATATATTTAGGTCAGAGTAACAATGTCCATTATATTTAACCTGTATTGTATTGCAATTAAGTTGCAGTTAATTAATGTTGCCTGTATTTACATAATTGTAGTTCTTGTGTATATTGTTTTGTTTTCCATTCTTCATTTAATTGGAAGGGAATTCAAGGACCACTAAGCCAACTCATATTGGTTGACAGGCATTCTTAACATGGGATCTGAGGACTTGGTAGATAGACCGACAAATAGACAATGGAGAGAGAGACAGAGACAAAGAGATGGACAGGCACAGAGATAGAGAAAGAAAGAGACAGAGAGGCAGATGATAGATTAACAGACTATATTTCAGTATAATTGATTTCCTTTGTATTCCTGTATATTTTATTTTATGCATTTAAAAACATTACTCTGAGAAGAGGCCCGCAGGCTTCACCAGATTGCCAAAGGGGTCCAAAAAGACTAAGATCTCCTGGGATGGAGAAATCCTCTTTATCACATCTCTTGTGCCTGGGGAAAGGAGTGGGTCTTTCTTTCATTTTGTGCTTTTCAGTTAAACGTGTTGTTTGTGATCCCACCAGCCCTGGGAGTTTGAGCCATAGTGACCATGGAGGCAGAATTCCAGAAATATTACAGCTATACAGTCTGGAAGGGAAGCTCTGGGAAGTCAGGGTTGCCTTGAAAACCAGTCCAAGGTGGATTCTGAACTTGGAACTGGCACTGTACTGTACAGGAACTGAGTTAAGCTATTTGTATATTTATTTTATATCTTTGAAGTAAATATGTCTTTGTAAAAGCTAATCCAATTATTAGTGCACTAGGGTACAGGGGAGCCCTCCTGTACTTGAGGGGGGAATAGTGTTTGTGGGGGATGGAGTCATTTGCAGAGAGCCTTCACAGTCCTAAATTCCCTTAAGGGTACATAGAACCCTGGGGAAGGGATGAAATATAATACACCTGACCTTCAGGTAGTGGAGGCCAAAGTGTCTAATGTTACATATTAAAATAGTAATCAAAATATTTTTAAACATAAGGTCATCGATCCAAGGTTAAGAGCCCTGCTTTAACTTAAAAAGTTGGGTGTATTGGATTTTTTGATTTAATTAGACTTACTTAGCCTGGGGTGGTAAATGTTGGCAGCAGCCAGGTAGAGGCCTGAAACAAAATTACTACTTGAAAAAATACAAACATATAAATACTTAGGGTATATAGGCTGTCCTTCTTCCCAGTACAGCTCAACATCTAGCCGGGGGTACAGAAAGTCTCACTCAGCTGTCTCTCTTCAACATTGACTAATAATGTAAATGTTAGGAGATCAATAAATGTTCTTTGAATGACTAGATTAATTGTAACCACTAAAAGTCATAAGAGGTTTGACCTTGTGGTCTTTTGAGCAGATTTTAAAACCTCAAGTTAACTATAATTCTTCTGCTGGAAGTGTCATTAAGATAACAAATAAATAGTTTCTGATTTTGCCTCCAGTTAGAGAGTGAAAGCTCTGTAACAATGGGCTGGAAGATTGGGATCTTAAGCCTGTGCTAGGAAAGATCACTTTCTCCTGTATGGTTCCCAGAGCAGTCCTATGGCATCATACTGCAAACAAATGGACACCAGGAAACACAAAGGACAGAGTCAACCACAGGTATTTATAAGCAGTAAAATTTTGATCAGTCAACTCAAATGAGAACAGACTAAAAGGACACACAGAAATGGGAACCAGCCACACTTAGCCAAAGTAAAGCTGGGGAACGGTTTTCGTTCCTCTATATTTGTTTCTTTCTCTGTGCTTCAGCTACCTAAGTGAAAACTCACGATAAATAATAGCAAGATAACAACAACAACAAACCATAGTATTATACCTTGTTGCTTGTCCCTTTAGCTTTTTATCTCATGCAGCTTTCTTTAGAGGCACAAGTTTGAAGAGGGGCACCATTACTAAAGTTGTTCCATGTGGGAGTGGAGAAGAAAGCATTTACTAAGTACCTACTACATGCTAGGCACCAGATTCTTAAATTCTTACTATAGCAGAAAACTCACCCTTCCACTCCTGATCTCACATTAGCTCCGTCTATTTTAGAAGTGGGGAAAAAGTACAATTCAACTCCCAGGGTCTTTAGTGACTTAAATCTAAGTGCAAAGCAGCCAGTCCCAGCCTTGTCAAGAGGACTGATACAGAATGAGTGAGTGAACTGTTCTCTTTATGAAAATTTAACAGGGGTAGACTGGGCTACGAGGAACCCATTCTTGAAACATGTGCTTCAAGAATATCTCTGATTCTTTTCAGTCCACCTCATGGAACTTTAGGGAGCTAGTTCTAGCCTCAAGTTACTGAGGAATTTGTACCATTGATGAGAAAAAAAAATCTAATTGACTGAAGAACAGGAAGAACTGATGATTCCAGAGTTGCTGAGATGAGAACTAAATCGGCATTCAAAAGGATTAGCCAACCCTAAGCCTGCTCTCTTTCTTTGTAGTTTAGAGGGAAACAGCACTGCTTTAACCTTCTTTCTCAGAGCTGAGTGAGTAACAACAATTATAATATTTATATAGAGCTTATTTTGTGCCAGGCACTATGCTAAATGCTTTACAAATATTATCCTATTTGATTCACACAACAACTCTGCAAGGTAGGTACTATTTTTACTCCCATTTTACAGACAAGAAAACAAAGGCAAACAGAGATTAAGTGAGTTGCCCAGGGTCACATAGCTAGAAGGTGTCTGAGGCCTATTTGAACTCAGGTCTTCCTGATGCCTGGTTCAGTGCTTTATCTACAGGGTGAACTAATGACAGCTGTGAGTACTCTTTTGTTTTTGCTCCCTAGAGTAAGTAAACAAGCAGCAACTTTGAGGTGGATGTGTATAGAGAACTGGTGAGTTTGGGAGATCCAGGAGTCTCAAGTTAGTTCCTACTGACAACCTCAAGTGGTAACAGGAGACATCCGAGCAGTAGTGTCAATAGCAACAGAATCATCTGTACAAAGATAGTCATCTGAGCCCTGAAGAAAGCTAGACCTAAGGGAAATCTCATGAGGACTCTCTGAAGGGAGAAAACTGCTTTCAGTAACCAGGAGTTGTGAGTTGCACCTTTGCCACATGTGTTCACTATACATGTACCTCACCCCATTTGTCATGTAAATTTGTGTCCACTTTTCCCATAGATCTTGTGTGTATCTGTGGAAGAGAGCACCCCAGGTTTTTTTTTAAAGTTATTTTTCTTTTTTTTTTTAATTTTTAGGCAATTGGGGTTGAGTGACTTGCCCAGGGTCACACAGCTAGTAAGTGTCAAATTTGGTCTGAGGCTGGATTTGAAGTGCCCCAGATTTTTGAAGGAGAATGGTTTTGTAGCTACTGCTCTTGCTATACCTTCTTAGTCAATACCTTAGCTAAAAACTAATTGAGGCCAATGGCTGATTGGCGACGAGAAGTATTGGCAAAGAAGAAGTAGCGGCTAGTGATCTACAGTAGTAGAATCCCAGATCCTTAGGGTTATCTTGATAAGGTACATTGGATTTAAGTTAGGGAGGGCTGTGCAAGGTCACCAGCCTGACTTTCTGCCTGGAGCCATCTGGATCCAGTGACAAGATATAGATCAGGATGACTGGAGATGGCCTGGGATGATGGGAAGAAGACTTAAAGAGAATTCTATGAGAACACTAAGAACATCCAGCTGACCTAGTATAACAAAAAAAAGGAGGGGGACCACTATTGGACCCAAACCTCAAAGAGATCAAAGACTTGTATTAACTGATGCAAAGTGAAATGAGCAGGCAGTTTTTCAATGAAGAAATCAAAACTATATATAGGCATATGAAAAAATGCACTAAAATATTATTGATTAGGGAAATGCAAATTAAAACAACTTTGAGATATCATCTTATACCTTTCGGATTGACTAAAATGATAGAAAGGGAAAATGACAAAGATTTGCATAAAACAACAAAAAATGAAATAAGCACAACCAAGAGAACATTGTAGATAGTAACATCAGTACTGTTCAAAGAATAATTGTGTTCCTGTATTATAAATACTCAAGTCAACTACAAAGGACCTACAAAAGAAGAGGCTTTCCACTTCTAGAATTAACTAATAAATAGAAGTATGCATGGTATGGTTTTACATATATTTACAAATCTGTGTCAAATGATGGCTTCTAGTGTGAGGTGGGGAGGCGAGAGGTACATAGTTCAGAATGTAAAATGTAACAAAAAATTAATAAAAAAATTTTAAAAAGATAGTTGTGAAAAGGCATTGGGCATAAAGAGAGCCTACTTAAGTGTCGTATTAGTGTCCACAAAATAAGAAAATAGCTACAGAAAGGCCTCTAGCAAGTACCTGAAGGGACTATCCCTTTGATATTACAGTTTGACACTAGCCACAAACAGTCAAATAAAGTAGAGAAGTCCTTGGTAATAGGACCAAGGAAGCTTCAGAGCTATACTTGTAATAGTGGTGGTTAGTTGTAATTGCTCTGAGTCCTCTGCATATACAGGACATGCTTGGCTGTCTTTTGGAGGCAAGAATAGGAACAGTACGTGTGCAAATGTCAGTGCATGGGGTTGTTCTGAGCATCTTGTATGTCTCTTCTTCCAAAATGATTGCACAGTGCTCCCCTTCCCACACTCTACATTCCTGCTCAAACTGTTCCATTAGCTATTATTTCTGTACACAGCATTCTATATTCCATCTCCATGGTTTTACGCAAGCTATCTCTAGGCTTGGAATGTACACCTTCCTCACCTCCTGTATTCCCTAGCTTCCTTCAAGACTCAGCTCAAGAGTCCCCTCATCTGCAACAGCTCTCTGTATTTCCCACCTCTCTCTCCCTGCCCCCGGGAAGTTACTTTGATTTTGTATATTAAAAAAAAAAAATCATCTGTGTACATATTGTTTCCCCCCAATAGAATATGAGTTCCTTGAGTACAGGGATTGCTTTGTTTTATGTTTTTGGCTTCCAAGCACTTATTACAGTACCAGGCACACAGTAGGCTCTATTAAGTCCTTGCTGAATGAATAAGTAATCATGGAATGTGCTCTCACAGTCCTGTGACTTTGCTTAAATAGTTCTTTGTTCCTGGAATACCTTCCAGCTCTATCTTTGCTGCTATTGTTATCGGTTCCCTAGTCATTATTTAAAGCCCAACTCAAATGCCAAGTCTTCCTGAAATCTTTCCTAGATCCTCCTCCCCTACTACCAGCATGTCCTTTCTTTTCAGACCTTGAATAGTATTTTTATTTGGCAATTTTAAACTGCAATCTTTTCTCTTTGAGTGGACCTCTTATTTTATTGGTGTAAAGAGTTCTTTGTTGGGAGCTCCTGGTGAGAAATTCACAATCTCAATACAGATTGACACCTCCTATGTAACTGAGAGTCTTAGAGAGTTGCCTGAAGCACTGAGAATTTGCTACTTATCAAGGTCTCCTAGCCAATATGTGTCAGGAGTGGAACCTGAACCCAGGTCTTCCTGATACTTCCTATCCACTACACCATGTTACCTCTTAAGACTGCATTCATCCTGTGATATTATATATAACATATATAATAATTATATATATGTATGTGTGTGTGTGTGTGTGTGCATGTATAAAATTTAAAAGGAGGTTTGGATGCCATTAAGCTCCTCTCATGTGGCAAAGTACCTGGTGCTGATTCTATTCCACCTGAGATTTACAAAGTAGGATGTCCACTGCTTATACAAAAGCTGATAGAAATTTTCTGGCAAAATATGGCAAGAGAGGATTACCTCCAAGAGATGCCTCCACTGTCCATCTGTATAAAGGGGGGGGGGAATCTCTCTCTTAGTCCTTCATTGCTGGCAAGATTCTTCCCAGAATCCTCTTTAATAGGCTGACCCTTCACCTGAAAGATGATCATCTACTCAAGAGCCAATGTGACTTCAGAAAGGGTCGAGGAATGGTCAATATGTTGTTTGCTGCCCAATAACTCCTAGAGAAATGCCAGAAGGAGGACAGAGGTCTGTACACAATATTCATCAATCTCACCAAGGTTTTTGACACTGTCAGTCATAAGGGCTTGTGGAAGATCATGGCCAAATGTGGTTACCCAGAGAAGTTCATCAGTATTGTTCCACAACAATCCTCTCACACGTTCCCAATCACCAATGGAGTGAAGCAGGGCTGTGTGCTTGCTCCCATGCTTTTTAGCATAATGTTTTCAGTGGTCTTGTCAGACACCTTCAACGAGGACAAAAATGGCATAAAGATCAGCTACCAAACTGATAGTAAATTATTGAACTTGAAAAGGCTATAAGCCCAGACGAAGATGAGGGAGTATTGTTGTGTGACTTTTTGCTTACCAATGCATGTGCACTCAATACAACCTCTGAGACTGAGATGCAACAGAGCATAGATTGATTCTCTGTGACTTGCACTAATTCTGGCCTAAAAATTAACACCAAGAAAACAGAACTTCTCTACCAGCTAACACTATATCTGGAATCATTGGTTGTAGCAAATGGAGAAATTTTGAATGCTGTTGATAACTTCATTTACCTTGGCAGTATATTTTCCAGTTACATACACTTAGATGATGGAGTTGATGTACACAATCCCAGATCTAGCTCCATGTTTGGGAGGCTCAGAAGGAAGGTGTGTGAGAGAAGAGGTGTTAGACTTCCTACAAAACTGAAGGCCTATAGAGCTTTTGTGCTGACTTCACTGTTGTATGCTTGTGAAACCTGGACAGTATACAGTGCCCTGCCAGGAAACTAAATCAATTCCATTTGCATTGTCTTAGGAAGATTCTGAAGATCTGAGGTCCTTTCTGGAGCTGAATTGCCAAGCATTCAAACTGTACTGCAGAGAACGCAACTCCAATGGACTGGCCACATTGTTCAAATGCCAAACATGTGTTTACCCAAAAGACTATTTCATGGAGAACTGACACAAGGCAAGTGCTCACTTGGAGGTCAAAAGAAGTGATACAAGGACACTCTCAAGGTTCTCTGAAGAACTTTGGGATTAATTGAGACAGGGGAAACATTGTCACAGGACTGCCCAGCATGGTATGCCTGCATCAAAGAGGGTGCTGTACTCTATGAGCAAAACAGAATTGCAGTAGCTCAAAAGAAGCATGAAATGCACAAATTTAGAGACATCTCCACTCCAAATGTTCATAGCGATTATTTGTGCCCTACCTGTGGTACAGCCTTCTGAGATTGTATTTGTTGGACACACTCTACCTTGACCCCAATATAGTGGTGTCATTTTGGTCCTCTTTGAGAATGAAGGACAAGAACTAACTATATATAAAATATAAATTATATATGTATGTATACATGTATATATGTACGCATGCATGTTTGTATGTATGTGTGTATTTACACACATAAATTACAGCCAATATTGGACCCAGAGGCTAGGAGTGCTATGCCTTCTCACTTTTTACCAAAGAGGTAAGGTTTTCCCTTCATGCAAAACAAAGGCTTAACTTGAAGAACACAAGTTTAAACTGACAAAAAGACAAACCAGGATACAGTGACATATCTACAGATATACTCTCCTATAAGGTTAATTACACTTTAGAACATGGAAGCAGTTTATGAGGCTAGGAGTTTTACATTTGACCTAGTCTCTAAAATGTCCAAACAATTCCCACCAGATCCATGTCTTGTAGCCATCCCAGCCAAGGGATTGAATTTCTTCCCTCCATAGGTGGCCATTTTCTCCAATGCAAAAACTTTTCCTTTAGCCTGTCACATCCAACTAAAAGGACCAAGATCCCTGCATATCCAAGACTTGCCTTCAAGTCTGGACACTCCCATCTGGGGAAATCACTATTTAGTTACCGATACTCAAGCAAGAAATAAAACACGAACAGCAGCTTGAGTCCCAAGTCCCATGCTCAGCCTTGCCCAAGACTATACATGTGCTTTAGTTGCCCAGTGTTTGAAGCCTTCCATTTCTGTGGTGGTGGGGAATAGCACCAACTCTACCCTTACCTCTCTAGGGGGATGCTCAGCGATACCTACTCTAGTGGGTAAACTAAGTGGGCAGAAGAAGAAAAAAGAGACAGAGTTTAGGACATTCCCTTTTAAATATCTATTGAGTCAGCAGCTCTTTCTGCTTAGGAGTCATTAAGAAAATTGCGTCTTCATGCCAAATCATAAGATGTTCAGTGCTGAGCCCCACATATCTCTCTGGAAGTTGTCAGAGGAGGCCCTGTGCCTTCTTCCTGAGATGGCCCCTTACTTTCCCACCTTCATACATTCTCTGTGAAGTGAACTCCCAGTGACACTTATATTACTTTCCCACTTTCATACATTCTCTGTGAAGTGAACTTTCAGTGACACATATTACAGTTATGGTGTATGTGTCAAATCTCCTAACTAAACTGTGAGCTCCATTGGCAACAGAGATCTTTGAATTTACCTCAGTGTTTATCACAATACTTTGCATACTTTAGGTGCTTTTAAAAGTGTCTCATTATAATCCTCATTATGATGTACTTCCGTACTAATTCATCCTTTGTTGAATGTCTAATCTAGGCAACAATGATATAATTAGAATGGTTGGTCTCTAGCTCCTGGTCTCAGGCCTCATGGGGATTTGTGTTTTTCTTCTCTGCATTTTGTTCCTCCTTTTGGAGACTCAGAAATCAAGCTATTCTCAAACACTTGCAGTCCTGATGGATTTTGCAGCTCATTAGAATCTAGACTTTCTCTGTGGTAGCTCTGAGTAGCCCACATGTTACTTGACATTCCCTAGTGGTTGACTGGTTAAACTCCATGGAATTAGATGTCATCGTCTCCAGGGGGAACATTCCCAACATTCATAAATTTTGCCATGTGAGTAAGACATGTTTCTTGGAATTTAGGTATTTCTTCATGAAAAGAGTACCTTCTGGTCCAAGACTATAACTACACTGAAGTGTGGGGTATTTAGGGACATCATCTCATTGGATTATACTCATGTTCCAGCTGGAAATCACTCCAGCTGCTCATGAGTGGACAAAGGAGACATTCACCAGAAGTCTGAAGATTCACTGACATCTACTCAAATTCTTAGAGGAGCAGAACACAGTTGGCTTTCATACTGCTGCCTTCTTTTTGTTGGCATTGAATTAGCCAGAGAGGAAAGGAAGGAACATGCAACCGAGAGGCTTCAGTGTGCCTGAATCCCTGTCACTGACAGGTTCATCTGTCAATTACCATCAGGCAGGAGATAAATTATGTAACTGTGAAGCAAAAAAATGCTTTCTGTCTGGCCTGAGGTATTTGACAGCTTACCCATTTAGTAATATTGGAGGAGAGAGAGAGTAACTTTCCTCTATATTTGTATGTATGTTGTAACTACTTTTGAAATCCTATTGGAACAAAACTGCTGCACCGGCCCACTAAATACTTTGTACTGCTTATTTGTATTTACAAAGAAGGTAATTATTTTTTCAGATGCAAGTTCTCCCTGTAATAGATCTCTGAGAGTAAAATCGTGGGAAGATTGAGTTTCAGAATTACAGTGGTTTTTCTTACGTCATTCTTTGTTGTAACTAGAAATAGTCATTATAAAATTCTACATTCTAATTCTAAAATGCCTATAATTCAATAGGTTGTTTGATTGCTGGGAGCCATATTAACCTAATTTCCTTCTGATCTGTTTGTTTTTGTGGAAAAATTCCTATGTTCCTCTCTGCTTGGAGATATAAATAACATTCTAGTGTCCAAACTGATTGGCAATAGGCCCAAATGGTCTTTGCATTATTTAAATTATGTGACTTTTTATTTCATCTATGCCTTCATTGGCTCAAAAATTGTATTTGGATGAAGGGCAAAAATCGTACTTATGAATTAGATTTTCTCTATTATTTCTCAAATATTAGAAGAGTTCTGCTGTCTCTCTTCTTGTCTTGGCAAACATAACCTTTCCCTTCCATAGATCAACACTAACAATGGTCCCCATTTCCTCTTCTGATTTTTTAAACACAGTTGTTCTCTGGATTAGGTTAAAGTGGCATTCTTCAAGACAAAGAGGCACTAGATTGAGAGATATCTTTCTTTTCACAAGGATTCATTCCAACTGGAAACCTCTATACATTTATGAGTCTTCTATAATCTGTAATTGAATGTGTTTATGGAGGGATAGAATTTTGTGGGATTTAATACAAGACGAATTTCTAATGCATCAGTGCTCAAAGTTTGTTGTCCAGTCACTCCCCATGCCCAACCATTCACATGCCAAGTTCATTTATTACATGAGAAATGAAGTTCCTCATGACAGGAGTCTCTGTAAGAAATCTTTACCTTTTATAATATTTCTACCCCCACCTCTGTCATTTACCCCAATTTCCAAATATTCCACATAATACTGAGAGGAAAGATATTGAATTTTTGTTGATTGCTGTGCAGAAGACATCCCAACTTCAAGAATGCTATAGAGAAAGGAGTATTGAAGATAAGAATAGGTAAGTAGTCTCCTCCTCAATCTCAAACTTTATTTACCACCAATACCATTGTTTGAAGCTCCTTTGTGCTAAGCTGAGTTGTTAAATGTGACAAATGCTAGGCTGTATATTTAATGCCCCTTTCAGATTTTGGAACAGCCAATGGGAAATTTCCACTGAAGCACGAATTCCTCTTAAATCTTCCAGAAGCTGGTTCCTCTCTTCCTTTGTCTCGGGCCTTCACTCACTGGGGAGAACTTTCCCAGAGAACTGTGGTTGTCTGGGCTCCTGTTCTTGGCCCAATTCTCAGTGTGTGAAGTTTTCCAATAGTGACTGCTACTAATATTATGCACTGAGGATTCTCTCATTAAAGAGAACTGTTCAGAAACAATGGTCTCCCTCTCTTCCCTTCCTTCTTGAACACAGGACAGTGCTTGGAGCCAGAAAGAATGGAATTGAAGTTCAAAAAATGGACCAAAGCCAGTGCATATTCTACATAAAATCAATCATTGAAAGCAAAAGAATTGGTCCTAAAGGGAACATCTTCCAAACAGAGAAACTTTTAAAGAAACCATAAGTGCGGAGATGTTTTTTTTTTTAATTCCCTGCATCTTTTCAGTAATAGAGGCCTGAGATCTGTTAAGCCTGTGAAGTTATTCTTCCATTCCAGTAACATCTTTGTCTGATAAAGATAATTCAGGGATTCTTGTAACTGAACCATATTCTAATTTCAATGGCAGTTTAAACCAATTTGTTGTCTTATTCCATCATGAGCCCCAGAACAGAATCTAGGACAATATTGTGGAGATTAGTAGAAACCCTCAAAGGAGGGAGATGTGTGACCTTGAGCAAAAAAATTAATTTCTTGAGGCCTCAGTTTCTACATCTGTATAATGAGAGGTTTTGATAGTTTCACTCTAAGGTTCCTTTCAACTCTAGATATAAGATCCTTGATCCCCTGGTGCTGTCTAGCTTGTGAACCTCTTAACCACTAGAAAGATCGGGTCTGATTCAGCTTACTCAGGATCAGAAAGAATGTTCTGTTTACAAGGCAGAAGAACAGTGCCTTTAGGCTACACACAGGGAGGAAAGTACAGGAGAAGAATGGTAGTTATTCCCAGTCACATTATCCCTTGTTTTTTTCCTAATTGCTTTTCCCATATGGAAGTGCTCCAAGGTAGGCATAAGCTTGCTATCATTACCTGAACCATGAAGCATACCTTGAGAGTAAGACTGTAAGGACAAGATGTAAGGACAAGAGTAAGGACAAGATGCAAGATCAAAGACTGATCAGTGAACACCAGAAAGGGTAGAAAATTCCTGTCTCTATCTCCACCAAACTGACCATTCTTCTGAGAATTCTAGAGAGCTTTTGGTGGAAAAGGGAGGAAATTTCCCTTTCCTTCACCTAGTCACTCAAAGTGAATGCTACCCTGAGAACAATGAGCTTTAGATGCATCTCCTATTGAAGATAAGGTTAGACTAGCCTCACAGCAATTTCAGCAAATGTTGGGTGCAGGCCAGTGCTGCAAAAGCCCTTAGCCCCTGGAGATGAAGGCCCCTCAGAGTCTTTTTTTTTATAATTTTAAATCAAGCAAGAGGTGACAATTCCCCTGCTCTGGTAGATTTCTCTAATAATAATCACTCACAACTTAGAAATGCCATTGTTTTTTCTGTGCAAATCATTGTTTTTTTCTGTGATAAATATTAACTAGGGTTTTGCTTAAGGAAACACTTGGGCAAATAAGGGAGAGAGGATTTGAGACGTAACCCAGTACATGGATAAGGACATTGTTATTCCGATAGCTAGGAAGATTTAAAAATAAATTAATTCCATGGTAAATCTTTCTTAGGGAATGTCATACTCAGAACTGGAGCTACTCAAATTACCAAAATTTGAACTCTATTTCAAATGACAGAGGATGTTAAAGTAGATACAATGGACCTAGCCTCAAGAGGTTTTCATTCAAATTCTAATTTGGGCATTTAATAATTGTAAGAAAGTCACTTAACTTTTCCCAACAGGCTTCTTCAGTTGTAAAAGTGAGAAAATATCTGCACTATCTACCTCATTGGAGTATTACAAAGGAATGATTTTGCCTCCCCCAAAATACTATATCAATAAAAATTATTATTATTGGATATTATTTTATATATAGTATTATTATATAATATTATATATGTAGAGAGATATTATTATTATTATTATTATTATTATTATTATTATACTTTGTAAATGACCAAGAGTTTGACCTGGTTTCAGTTAAAGATGCTTTGGAAATGGGAGTCATACATTCCCATGGCAAAGCATATGGCTTCTTCTGTGTTTTTAAGGATAGGACTTGGTTACCCCTTGTCTTCCTAAATGACTCAAAAATGAATGGGAACCACCTTTTAGCATATGAAAAATGAGGAAAGATGGGAGTTACTTCACTGAAGCACAAGACCTTAGGTAGAAGCACACAAATCACTTTATGATCAGGGCTAGAAGGAACCATAAAGGTCACAGTCCACCTCATTCTACAAATGAAGAAACTGAGAATGGATGACATGCCTGAAATTCATTCCAGCTGGATCTCTAGTTCAAGTTTTTAAAGTGAGACTTCCAATGACTCCCCACCCCCAAACATTCTTGTGACATATTCATTTATTACATGAGAAGGTCTAGATTCCAATCAAGCTGTGCTACTACTACCTCTGTGGCCTTGCCAGTGCTCATACGCTCTCCAGATTTCAGATTCATAATATTAAAAAAATACAGATATTAGGCCTGAAAAATATCGAGCCCAATGTTCTAAGTGAGCAGAAGAGGAAGCTAAGGCCCAGAGAGATTTATCCAAAGTTACACAAGTAATTTGAAAATGGATGTGTGTTGCAGGGCAAGGATTTTAATTCAGGTCCTCTCTTTCCAAATCCAGTGTTATTTCTAACAAAGTGTAACTTGTACCTCATCTCTAAAAATGCAGGAGGAGGAGAAGATAAGGTCCTTTCCAGCTGGATTATATGATATTTGCATCAGCCTTCTCATTTTCCTGTAAGACATTTGTCATTTTATGGAATGTGAACTAATGAACAGAATAATGAACTGGCAGTCAGAAGACCTGGGTTTAATTCTTTGGTTCAAATCCTGGCTTCAACACTTTCCTTTTAACTCCAGACAGATGGATGGACAAAGAGACAGAGACAGAGAACAGAGAGAGACAGAGAACACAGAGAGAGAGAGAGAGAGAGAGAGAGAAAGAAAGAGAGAGAGAGATCTTTACATGTTGAATCCTCCATTAGACCTTGAGCTTCTTAGGAACAGAGTCTGTCTTTTGCCTTTCTTTGAATCCCCAGCACATAGTAGGCATTTAATAAATGTTTATTGACTGACTGATAAAGGCATAAATGATGTTCTTGGCAAAGTTGCAGATGACACAAAATTAAAACATTGGATGACAAAATCAGAAACCAAAAGGATTTTGACAGGCTAAAAAAGTGAGTCAAATCTAATAAAGCAAAATATAATAAAGATAAACATAAAGTCCACACTTGAGTTTTTAAAAAATCAATTTCATAGTACAAAGTAGAGGAAGGTACAGTTATACTTCCATTAATGTGAATTTTAAAAAAGCTCCAGGAAGCTTGGTGATTTCAGTATGAGTAATGATGTAAAATGTCAGGCAAATAGTATTAAAACCTTCTAAAGCGCATTAGAAAACAAGGCATGCAAAATGAGGGAGGACCTCATCCAGCACTTAGAAGAGTGCCTGGCACATAGTGGTGCTTAATAAATGTTTATTGGCTGACTGACTGGTCCCACTCTTCTCTGCCTTAGTCAGGCCACATCTGGGGTATGACATTTAGGAAAGATAATGACAAGCTGGGGTGTGGTCAGAATGTTGATGAGGGATCAGTCCAAGACTTTTGGTCATCATGGAGTCCTCAAGTATTGGAATGGTTGTCAAGTGGAAAAGAGAATAAATTTGCTCTATTTGGCAGTAGAGGGCATTACTTGGAAAAAGAGAAGTTGTAGAGATAAATATAGAGTCTATGTATGAAAAAACTTCCTAACAATTACAGGTGTTCAAAAGGAAGGAAGGAAATTTATTAAATGCACTGTGATAAGTAAATATTACCTCATTTGATCCTCACAACAACCTTGGGAGGTAAATACTATTATTCTTTCCTATTATACAGCTGAGGAAATTGAGCTAAACAGAGGTTGAATGACTTACCCAGTGTCACACAGTTATTAAGTGTCTAAGGCTGATTTGCTCCCAGGTCTTCCTGACTCTGGGCCCAGTGCTGTATACATACCAAGCTGCTTCTTAAAAAGAGGTGTTCAAAAGAAGCTTTTACTACCTTATGAAGCAGGGGGTTCCCTTTTACAGAAGGTCCTAAGTGAAGACTGGATGGACATTTCTTGAGGATAATGTATGTAGATAGGATTCTCAGTCAAATATAGGTTAGACTAGATAGTCTGTGAAGTCCTTTCCAGTTCTGAGATTTGGGGAGTGCATTCATTCCAAGAAAGGGGAAAAAAGCAAGCAGCCTATTCAGGTTTAATAGTAAACCAGTGGAGACTAGGAGGTAGAAAAATTAGGTCACTCCTATCTGGGCAACAGGATTACCCAGTTTCTGGCTTGGGTTGAATAGCATCAAATAATGCCTTAGAAAACCATTTTTGGATTCTCCTGTTCCCAGCCTTATCTAGGTTATCTGTGTGAGTTTCTCAGTAAGTTTACATCAATGAAAGAATGACATAACTTCACAGTACGAGAAGGGTAGAAGTGAAGGAAGGAGGATTTTTGTTTTGAAGGCTTAGATTTCTACACCTGGATTTTAGCTCTTCTTTAAAGATGTCCCATCCAGCCTGTTGGAAAACAACCCTGGCTCCATCTAGTTTTAGTATAATCTCTCAATGAGGGAAGAAAGTGAGGGACATAGGGATAGGTAAGTACCTGGATATGTATTCTTTCACCATGACTATCTCTCCATTGTTCAACAGGTGAGAAAACCAATGTCTATGGGCAGGAATCAGAGTAGGGGTGTGACTGAGTTCATCCTAGCAGGCTTCCCCACTCTTCACAGCATGCAAACTGAGCTCTGTTCAATATTCCTGCTAGTGTACCTGCTGACCCTAATGGGCAACATGGTGATTATAAGTGTGGTAGGAGTTGATCCTCGCTTGCAGACTCCTATGTACTTTTTCCTGGGGAACCTGTCATGCCTGGAGATCCTGATCACTTCTGTGATTATTCCTAAGATGTTGACTAACTTCTTTTCAGGTCAACATACCATCTCTTTCACTGCTTGCATTACTCAATTCTATTTCTACTTCTGCCTTGGAGCTTCTGAGTTCCTGCTACTGGCTATCATGTCTGTGGATCGTTACCTGGCTGTCTGTCATCCCTTGAGATATCCTATACTGATGCATGGGACCATATGCTTACGATTGGCTCTGGTCTGCTGGGCAGGAGGCCTTCTCCTTGTGCTTGGTCCTACAGTGGTTGTGTCCTTGCTTCCTTTTTGTGGCCAGAATGTGGTGATCCAACACTTCTTTTGTGATAGTGGCCCCTTGCTTCGCCTGGCATGCACCAACACCAAAAAATTGGAAGAGGTTGATTTTGCTCTGGCCTCAGTGGTCATCATGGTCTCCCTTTTGCTTACTGCCACTTCTTATGGTCACATTGTTTTGGCTGTCCTTCAAATACCCTCAGCCTCAGGCAGACAGAAGGCCTTCTCTACCTGTACCTCTCACTTGATGGTGGTTACACTCTTCTATGGAAGTGCCATCTTCCTCTATGTCCGACCATCACAAAGTGATTCTGTTGGTACAAACTGGGTGGTGACAATAGTGACTACTTTTGTGACACCACTAATGAACCCTGTCATTTACACCCTTCGAAATGAACGAGTGAAGGTAGCCTTAAAGGATATGCTTAAGAAGGGGCTAGCATCTTGTTCTGAGCATCTCTGATAGTATTGGAGCTAGATTAGGAAAAAGAATGAAATGAAGGGGGAAGGGTCAGAGGAAAGAGTAGATCTAATTTATCTCTGCATTCTGCCTATAATTTTGGTACTATATGAGAGTCAGTCTTGTCTCCATATCTTATAGACCTTCACTCTTGGGAAAATCTTTCTCACTACCATTTTCATTCTACTAACATCAGCAGCAGCAAACTGCAGAATTCTAGAGCTAGCAAAGACTTCAAAAGATCACCTAGTCTTTATTTCTTTTCTCAAGGAAGGTTTCACAAGCCAAAACAAGTAATCTTTGTCGCTACCAATTACAAATATCAACTGAATTTTCCAACAGCCTTTGGGAACTCTTTCTAATTAAATAAACTTCCATAAAGTCAACAAGTTTGCCACAAATATGAAGGATTACAAGATTATGATGCACAGGAAGACGTGCCAGTAGATCAGGCCTGCATAGACTATGCCTGAGTCTTTTAAATCTACTTGCAACACCTAAATATTTGCCATCAGATGGAAAAGAAGTAAAGAAAATTGAACCAAGGGACTGGTTTCCAACTCTAGGGAAATGCCAGTAGTAATGGAAGGTTGAGATCCCTGAAAGGTTCAAGGGGAAAAGCTTTTGATCAACTCTTCTACTTCCCATATTTCATCTTCATCTCGCCTCAGGTAAAGGTTTGGTGGAAGACTATTTTATTTCTTGTCACTGGGATAGATTTCCTTTAATTGTACCACTTTCCCCTTCTGTCCTTTCTTAAATTCATATTTACTTTTATTGAAGTTGGAGTGGGGATGAACTTATTCTGATGAATACTGACAATTTTTTTTAAATGACTATAAATACAGTAGACTAATTACTGGCCAATTGAATGTGATAAATAGTAGTAGCTTCTATGGTTCCTTCTAAAAAATGTGTTCCGTAATTTTGCAACTATTTACCTCATAGGATGCTGGGGAGCAGATGAGCTCATGCTTTATAATGTACTCGAAAGCTGGTATGAAAGAAAGATGACAAATAAGGTGATGTTTATCAGTGAGAACCTAATATCAGATAGTGATGGAGAAATAAATGTACAGAGATGTTCCAGATAAAGGACAATTAAATTCAAGAGCTTGGTAAGTAAATTGATTTCAAAATGATCCAAAAAATAGGCACACTGAAAAGCTTTAACACCACTGGGAAACAATGGCTGATAGAAACAGTCTCCAACTTCCAACTGCCTATCTGACATATCAAATTGGATGTCCAGTAGAAATCTCAAACTCAACATGACCAAAACTGAACACATTATCTTTCCTCCCACCAATGCCCACCCCTTTCCAAAAATTTCTATTATTGTCCAGAGCACCATCATCCTCCTAGTCCTTCAGACCCACAACCTAGATGTTATCCTACACTCCTCACCATCCTTCAACCCCTTTATCCAATTTGTTGCCAAGGCCTGTTGATTTTACCTTTGCAACATCTCTGAAATATGGCCCCTTATGACCTCTGATACTGTTACCACTCTGGTGCAGGACCTCATCACCTCACATTTGGACTATTTAATAGCCTGCTGGTTGGTCTGCCTGCCACATATCTCTCCACAATCCAGTCCACCCTCCATTCAGCCACCACAGTGATTTTCCTTGCTTGTAGATCCTACCATGTCATCCTGCTTCCTTTTTAATAAACTACTGTGGCTCCCTAGCACCTCCAGGATCAAAAACAAAAACCTCTATTTGGTGTTCAAAACCCTTCATAACCTCTCTCTCCCCTGCCATTCCAGTCTTCTTGCACCTCTTCCCTATATACTCTTTGATCCAGTAGCACTGGCCTACTTGCTGTTCCCTGGACCAGTCACTCCCCTAGGCCTGGAATGCCTTCCCTCCTCGTCTCTATCTCTCCTGGATTTCCTGGAATCCTTCAAGTCCCAGCTTAAAACCTACTATCTACAAGAAGTCTTTCCCAAACCATTTTAATTCTAGTGTCTTCCCTCTATTCATTATGTCCCCTTTATCCTGTTTATAGCTTGTTTGCACATGATAGGAATTTTAAATTTCCTTTCTAGTGGCTTTAGGAGAGCTGCCCTCCCTTTTTTTTTGTAAAAAGAATCAAATAAATAACTGAGGCTTTCCTTACAGTGTAGAATTTACTTGAGACTTCCAGTAGTTTAACACAGATAATTAGCTGGTTAGGGGTAAAAGAATCCTTAACTCAGCTTTGTGATAATGATTACCCAGCTAGTTGTGATTTCCAGAGTAAATCCTCTCAGTATTTGTTGATCAATTTACAACTTGATCTCTTATACTTTTTCCCCTTATGCTCTCTTTTCCATATAAATCATGCTCTCCATTAGAAATTTTATGTTTATCTTTGAAACATAAATCTTTTCCTTTCCCTTTTGGCAGCCATAAAATCCAATTGTACCTTTTTTTTTCCCCTGACAAAATTAGCATCCATATAAGTCATATGAAAACTCTGTCTGGCAATTAGTGGTCATTTTTAGATACCATGAGACTATGCTGAGCATAAAATAAACTGGTTAATGAAATGTTTCTGCATGTTGATAAATATGGTTGGCAGTAGTACCTATCAATGAATCCTTGGATATTTCCAAATCACACATATTTATTTGCATGCTATCTCCCTTATTTGATTTTTTTTTTGTCTAGGCAATGGGGTTAAGTGAGTTGCCCAGGGTCACACAGCTAGTGAGTGTTACCCGTCTGATGCCAGATTTGACTCCAGGGCCAATGCTTTATCCACTGTGCCACCTAGCTGCCCCTCCCTCATTTGATTTTGAGCTCCTTGGGGATAGTAACTATCTTTTGCCTTTCTTTTTATTACCAGCACTTAGTACAGTGCCTAACACATTGTAGGTGCTTAATAAATGCTTATTGCCTAATTGTCATATCTTTAAGATTTCAATATGTGGTAAGAGTGCTGGGGTTTTTTTCCCTTTCTTGTTACACTACTACCCCCATTCTTATCACATATACTCCCAATGATTTCTATCTAAGGAAGCCTAGCAAAGGAATGGAGAAAGAAGCAATGGGGAGGGGCAGATTATGATAAGAGATCTAGATTTTCAGAGATTTGCTGAGGTCAATGAACAGACCCTTACTTGACTCAGAAATTACTAGGGAGTGGGGGAAATCCAGAAGAATGGATTTTTCCCAACTGCCAGTGACCCAATAGTAACATAAAACTGAATCTAGTCATTTACATGAGTGGGGAAGTTAACAAATAACCCAAGATATTTTTGGACAGAAACAGCTCTTATAAAGATCAGAGTGAAATGCTTTGAAACTTCAGTGGATTTGTGATCTCCTTGGTTAAAGATACTTCCTTCAAAGATGTAAATCGCAACACATCCTGTCATCCTTTGCAAATCTTGTCTATATTGTCCCACATATCCTCCACAGGTTCTGGGGTGGGGGTGGGGTCTTCCTCTGTATCTCATGACATTATATGGATCTCAGTGGAGTAGAAGAACTAACCAGTGATGATCCCTCATTTTTCACAAGACCAGATCTTATCACATTTCCTGGTAGCATCCTTCACAATATTCCTCTTACACAATTTTTACTGGTAATATGTGTCAGCCAGCTTGTGCCCACCACTTGTGCATCTATCCGTTACCTTTGACTGATCCTCTTCTTAGAGAGATATTTCATGACTTACAGTCACACAGCATCACTAGAAGAATTTTTTAAAGACAGCTTTTATTTGAAGGGGAAAGTATGAGGTTCTTAAAAGTACTACACAGGCAAAAATTAGGCTTAGATATCATACCATAAATATTAGTTCATATCCTTTTCATAGCTATGGATAGGAGTTGTATTCTTAAGCAAACAAGAGATAGACAACAGAAGGAAACAAGCATTTATTAAGCATCTAATATGTACCAGGTACTGTGCTTAGAGGCGCTATTATTATCCTCATTTTACAAGTAAGACGATTGAGGCAGATAGCAGTTAGGTGACTTGCCCAGGGTCACATAGCTCCTAAGTATCTGAGGCAGGATTTGAGCTCTGCTGTACTAACTCCAAGCCTAGCACAATATCTATTATGCCATCTAGCTACCTAGAGGCAATTAGAAAAGATAAACTAGATAACTTTGATTACTTGAAACCAAAAAACTTCTAAACAAACAAAATTAACATATCTAGGACAAGAAGTGAAGTGGTCAAATGAAGAAAATATATTTATACTAAATTTCTCAGATAAGGTTTTGGCATTCTAGATATACAGACAAGTAATGGAAATAATGTATAAAAGTCATTCCCCGATATATAAGTAGTTAAAAGAAATGAACAAAGAATTCTTTTAAAAATTACAAAATATTAACAACATGAAAAAATTCTCTGAATTACTATTAACAAAAGAAATACAAATCAAAACGACCCTGTGGTATTACCTTATACCCAGAAAGTTGGCAAAGATAAAATGAGTTGGGAATAGTTAATTTTGGAGGAGTTGTTGGAAGATATGCACACTACTGCACTGTTAGGCAAGTTGTGAATCTGTACAAGTGTTTTGGAAAACAATTTGGAAGTATGCAAATAAAATTACTGAAATGTTCATATCTTTGACTCAAATTTCACTACTAGGCTTATACCTCAATAATACCACTGATGAGAAGAAACTATACATATACACCAAGGTCTTTATAGCAGCACTTCTTGTTGCAGCAAAGCTTTGGATACAAAGTAGTTAGGTAACCAAAATTTAATTAAGCACCTTCTATGTGCCAGATACTGTGCTAAATGCTCGCATTAGATGCCCATCAATTGGGGAATGGGTAAACAAATTGTTGTACATGACTATGAGGGGATGTTACTGTGCTTTAAAAAGGAAGACTATGATGAATACGTAGAAATCTGGAAAGATTTCATGTAATCTGATTCAGAGTGAAGTAAGCAGAGCCAAGAAAGTAACATACACAATGACTTTAATAATGTTAATGGAAAGAGTAATTGCAAAGCAATCAAAAGTGAATGTTGTAAAATTACAAAGTATAAGAAGAGCCCCAGAAAGGTATGAGAAGGCACTTCCATCCCACTCCTTTGTTGAAGTGGGAGGTCCACAGATGTAGCACATTGCATGTACTTTCAGGGTTTCTTTTTTTACAATGTATTTATGTCTTACTAATTTTTTCTCTTCTTCTTTCCCCCCTTTTTTCCTTTTAAATGGTTTTTTTTTATATATATGGGATGGCGCCTCTAGGAGGGAGATGAAAAAGAATAGAGAAATTCTGGTGATGTAAAAAAAAAAATCAAAGAAGGCTTTTTTTTTTTAAAGGGAAAAGTACTAGATAATTTCATACAGGTAGTTTAGTCAACTCTCCTATTCAATTTGGGTCCAGTTAATTGTCCATTTCCAAGGTTTGTCCAAGATATGGACTTACCAACCAACTCTAAGGGTAGTCTGTCTATTTACTTGGATATCATAGTATGGACAATAGACATTTTTCATCTACTTGGTTTTTCTCTTGTTAAGTCAAGTCAAATCAACATTTATTAAGTGCATGCTGTGTGCCAAGTACTCTGCCAAGCCCTGGAGACAAGTCCAAGACCTTAGCATCTTACCTTTTGGTAATTTTCTAAATAGTACTCACTATATATGCCTTCCTTGTTTCAGATTCTTCCAGTAAGAAACCATCTTTCTTCTCCATGGTCTTCAAGTGCTTTTTAGTGTTCAGTATCCAGGAAATAGTCTAAGTAGTGTCAAGGAGGCATCCTGAGCTCACTCGCTACCATGGGAGAGGTAGGATTCTGGTCAGAATTTTAAAAAGACTTGGGGAATCTGGGGGTTGTCTAACCTTTGTATCTTTCTCAGCTTTTACCAGAGTGCTATGTACACAGTAGGTCCTCAACCAATGTTTGTTCATTTTAATTGAATCCAAGTCAATCCCAGGGTCAATAATGATCATGTTCTAAAAAATAAAGAAGGGAGGCAGGGTTTAAGTAAAGCATGTGCAGAAATGCTCTGGCTCTTTTCTATCAACTATGTGTGTTACCTAGGTTCTTAGAGCTATCTGAGCAGAAGAAATAAGCCCTTCATTGGCCACTGAACAGGAAGAGCTTATGATTCAGAGGACCTTTATAAAAGGGGTGATTCTTCATTTGGTTATCTGTACTGTTTATTTTGCTTCTTGAAACCTAAGTGACAGTATGCCACTATCATTATAGGGTTTTGTCTAAACCTTTCTTCCACTGCAGGTACAGAAATATATGGATACATTTTTGGAGAATTGACATTTTGCAAAATGCAGCAAATGTTTTAATTTATGCATGAGAAAGGGAAGTGTTCAAAAGGGTATGCATTTCAAGTTATTGCAGGTTATTTCTGTGAGAGAATTTCTGCAGGGAAAACATGTTTAAATTTACTTGTTATCTTTTTTTTTGATCCTCCACTGGCACCAGAGCCTTCCAGGTAAGGGAAGGACAACTTACTTTTTCTCTACTTTGGCTACCAAACAACCAGGAGAACACAGCAGCTAGAGCATATGTCCTGCCTGGGTAAGCCTGAGGACTTCAACATCTTGGCTGCCTCTTCTGTTTTGTGTTTTTTCTTTCCTGGATTTAGGTGACTAAACATCAGCCTCAAGATAAAATCCAGTCTTGAGGTGACCTTGAGAGTAATAGAGGTTGAGAGATCCTAGTTAGCTTAGTCAGAGCTGCATGGGGAGGTTCTGAATTGGAAAAGATGATTACAGACAAGAGGAGGAGCCAAAACCCTAAACTGCTTAATCAGAAGATGTGGATATTGAGGAGTCAGAGCAGAACTAAGATAAAATGTAAGAATACTTCTTCCTTAGTCCCTCAGACTGCTGGTCTGAGCCAGTGATCTTTAAGTCTCAACTTCCCAGGAGAGCAAAAGAGTATTTGTATTAAGATACTGAAACCCATTCTGAGTCTGTCAATGTTTACTTGTTTTTTTAATTTAATTTATTGTATTCTGACCTTAAAAAATAAAACAAGCATTTCCATAAAATAGTAAAATAAAAAAAGATGATTGTGCATGAAACTACAAATCTATTATGTACAACTTGCTATTCCTTTAAATATATAAGAACGTTACCATGTAACTTTTCCCCCTTTTTTCTCCCCTTCCCCCATACCCTAGAGATAGCTACCATTAGACACAAATATGTATGTGTGTATATATATATGTACATATATGTATATATGTATATGTATGTATGTATGTAAAACCATTCTATGCATACTTCTATTAGTTCTTTCTCTGGATGCAGATAGTATCTTCCTTCATATGTCCTTTGTGGTTAATTTGGATATTTATAATAGCCAAAATAACTTAGTCACTTAAAGTTGTTCTTAAACAATATTGCTGTTACTGTATACAATGTTTTCTTGGTTCTGCTCATTTCGCTCTTCATTATTTTATGCAAATTTATCTATGTTTTTCTAAGATCATCGAGCTCATCATTTCTTATAGTACAGTCATATTCTATCACTATCATATACCACAACTTGTTCAGCCATTTCCCAATCGATGGGCATCTCTGCAATTTCCAGGTCTTTGCCATCACAAAGAGAGCTGTTATAATTATTTTGGAACTTATAGCTTCTTTTCCTTTTTCTCTAATCATCTTGGGAATGTCAATGTGTACTAGTGAGTATTTTGTGTTAAACATTTCTTTTGTGTGTAGGAAAAAATAACTACCCTATACCTGATTCATATTGTCCATTGAATACCCTTCCAGCCATTATTTTTGAAATATCCTAGACATGAGGCAAAACCTTAAGCAAAAATTTCCCAGGATGCCAAGATGGAGCGCATAAGGAGGCTGAGTGTAAGTATAGGAATATGACTCCTTTTATGGGTAGTCAGTCTCACTCAGGACTGAGGTTTATCTAGACTAAGTGTATGGTTGCAGAGAAGAGGAACTTCTTGGTGGAAAGAGTGATAGAAGTGCCTCAGCCCTCTGGGCCCCACAGCAGTTTCCATTTTCAGATGAGTTATTAATTGAAAGAACTAGATGTGTTTAGCCTGAAGTCTTGCGGGGGGGGGGGGGAAATATAATTGTCATCCTAAATTATTTTGAAGGACTCTCATTTGAAAAAGAGATGCCCTGCTTGGACCCAGAGGACACAACTAGGATAAATAATAGCTCATATTTATATAGGGCTTTAAGGTTTACACAACACTTTACTTACCTTGTCCTATTTGATCCCAACCACAAACCTGAAAAGTAGGTGTTATTATCCCTATTTTATAGATAAGGAAACAGTGTCAGAGAGGATGGGTGCCTTGCCCACAGTCATATAACTCAAAAAATGTATGAGGTCAAATTCCAACTCAAATCTTCCTGACTACAGATTCAGCCCTCACTCTCCTCCTTCTCCTCTCTGTTCTACTCCAGGGAATCATTTTAGGTCCTTGCCAACAATAAAAGCCATCCAAGAATGAAGTGGATTACCTAAAAATGTAATGCTTTCCCAATTGTAAAATTTTCCGCTTCATTAGCTCAAAACTAAGGAGTTAGAGAAAATGTGGGAAAGAATGAAACTCTTATTTTTTTTTCCAGTACAGCCAGGCCTATTTATTATTCTTCTTTTAGATTTTTTTCGACTCTCTGTATGAAAATTCTTGCTGCAAATGGTCTGGCTTTTCCTATGGTCATGTATTCCTGAAGAGTCCAAGACCCAGTCCAACTCTGCCTCTGCTCAATGAAAGATCCTGGATCCCTAAACCAAAATTGATTGGAGAAGACTGCTTGTTATGTAGTGGGAGGATACTGTCTCACCCCAATTGCAGTGGCCATGCCCCATTTGGATCTAGGAGGCAGCTACTTACCAGGGTTCTCCTTGATCTCTACCTGGTGAAAACTTTGTCCAGAGAAAAATCCTTGACCTATAGAATTCCCTGGAGAAGAGTGGGTCAGGACATGGCAAGTGGATATTCATTTGAGAGAAAAGGAGGTATTAAGCAAAGGACTAGATTCTTCCCTCTACTCTCTCTGTCTCTGTGTCTCTTTCCCTTTCTCACACACCCACAGTAATGTACTGAATAAAACTTTTGCAGACCTCTCTACTGCCTCTTTCTTCTCCTATACTGCCCTATGCAATTGCCCACAGTCATAGAGACAAAGAAGACAAGTTAAAGAAAGAGTTTGGTGGGGGCAGTGTGGCCTAGTGGTCTGAAGTGTTAGGCCCTAGTCCTTTTGGAGGCATAGGTTCAAATCCTGCAACTACTCTTAATTTTAGTTCCAAGCTCCATTAGAAGGAATTAGTGGATGATTTTAATTTCTGAGTGTTTATAGACTAAGGAGTGAGTGGGTAAATAAAACTTTCAGAGGATGGAGGGCTCCAGGGTGCTCTAGAAAAGAAGAGAATCATCTTCTCTAAATGTGGGCACTAGGGTCATTACTTGTTTAGTATTAGGAAAGAGGTTTGGGGAGAAGGAAAGAATTATAGTTTAGATATAGTTCTTAAAATTAGAGTAGAAAGATTTTTCAATTTTTCAATTATACAAGGCCCTATTGGGACTGTATATAATTTGAGATAGGTAAAATCAGCTGGGATTTCGTCACTTTTTCAAGCGAAACCTAGGATCTTGGAGGAGTGGGGGTAGAAACAGAAGCAGAGAAATTAAATGTTAGGTGTTACTAAAGCCTGCGATTGTAAAGGTGCAGAGTGGCAGAAGGTGCTGGACAGGGGAAATGGAGTCTCGCCATTGTAAAATCTAGACATTTAAAGGATAACTTTAGCAATTCAACTCCTTTGCTGAGTAGAGCTACACAGTTTTTGTCTCCACTGACACACTGTGTTGGGAAGGGAGTGAAGGGGGAAGACTAAGAGAAGATAGCAAGGCAGATAGCCAGATGACCTGAGGAAATGACTCTTAAGATGTGTATCATGGTCTGTTTGGGGGGAGGCTCTGTAAGTTGCTTAGGAAAGCTTGTACTCACTCAGTCACCAGTCAAGATGGTTCAACCCCAGGGATGGAGAGTCAAATCTGATTGGATAAAGTCCCCAAAGCCAATGCAGTGCAGATATGATGGGAAGGGGATTGCTTATTCAGCATCTCCAAAGTATGTTTGCCTTCCCTTGGGGCATCAAACCCATAGGGTGACATTGGATTTGAGAGAGACTATGTAGGGCTAGGGGTCCACCAGAATGTCAAAGATTAATTCCTTTCTGAAAGGGCCTAAGGGGTTATTTGTGACTTAAATTTTTCTGTATCAGTTTGTGAATTCCTGTGAATATTGTATATCTTCTGTATTTTTCATGGAGTGAAATAAAAGTTGTCCTGATCATATGTATTGCTCCTTGAAGTACAGGATCTGGGAGCCTGTTACCCACATTTGTGGAAAATATAGATATAAACTAAATATAAACCCTATTTGGAGATTTTTCTGGAATAATTCTAGGTGGAAGCAATGAGTCAAAGAGAAAAAAAAGGAACTTCTTTTGGGCTAACCACCAGGATTTGATGTCCTTAGGGTAAGGTCAAGGTCTTGAGGAACACTGGGCCACAAATTCCAGTAATTGTGTCCAAACAGCTGGATGAGCAGTAAAGACATATTTAAGAATTGTTTTGGTTTTCATTATTCAGAGAGCTGCTTAGAGAAAGGATTAAAGCAGACTTTTATTTTCCCTACCCAATATACTTTGGATATGCCCATTCCAGCTCTCTCTCTCTCTCTCTCTCTCTCATCTTGAACCAGGGAGCCAAAAGGGAACTGAGATTCAGTTTAACTTCTGCTAGGGCTGGCATTCAATAAGAATTGATACAGCAGAGCTGTCTAGATTCCTAATGTATATCAAGTGGTGGTGTAGTCTGAGGAAAGCTGCAGACTTTAATGGGATGAGAGTGGGGGAGTGCCAACCCAGATTACAAATTATCCAGTTCGTGGCTCTAAAGACTTTCTATTTGCATGTTGAAACCTGGATGAGAAGGCATATCCTCTCCATATTGGGCTAGGCAAGAAAGAATTGTGAATGCATTCCTTTGGGGAGGGTTATCAATCAACATTTATTAAGTGCCTACTATGTGCCGGACACTGTGCTAAGTGCTGGGGGGTACAAAAAAGTAGGAGGGGGGAGACAAAAGACCATCTCTGCAGTCAATGAGCTTACAATCTAATGGGGGAAACAATGAATAAACAAATATACATACATATGAATAAATGACAAATAGGAAATAAGTAAGAGAAGGAAGGCACTAGAATTAAAAAGGATTGGAGAAGGGTTCTTTTAGAAGATGGGATTTTAATTGGGACTTACAGGAAGCCAGGAAAGGTAGGAGGTGAAGATTAGGAGGGCATTCCAAATATGAGGGAATGCCAGAGAAAATGCATGGAGATGGGAGATAGAACATCTTGTTTGTGGAACAGCAAGGAAACTGGGTCAAAGAGTATATGTTGGGGAGTTAGATGTAAGAAGACTGGAAAACTATGTGGGCACTAGGTTATGAAAAGCTTTGAACACATCTTAAACTCAAAATGCCCCAAATTGAAGTTGTTATCTTCCCCCCAAACCTTTCTTTCCCCAAGTTCCCCATTACTGAAAAGAACAACAACATCCTCTCAGCTTCTCAGGCTTAAATAAATGAGGAGTCAAGGAGAAGAGAGAGTTCACAATAAATGCTCTCAATTTTTTTTCTGTAAAATATGAGGCAAGGTTTTCAACTGAGATAGGGGAGAATGGGTGAACCATGGAATGCTTGAGGAGGGAATGAAATCTTTAGAAGAGCTGCTATGAAGAGTGAGCTGATAAGGCAAGTATAGGATTGCCTAGCAGCAGTGAGGGCCCATTTGAGGTAGACCCAGTCAGAAAAGTGGTTGGTGTGATTTCCTCCACCTTCATTCAACAGTATATATGTAGGAGCAAAGGTGGCAAATAGTGGAAGTGATCCAAGACTGAGGCTTAGCTGGCTATAATTGGTCAAAGGATAAGAGGGCTAGGGATTCAAGAGAGGAGCACAATGTAGAATTGAATTGGTTTACCAAAGGGTCAAGATGGGGAAAAGAAAGAGAGAGTGGCCAGTGAAGGGGAGAGAGCTTAGGAGAGAATTGAAGGACCAAGGGAGGTCATGATACAGACAAAGAATAGAATTTTGCAAGGGAAAGCAGAGGAAGAGGTGAAAAGCCAATAGATTATGATCAAATAAGGGAAATTTGTAATTCTTGGGTGTAGAGGTGGTACATTTGTGGATGATGGCAAGATTAAAGGATGACCATCTTTGTGTGTGGCTGATGTGGGGTGCAAGGATAGGTCATGGGAAGTGAATACATTGAGGAATTGAGTGATTAGAGTATTTGAGGGAGAAATCAAGATATATATGTTGAAGTCTCTCATGTGAGAGCAGGAGTTGGGGAGAACAGAAAAATTGTGAACCATGTACCAAACTCATTGAGGAAAGAAGGGGAGTGACCTGGAAGTCTGTAGGCAATAGCTACCAGGATTTGATTGGGTTGTAGATATGAATAGAATGAATTTCAAAGGAGGAAAAAGTATTTGGTGATGAAAGTAGGGGGAGAATCTACTTGGAAGTGGCAATGGGGAGCAAAAAGGCTTCCATCTCCCCTACTTTGACCAATGAACCAAGGGTAATGAGTAAAGGTGCAGCCAATACTGGAAAGTAGGCTGGAGAGGCTGTTTCACCAAGAGGGCCCAGGTTTCAGTAATAGCTAGAAGATGGAAGAAGTAGGAAAGGAAAGATTTAGGAAGTTTGTTTCTTATGAAACAGGCATTCCCTAGAGCACAATAGAAGAACTTGTTGGTGTTTGGTTAAAACTTTGGGATGGAAAGGTTGAAGGAGAGAAGAATAGGACTCAGGAGGCATTGCAGGAATGGAGTTTGGATGATTACTTGGGGGTTCAGAATCATTAGAATGTGAAGGGTGTGATGATAAGACTAGGTGTGAGAAGGTTCATCACTGAGTGGAGAGCACTGTTCTCATCGGAAAGAAGGCTGGAGATCAAACTGGAGGCAAGTTCAGTATGAAATGGAAGGCATGAAGTTAGAAAGTCAAATGAGACATGTTGATTCACTATTCCTCCTCACTCCTAAAGGTGGATATTATGCTGGGAATACTGTCTTATAATACATCTGGGGTTTTGTGTCCTTTCTGTTCCAATTAAGTGCTTTTTGCTAAATCTATGTTTTTATTTCCCCAAGATTCATGAGTGTAGTGATTAATGAGCATCCAGACCTAGTTCCTATTTTCACAATGTTATGGGGACTCAAGCTATGTGGGATATATTTATGAGAAAATATCCCACTACCATTGAAAAGAAATGCCATTTGACATAAGCCTTTTTTCAATTCTAGGCTTTGCTCTTTTGCTGAGTGTGAGGTGAAACCTGTTATTTTGATTTGCATTTCTCTCATTCTGGTCACTTAAAATATTTTTCTATATGGTTGATAGTTTGAAACTTTTGGCATGTTTATATCCTTTGACCACTTATCTCTTAGATATTCTTTTGGTCTTAAATATTTGTGTTAGTTCCATATGTAGTGTATCAGAGTCATATTTGGTACAAAGGTTTTTTTTTGTGGTATTTATCTGTTTGTTCATTTTTATGTTTGTTTGTTTTGCCAATGTAATTTGATTAATTCCACTCAAGTCAGTTAAAGAAATGCTAGGGAAGGCAGAGACCTTCCATGGATAAAACAGTCAAGAAATTGACAACCACAAAGAATCAACCCAAAGCAATAAATCTACTGTGTTTTGAGCTAAGGTCCACTGGAGGAGTCAGGAGAGACACCAGAAGGAAGAGGTACTGTCTGAAAGGATTTCTAGAACTGAGGACCAAGTCTGCCAACTTCATTACTTCACATTGCATGGGTCCTCTGCTTTTATTTCTTCTTGTCTGATGATCCAGGAGTTGTAGTCTCAACTTAGGTTGAATCTTGTGTGACCTATTGATCATGAAATACTCAAGATTTTTTAACGGTTCAGTGGCTCACAGTCTAAAACACTGCTCCTCTAAGTGTTTTCTTAGAGGAATAATCAAGCCTTATTTTACGGATTCTGATCCAAAAAATTCAGCCTTCAGCTTTCACTAAGGTGGAATGAGGTAATGGTTTGCATTTCCTAAGGGAAGTAATGTACTCTCACTGATAGTATTAAAGAAAGGTCTTCTCGATGAAGCTCTGGATTCTACACTGAAATTCGGTCCTCGCAGAGGTAGTTCAAACCTGCAGCATTCAAACGTAAGATTTGTCCCCAAACCACATGCACGTAAAAAGACAATCATGCTACCACAGCAATGATCGAGGCCGCTGGAAGTTTTCCTCTTGGGCTTTTTAAAGGGCATCCTTTCTGCTAATTCTCTTCAAGTTCACTTTTTTAAAAAAATCTTTCAAGACTACTTTTATTTTCCATAATGATGTTGTCTTTTTTCCTCTCACTTTCCTTTATTCTTCCCTCCACGGAGAGAACACTTGTTTACATCTACTTTGTCTACTCATACCTCTACACAAGACACTTCAACCTCTTTTCCTCCTCTTTCCACCTGCCAAGAGTTGGAGGTTAAACTCAATTGGAATCTCACACTACCCACTTCAGTCGATACTCTGTTATTATGATTTAATGTATCTATTAGTTCCAGTAACTCATAGCCCACCTGAATTGCTGGGGTGATCAAGATCATTTCTTAAAACTAAAAAATAATCGGAGAAGGGTATGAAGTGGCAAGTAATTAGGACACGGGGTAGGGGTGGAGAGAAAGAATGGTGGGAAAAGCAGTTTGGGAAGAAAAATGGATAAACCCAGGTTTTCCAATGGGCCCAAAGATTTTCCTGGAAAGATGAAGGTTAGCAGAGAATGAGGGTCACAAAGACCGAGGGGATGGTGCTGCGGGAGTTACTAGTGAGCTTGAGTTTGCGGGGAGAAATGAAGCCAGACATCTCCAGAGTGTCCAGAGTGGCAAGCATTCCACCTACGGCCAGAGGAAATAGAAAATAGGCATGTACTCTCAGGCCAAGTATCCTCAATGACATAGTTTGTTCATTATTTAAAAGAATGCAAGAGAAATTTTAGTACAGACTAGAGTAGCACCTTTGAAATAAGGCGTACGCTAAGATGAAGTTAGGTGCCCTTCGATAGCTCAGTTGGTAGAGCGGAGGACTGTAGAGGTGACAACACCTGAGAGATCCTTAGGTCGCTGGTTCGACTCCGGCTCGAAGGAGGTGCTTTCGTTTTGAATGAATGATCGCCAAAGCACCAGTAATGTCTTCAGAATGAGATGTCACTTAAATCCAATTCACCCACAAATCAAGACATCCCCCCGTGTTGTAACTGGTCCTCTTCGAAAACAGACAAACGGCAAGGAAATTGCTAGCCACGTCGAATGAAATGCTCACTCGCTAAGACTGGACTTTTGAGCAGTAGTCAGAAGCCTCGTCTGTCTCCAATAACTTGGAAAGGAATCTGAAGCCAGATACTCTCTTCCATGACAGTCTTGTGATGAAGAATATCCAAAAGCACCAATCACTTCTGCATGGAACTAATAAAATTTGGTGAATAGAATAGTATTAAATTGAATATAACTCAATTGGGTATCAGCCTTGATCAATGCTATCAAAGACACCGAAGTGAGTTTCATTGAAGTAAGAGTTTGAGTGGCAAAGTGAAAGCAGCATGGTTAGTTTTATAAAGATGATTATTAAGTAGGCGGTTAGGTGGTGCAGTGGATTGAATTCTGGAGTCAGCAACACATGAGAAAAGGGTTAGGAAGGAAATGGAGGCATCCATTGTAGACTTTTCCAAGACATTAAAGGCAAAAGGGATAGTAGCTAGATGGGGGTACAAGGGTCAAAGGGAGAGTTTTTTTAAAATAGGATAGGGGAGATTCAGGTATGTTTTTGTGTTGCAGGCAAGGACCCAGAACTGGAAGACACTAAAGAGACAGACCGACAGACATAGAGAGAAAGGAGAGGGAAGAGAGAGTGAGAAAGGAGAAGGTGAAGAAGGGAGGAGCAGGGAGATAGAAGAAGAGAGGGAAAGAGGAAGAGGAGAGGGGAGGAAGAAAGAGGAGGAAGAAAAAGAGAAATCAAGGTGCGAGAGGGAAATGGAATTACTGGGTCGGGTATGATGACTTCCTTCATGAGGAGTCCCTAAACCACTTCTGTGACTGGAGGGAAGGCCCAGACAGTGCTTGTTTAAAGATGCTAAATTGTCCCCCGAAGAATGATATGATAAGAATTCACATCATATCTCCTCATTCTTCCCATACAGTGTCTGAATTTTATGCCTTGTTACTCACAGCAGCACACACATTCTACCTGAAGTGACACCACCCCTACCGCCAAGAGACGTCGCACCAACCACAGAACCCATACTAGCAAAGACAAAGTCACCAAATTCCAGTATAGCGATTAGTATAGGCAGGCAGCGGACAGGGAGAGAAAGAGGGTCAGGAAGAATCCGAAAAGGGAAAGTTTGAAGGACCAACCGAGTTTGACACGTTTATTTAACTATTTATACGCCTGCGTGACATGCATCTATTTTATTCCATGTCCATTCTGTGAGCTTTAGTAATAACTCAGGTTGGTGTCCCCAAGCTGGAAAACCAACCTATCCCGAAGAAGTGATTGCAATTGAAAAGTCAGTTTCAACGGAGGGAAAATACTAGGGCTCGTCCGGGATTTGAACCCGGGACCTCTCGCACCCAAAGCGAGAATCATACCCCTAGACCAACGAGCCACAAATAACGAAGCCATCTTTCACCTTTAAGTATTTTAACAAACAGGCGCTCTATTGCTCTTTGAGAATTTTTGCTTTGAGAAATCACTGCACCAGACAAGAGCTTCCTAAAGTGGTTCTTTTCTCCTCTTTCCATTATTCTTCCCTGCACCTTACACTCACTTTCCCACACCTCCTTCATCGTGCATCACACACCTTTCACAGTCTCTGCCACTCAAGAAAAGACACAAATGCACACTCTAATCTCCGGCACCACAGACAAGGGAATCTTGGGCACTTTTCATCAGTCTCCTCCAACCTTCGCGCACCTAACAATGACCGTCCCGGAAACACGAGCGATATAGCGAAAACCACCTGCACCCACCCTAAGCCCAGGGACAGCCAAGTTTACACGCTTCTTCCCAATCATCTCTACTTCAATCCCCGATCGCCACCAAGGCTTATTATTTTATATAGAAATATCTCCTTTTTTTTTTTTTTACAGCAAAGTAAGTCTTACAGCCATACTGAAGGAAAAACCAAAAGGGAAGAAGGAAAAGATTAAACATTAAGAAAAAAAAAAAGGAAAGAAAGTGCTCATAGCCAGCATATTGTCTCCATGTAAATGCATCAGTAGCTAATACCAAAGTACCAACCTGGCTGAGCTCCGAGCCACTCAGACCTTGAGTGTAGGCATAGCCAGTAGTGAAAGTCAAAGCCTAGCACAGTCATATATAGGAAAAAAAGAGACATGCCAGTCAGAAACACTGGTTGGTTGTAGTACTAGATTCATCCCTCACGGAAAGTGTGGAAAGACTCTGATATCTGGGAAATATAGTTCATTTTCAAATTCATCCTTCTTGGGATCTTTTTCGCTCATCAGATAGGATCTCTCCTGGGTTTTTGACAGTATCTTTCTGTAAATTCTGGGTCCGTACTAGACACTTCAGTCTGGATGAAGAAAAGTTTGTCTAGCTCCGGCCAAGTCTTCCCTAGCAAACATTCTGAGTTAGGGAAGGAGACAAACAACGGTGAAAAGAGGAAACCTGGTGCAGATCTTTCAGTGGAGGTCGCCATGTGAAACGGACGGTCAGCCTTCCAAGTGAGCCTTATGAATGTAGTCGTTTTCTGGTTGATTTCTAATTCAATTATGACACGCTAAACTTTGTGGTTTTCCGCGCTCCACTGGGCGTTGGATTCTCTTTGAGAGTACAAGGAAGCTAACGGATCTAGCCTTCTATACTTGCACAGAATAGCCAATCGAAGAGCGAAAAAACAGGTAGATCCTTATAAAAGAGCATAGAAAAATCCAGCGTTCCGGGAATCCTGTCTTGATAAGGGAGGTACACGTGGGCTCCATAGCTCAGGGGTTAGAGCACTGGTCTTGTAAACCAGGGGTCGCGAGTTCAAATCTCGCTGGGGCCTTCTACAAATACTTTTCACAGGAACTCAAGTAAACGCCGAGTTTCCCCGGTACAATTACACTGCTCTTGTGCGTAAATATCTTCCTGACTCCTGAAGTAACGGGGTGATTCTACCACCGCTTTTTGAAACCAGGTGATAGTTGTACTCTGCCTTTTTCGTTTTTCTAGAATATTGTCCTCCTATTTGACCAGTGCCTTATGGGAAGTATTTTCAAAAGCTGTACGCTGTCCAAATGACAAGGTTTACGCTTCAGAAGACTAGATTTTGCCAAGGCATGATAGGTGCAGGAAGGCCTGTCTCCTGGACCATAGGACCACCACAGTAGCCGAGCTAGAACTCACAACTACATGGATCATCAGTGGGAAGAAGGCGCACAGACTAGTAGAGAGACTAGTGCTTAGTGAATACTTCTAGCCACCTCTGTCATATGACTGTCACTGCTGAGCTCCTATGTTCTTTTGTAATACTGGTGTCCTCATACTTCTCCTCCTATGTTTAGCATTTCTGGTGGTCTTATCCATAGCTCACATGCCTCAGACTGACTCTAGAAAATATATCCGAGAGTGTCTTAAAGGACCACCAAGGGCATGGTGAGTCCTTGGTCGTCACTGGCTACCTGTCTTCCATTTCCATCAGTGCTAATTAGAGCACTTCTTCGCACATAATGAAAGGGAAATGAAGTGTAAGCCCTTCTTTATTCTTCCTTGAGGCACAAATACTTGTTATCTTTTTTTTAACCTGTCTTTTATTTTTTGTGATTCTATCAACTAGGCTGAAGAGAAATTCATTTGTTGGGAATGTCCAGATAAATATATCCCATTCCATATATACCACATTTCCTCTGGCAATTCACTAGTCATTGAGCAATAGTATGTTCAGCTATTTGCACCCCCCACACACAGACACACAAGATTGCTATAAATATTTTGGTGTATATTGGAACTTTGTTTCTGCCTTTGACTACCTTGGTGGGCAGTGTATGCCCATAGTGGGATTACTATGTCAAAAAACATGGAGGCGGTTAGTGACTTCTTGTATAATTCCAAACTGTTGTTCAAAATGATGGGACCAATTTACTGCTCCACCAATAGTACATTAAAGTGTCTGTCTTTCCATGGACCTTCTATAATTGGATATTGCCATTCTTATAACTTTTGTCAAATTTCTGGGTAAAAGGTGAAATGATTTTTTAAAATGGCATTTCTATCGTTATTGGTGATTTGAACTCTACTTTCCCATTGACATTTATAATTTAAAATTTTCTCTTGAAAATTGTCCATATCTTTTGACAACTTATCTATTGTGGATTGTTTATTTTTTTTTCTAATCTCCATACATCTTGACCAACTAATTTTTATTAATGCTATTTTACTCAAGGATTTTTCTTCTAATTCACTAGTCTCTCTTATTTTCCTTAACCTTCTTTTTTTCACTTAACTATTGGGTTTTTTTTTTAATTCCTGGTTAGTTTTTATTTTATTTTTCTCAATTACATGTAAACAAATTTTTTTGTCATTTCTTAAAATTTTGAGTTCCAGATACTCTTCTTCCTTTCCTCCTTTCCCCCTGTTGAGGTTTAGGGTTCAAAGGGTGCAGAGACCCCAAAATCACAAAATTCATGTCCTGCCCTAAACGATTCAACCCAAGCCCAAAGACAAGATTTATTAGAACATCTGTCACATTGGACAGACTCTAAGCATTTGGATAGCTAATGCAACCGGGCCAGATTTTAAGAATCTAAGCAGTGGCTAGATTTTAAGAATCTGAACACCTTAATGGAGACAAGATGGACATAATAGGTGTGAGGTGGTGCCTCAAAGTTGTTTTGATTTACATTTTTCTAATCAATAATGATTTAAAGCATTTTATATGACTATAGATAGCTTTGATTTCTTTTGAAAATTGCCTTTTCATAAACATTGACAAATTATTGTTTGACTCATATTCTTGTCTAACAGGTAAAATATTGCTCCCCTAATTTGCCCATGGTATCACTTTATGTCTTTATGTTTAAATCACGTACCCATTTTAACCTTATCTTGGTATACAGTATGAGACGCTGGTCTATGTCTAGATTCTACCCACCTTCTCTCCAGCTTTCCCCACAAGTTATGTCAAACAGTGATTTCTTATCTCAAAATCTTAGATCATTGAATTTATCAAACACTAGATTGCTATGGACATTTACTACTGTGTATTGTGTACCTGTTCTATTTCACTGATCCACCACTACACATCTTTGACAGTACCAGATTGTTTTGATGATTACTACTTTGTAATATGGTTTGACATCAGGTACTGCTAGGTCACCTTCCTCCACATTTTTTCCCATCAATTTCCTTGGTATTCTTGACCTTTTGTTCTTCCAGATGAAATTTATAATTTTTTTTCTAGCTCTCTAAAATAACTTTTGGTAGTTTGGTATGGCACTAAAGAAGTAAATTAATTTAGGTAGAATTATCATTTTTATCATATTGACTCAGCCTCCACATGAGCAATTAACATTTAATTATATTAATATTAATATACAATAATTAATATTTTTCTAAGTATTTAGAATTGACTTTATGTGAAAAGTGTTCTGTAACTGTGTTTAGATAGCTTTTGGTTTGTCTCAGCAGGTAGACTTCCAAGTATTTTATATTGTCTGAAGTTATTTTAAATGGAATTTCTCTATCTCTTCTTTCTGGATTTTGTTGGTAGTATATAAAAATGCTGATGATTTATATGGGTTTATTTTACATCCTGCAACTTTGCTGAAATGGTTAATTATTTCAATGAGTTTTTTAGTTCATTCTCTAGGATTCTTTCAGTATGCCATCATATCATCTGCAAAGAATGATAGTTTTGTTTCCTCATTGCCTATTCTAATTGCTTCAATTTTTTTTGGTCTAATTGCTATAGCAATGAAAAATGACCATTGTTGCTTCAATAATTTTATTAGGAAACTTTTATTAGAAAAGCTTCTAGCTTATCCCCATTACAGATAATATTTGCTGATGGTTTTAGATAGATACTACTTATCATTTTAAGGAAAGGTCAATTTATTCCTATGCAATAGTGTTTTTATTAGGAAGAAGTGTTGTATTTTGTCAAAAGCTTTTTCTCCATCTATTGTGATAATCATATGATATTTGGTCATTTTGTTATTGATGTGGTCAATTATAGTGATGGTATTCCTAATATTAAGCCATCCTTGCATTCTTGGCATAAACTCCTGGTCATAGTGATGTTAATACATCTTTCTGATATATTGCTGTAATCTTGCTACTATTTTATTTAAATGTTTTGCATGGATAGTCATTAGGGAAACTGGTCTATAGTTTTCTTTCTCTGTTTTTACTCTTCCTGGTTTAGGTATCTGCACCATATTTGTGTAGTAAAAGGAATTTGGTAGAGCTCCTTATTTGTCTATTTTTTTAATAGTTTACATGTTATCAGAATTAATTGTTCTTTAAATTCTGTTGTTGTTGTTGTTGTTGTTCAGTTGTTCAGATGTGTCTGACTCTTTGTGACTCCATGGATGTTAGGACGCCAGGCCCTTCTATCCTCCACTATCTCAAAGTCTGTCCAAGTTCATTTCATTGTTTCCATGATATGATCTATCCATCTCATCCTCTACCATCCCCCTTTCCTTTTGTCTTCAGTCTTTCCCAAAATCAGGGTCTTTTCCAATGAGTCCTGTTTTCTTACTATGTGGCCAAAGTATTTAAACTTTAGTTTCAGTATTTGACCTTCCAGTGAATAGCCTGAATTAATTTCTTTGAGTTTTGACTAATTTGACCTTGCTGTTTAAGGGACTCTCAAAAGTCTTCTACAGCACCACAACTTGAAAGCATCAGTTCTGTGGCACTCAGCTTTTCTTATAGGCCAACTATCATAGCTATACATTGCTACTGGAAAAACCATAGCTTTGACTATATGGACCTTTGTCAGCAAGGTGATGTCTCTGCTTTTTTTTTTTTTTTTTAGTATGCTGTCCAGATTTTCGATAGCCTTCCTTCCAAGGAGCAAGTATCTTCTAATTTTGTGGCTTAAGTCTCCATCTGCAGTGATCTTTGAGTCCAAGAATATAAAATCTGACACTGTTTCCATTTCTTCTCCCTCTATTTGCCAGGAAGTGATGGGACAAGTTGCCAGGATCTTAGTTTTTTTCTTTTATGTTAAGTTTCAAACCAGCTTTTACACTCTCCTCTTTCATCCTCATCAAGAGGTGTCTTAAATCTTCTTTACTTTCTGCCATCAGAGTGGTATCATCTGCATATCTTAGATTGTTGATATTTCCAGCTTTTCCTTCATCCAGTCTGGCATTTTGCATGATGTACTCTACAAATAAGTTAAATAAATAAGTGAAAATGTGCAACATTACCATATTATTTTTCCAATCTTAAACCAATCAGTTTTTCCATGTTTAGTTCTAACTATTGCTTCTTGGCCCACATATAGCCTCCTCATAAGACAAGTAAGATGACTTGCTGCTCCCATCTCTTTGAAGACTTGCCACATTTTGTTGTGATCCACACCATCAAAGGCTTTAAGTGTAGTCAAAGCCGAAGTAGCAGAAGTTTTTAAATAATTGGTAAAATTTACAAGTGAATTCATCTGATTTGGGGGATTTTTTTCTTAGGGAGCTCATTTATGGATTGTTGAATTTCTTTTTCAATAAAAGGTTATTTAAGTACTTTATTCCTCTTCTGTTAATCTGAGCAATTAATATTTTTGTAAATATTCATCCATTTCACTTAGATTGTAAGATTTATTGGTACATAATTGGGCAAAATAGCACCTAATCATTGCTTTCATTTCCTTTTCATTGGGTGGTGAATTTACTTTTTTTTATCTCTGATACCAGTAATTTGATTTTCTTCTTTTGTTTTTTTAAACACCAAATTAACCAATGGTTTATCTATTTCTTCCCATAAAACCAGTCTCTAGTTTTATCTATTAGTTCAATGGTTTTCTTACTTTGAATTTTATTAATCTCTCCTTTGATTTTCAAGATTTCCAATTGGGTGTTTAATTGGGGATTTAAATTTTTTCTAGTTTTTTATTCTTCAGTTGCATGCCCAATTCATTGATCTCCTCTTTCTCTATTTTATTGATGTAAGTGTTCAGAGATATAAAATTACCTCCAAAATATGTCTGTTTTAATAATAAGCCTCTATTCCCAGAGGAAGGAGTTGGGCATGCATAAACAAAAAAGCTAGAGAGCCTGATGAATGCAAGCACTAAGGACCTAATGAACTGACCAACGTATGTAATCATCCTTATCTCTTACATATTCAAATATGCTTTGGATCTGCTAGATCTTTTTATTTGTAAACCTTCCAGTTCTATTAGCTTCTGAGTATAAAAGTAGTAAAAACTTCAAGGTTTGTTGGCCACTAAAGGCCAGTCTACTATGTTGGCAGAGCTGGCCAGTTCCTGGTTGAAACTTACATATGTTGTCATATATTCCAAATAGGAACAAGAAACTACGATATAAGGAGCTGAGATCTTCCTAGTAGGTAAGTTTTGAAATCAGAGGATGGCAGTTTTTAATTCTCAAAGTGCTGTATGGTAGTGTTAGTTCTATCAGACCATTACTTCATTTCTCAGGAGGGTAGTTCTTCAGTATAAGGGATATTTGAGCAAGTGGAGGAGGTGGAGATGTTTGAGAATAAACAAGGAAAGGATGCTAAGAATGGCCATATGGAGAAAAGGACAATAAGTAATGTGTATAGAAGGGGTAGGGTGCTAAACTACTGAAAGTAGAGAGTCATAATAGAAATATGCCATCCCAAGATAAAGAAAGTATTATTGCAATGAAAACAACATTTTTAATTGCAGAGAAGGAAGTCAAAGTCAAACTTTGAAATGGATAAGGAAAATAGTCTTGAATTATGGAGGTAAATGGGAACTGAGATGCAGTTTGACTTCTGGGCTGGCTGCTGTCTAATCCTTGAGGAACTGAGGCAACAGAAATTATTAAACTACTAGTGTTGATCAGTAGTACATAGGGACTGAGGAAAAACTCAAGGAGTAGTGGGGATGAAGTAATAACACCATAAAAAAAGAGGAATATAATGAAAAGATATAAACCTAGATGGACATAACAATGACTTATACAATCAACGTCTTGGTCCTGTGGAGATCAACTTATGCGCCAGTCACTGGTTCAAAGCTTTTGAATTATGAATCCTACCACATAGCTCCAAAACTTATACAACATAGCTATAATGGTATCTATTTCCTCTACTGCAATTAGTCAGGTGTTTCTGTACACTCTCTTGAAGTACATAAGTCCTATTGGGCTGTTCCCTAGTCCTAAGAATGATAAAATTTTTGCTGTGAACAAAGGCTTGGGCAAGTAAATGTCCTATATGTATTGTTATAAGATAAAGGCCTGGTGATCTTGAAACTACCTTGATAGTCTCCCCTTAAGGGAAATTTATGCATGGAAACCATTGCTATAAGGTTAGGCATGGAAAGATACTGACAATAATATTTTTAAAGTTTATACAGCTGTGTCCAAGAGTAATATCTTGCCAATTATCAGTTTGTCTTCCCTCCTGTACCTGTGTATCTCCAAAATCCCCTGTGTTCTCTTAACCTTGACAAGGAAATGTGCCCAAGATCAGGGCTTAAGTATTCTACTCTCAGAAGGGTACTTTGGAGTAGATCTCCCCTTTCTAGGAGCAGATGTTACCTCCCTGGGAGTACACACACTCCCTTGGAAGCACATCTCCCCTCCCCAAAAGCATGCTGCACCCTTGGGATCAAGCTTTCCTACTGAATGGACCGGCAATCTCTGTCCCCTCCTCTCCCTCAAAAACAAAACAAAACAAAACAAAACACAACAACGTTAGTTTTATTCTATGTTAGCTTACATGTCTGAGTTGTATTTTTGGTCTCCTCCCTCTTCCCTTTTCCCCTTTCACCTTGTCCAGTCCTCTATCACTTACAAATAACTTGAGCATTGAACTAGTTCCCATTGTTATGACACATATTTCAAGGGATTCATTTTCATTAGAGGGTTTGTTTTCCCCAAGGTCTCTAACTGATTCAGGGGCCTTTCCTTAGACATATACCGAGTCCCTGACAGGAACTTTCCCTGTTGACGGTTGTACTTCCAGTGAGGGGCTTGGGAGTCCAGTCTTGGAAAGCATTGGTCAAAGGAGAATCTCTGTCTTCCCAGAAGGTATTCCCTTTTGCCAGAGGGCTATCACAAAACAGTATACAAGAGAAATTGACTTTCAGAGGACAATGAGAAGCATATGTTCAACCAAGAAAAGGTTATCAATTCCTAGGACCTCATCTAACTGACTTGAATTTTCAGCTCCTTGAGAAAAGAATCTAAAATGGGAGAATAATTAGAAATAGAAGCCTTTTAGGAAATTGTAATCATCAAGAACCACAACTACTGAAGACTTAAGTGCTCTTCACCAAAGTCCTTGGCACCATTAAACAGTTTAACAGATGTGGTTTTTGATGGGGTTGGGATCTGGGCCCCAGAAGAGAAAAACCTTGGACTTTCCCACTTGGCCAAATCTCTGGCATTCACCAGAGGCTATAATCCCCTCAACTGGCCTTTTCATTTTGGCTATACCCAATCTCCCAATTCTATTAATCTAGCCTGGCCTTCCTTTGTTTTACCTCCCCTTCCCACCCTTAATCCTAGCTTGGCTCCATTCTTCCTTGACCATGAGGTCTAGGTCCCAGGAGTTCTGTTCACACCAATTTACTGGTTACTCCTAGGTCCCTCCCACAGTCTTTCTGTATATAAGGTCTACCTTGTCTCCGTTAAGATGCTTAGATTCTTAAAATCTAGTCACTGCCTTGATTCTTATGATCTAGCCACTGCTTGGATTCTTAAAATCTAGCCACTGGTCAAATTCTACTAATCTTGCCAATGGTTTTCTAATGTTCAGACTCCTTAAGAGTTATATTGTATATCCCTTGGGGATGATGACTATCTGTTGCCTGTTT